>NC_044038.1:186909029-187227756 GCF_901765095.1 Microcaecilia unicolor | reverse complement strand
CGCCTCCCCGTCATCAGCCCCGCCTCCCCGTCATCGGCCCCGCCTCCCACGTCATCGGCCCCGCCCAAAACGTCACTAACCCCGCCCAAAACGTCACTAACCCCGCCCAAAAACGTCACTAACCCCGCCCCCCGCGGCCGAAAAAAATCAAAAAGCCGCCCAAAAAGCCGCCCGGAAGCCCAAAAAACCGCCCAAAAAACCGCAACCCGCCGCGGGCAAAAATTTCCCGTGGCGGGTCGCGTAAAACCGCCCACCTGGCAACACTGCCTCTGGGTTAGCTGCTGCTGTGTGTGTGTGTGTGTGTGTGCGTAGCTCTGTAATCAGGGTCAGCTGCTCGTTTGTTTAGTGGGGGCTGGGCATTGCTCAGCCTCCGGGGCTCTGGGCTGAGTGAGAGCCTTCTCCTTTGTTTGTTTGTTTTAAGGATTTCTCTTCCCAGTGTCCTGGCCTGCTGGCTCAGTGAGTTTAACCCTTTGTGTACTGTGTGTATTGTATTCCTGCCTCTGCCAGTGTGTTTGTTTGGATGGGCCCCACTCCCTCTCCGGAGGGGAAGCGTTCTCTCTGATTGTTTGTTGATTTATGGCACTCTCTCTCTGCTGGCTCTACAAGCTTAACCCTTTATGTTCTGTGTGCCTCTGTCTACAGTGGGTTTGAGGCAAAGGCTTTCTGCCTTCCTTTGTGTTTGGTTCCTCTGGCTTCTGCCTGGGGCTCCTACCCTGGTGGGGAGGGGGTTGCTGTGTTAGTTCCCCTGTCCTGCGCTAGTCCCCTGCGTGGGCGTGGCCCGCTCTGGTCCTTTGTTTCCCCCTCTGCCCTATTGCTGGTGTTCAGCGCGTGTCTGGCATCTTGGGGCCCTCTGGGTTCTTTCACCCCTCCCTGTGTGTGATTGGGTTCCAGTTCAGCCGTGAGGCTCGCACGAGTGGCTCTGTCTGCGTGGGTTCCGGTTCGGCCGCGAGGCCCGCCTGTATGCCTATTTCCCTTCTTCCTGAGGGACTGGGGGGAGGGGTAGCTTAGGGGGTATTGTGTAGCTGGGGTGTGCGGTGGTGGGTCGGTCTCCCCTTGGCCTGGGTCGGCGCCCTGCTGGCCTCGGCCAGGGCCCAAGGGCTCACGACCAACCCAACGGATTACACCTTTACGCCTGTAATATTTGGGTCTGCATATGTAAGGGGCCCCAGAGGCTCCAATGACAGCGTAAAAAAAAGTGGTCATAATGGACACCCCAGGCACGTACCCTGCAATGTAATAACGACCATTAACCTGTACTCTCCCTCTGGGTGCGGAATATAAACCAGAGATCCTTAGCAAGTTTTAAATTATTGAAAAACTCAAAAATACTAAGATTGAGTCAGAATTCCAGCAGCAAGAGGGGTGCCATCCAGTCTTTTGCATTGAGTGTCACATGTATGATTATCTCCCAGTTGGTGAGCGGTTATATGTGTGTGCCCCATGAAAATAGCTCCTAGCTCTCAGAGAACGTGTCCGTTCTCTTGAGGATAGAGTAGCAGACTTGGTGGAGTTGAGGGAGACACAGAGGTACATAGAGGAGGCCTACAGAGATGTTGTAGAGAAGTCCCACCTCCAGTCTGGTAGCCCCTGTGCCACCTTGGAGGAGGGAGGTTTCCTGGAAGGAGAGCATCACCCTGGTGAAGTAGGAAGTACTCCTGTAGCCAGGACCTGCCCACCAGGGGATGTACTATCCTCTCACACCGAGGATATGTCTCCAAGTGCTGCCCAGGAGGGAAGGGTTAGGACAGCTGTTTTAGTTGGTTATTTAATCATTAGGCTTATAGATAGCTGGGTGGCTGGTGGATGTGAGGATCGCCTGGTGACTTGCCTGCCTGGTGCGAAGGTGGCGGACCTCACGCGTTACCTAGATAGGATTTTAAATAATGCTGGGGAGGAGCCGGCTGTCTTGGTACATGTGGGTTCCAGTGACATAGGAACATGTAGCAGAGAGGTTATGGAAGCCAAATTTAGGTTCTTAGGTAGAAAGCACAAATCCAGAACCTCTAGGGTAGCATTTTCTGAAGTGCTTACCCATTCCACACGCAGGGCCCAAGAGACAGGCAGAGCTCCGGAATCTCAATGCGTGGATGAGACGATGGTGCAGGGAGGAGGGTTTCAGATTTGTTAGGAACTGGGCAACATTCTGAGGAAGGGGGAGCAATTCCAAAAGTCCACCTTAACCAGGGTGGGACCAGGCTTCTGGCATCGGCATTTAAGAAGGAGATAGAGCAACTTTTAAACTAGAAATGGGGGGAAGGACTCCATCCAAGATGGCGTTTTAGGAAGGACGCATGAACAGCAGCTCCTGCCCCTCAACTCCGAAGTCGTGTGTGGGAATCTCCCCTAGTTGTCTATGGGGAAGAGAAAGGGTAAACCCAGCTTACCTCGCTCCACGGGACGGGTGAATTCCCTTACCACCCGACAGACGACGTTAGAAGAAGCGGGAATGCTGTTTCAGAGAACTCAAGCCAGTGCTTTGAGGGGTCCGAGGGATTCCTCGGACCTTAGCGTAGAGGGAGTGACGTTAAGCCCCCCTCCGACGATAACGCCCCAGAGACCCGGAGGGGAGTTGTTGGCTATGGAGAGGCAACCGACGGGGGCTTCCGGAAGTGGAGTCCCTGCGGATAGCGGTGGAGACCCCATAGCGACCTCGTCTCCGTTGGAAACAACTCCGCAATCGGGCCTGTTGCTGCAAGCTTCTTTGCCCGAGCGGCAACTGAGCGAGCCCTCCGCTAGTCTCCGGGAACTTGTGAGACCATCCGTTATCTCAATGGATTCCATTTGGGAAGCGATCCAAGGATTAAACAGTACGTTACTCCAAGTGGCAGGAACTTTGCGAGGAGATGTGGGGAAGTTGTCTCAGGCTCATTTAGAGCTTTCGGGTAAGGTTACTGAACAGACGAATAGGATGGATCTTTTTGAAACCGAGGTAAATTCCTTTAAAAACTCTATTTCGGCAGTTATTAAGGATAATACTGTTCAAAGGAAGAAAATAGACTATATGGAGAATCAGTTAAGGAGGAACAATCTCAGGTTTCTGAATTTTCCTAAATCCCCTTTGATTCCAGCCAAAGAAATGCTTAAAAAATACTTTATTGAAATTCTGGGGCTTCCCCCGGAAGCTTTTCCTCCTTTAACTAGAGTGCTATACATCTCTGGGGCTGGAATTGGAAATTTACAACCTCCTCAATCTGATCTGAACTTGACACAGTTTTTGGAAAGCTCTATGGAAGTTATTACGGAGAGGACAACACTGTTGGTGTCATTTGCTTTAGAACTGGACCGCAATAACATATTTAGATTATTTTTTCGCCACATCTCCACACCTTTTCTTGGTTCAAAAATTCAAGTATTTCCTGATCTCTCTCGAGAGACGCAAAGAAGAAGAAAATCTTTTCTATTATTGAAAGTAAGGGTCTTACAATTAGGTGGGACCTTTATACTTAAATTTCCCTGTAAATGCTATATTTCGTTGGAATCCACTAATTATATTTTCTTTGACCCAGATAAACTTTTAGAATTTATTGTCAGTAAAGAGTAATTTACTGTTTGTTTGGATTGTACGCTTTATCGGCTGGCCTGACTTGATTTCTTGCCCTTCCTGTTTGCAAAATGTTTTCTGTAGATTGAAGCTATACTATTTTTGTTTGAGTTCCTAGTTCTTGGATCATTTAAATGTGGACTAACAAAATTTATATTTTGCCTGATTGTTTAGTTCAATTTTGTATATTTCTTTAATTCTATATTACGTTTGAGATATAAATGTAATAATAATTGAATAAATAAAATTATAAAAAAAAAAAAAAAAAGAAATGGGGGGAAGGCCGACAGTCTCTCAAAAGCGCATGATTCGGGATAAGGTATCTTTCAAAGATATCACCAAAACAGAGAAGATAGGGTATCCCAATAGTAAGGTTGCAAAAGAGACCGTAGTAGATCAAGTGTCCTTTAATAAAAATCAGACAAAAGATTGCAAATTAATACTGTCAAGTACTGAGCGTAATGTAAATAGGAACAACAAACATAGTTTGAAATGTCTATATGCGAATGCCAGAAGCCTAAGAAATAAGATAGGAGAGTTAGAATATATTGCACTAAATGAAAAATTAGATATAATAGGCATCTCTGAAACCTGGTGGAAGGAGGATAACCAGTGGGACACTGTCATAGCGGGGTACAAATTATATCGTAGTGATAGGGTGGATCAAATTGGTGGAGGGGGTAGCATTGTATGTTAAAGAGAGCCTTGAATCAAATTGAAAATTCTACAGGAAACAAAACACATCTTGGAATCTCTATGGATTGAAATTCCATGTGTAAAGGGGAAAAGGATAGTGATATGAGTGTACTACAGTCTGCCTGGCCAGGATGAACAGACAGATATATAAATGTTAAAGGAAATTAGAGAAGCAAACAAACTGGGCAACACAATAATAAAGGGTGATTTCAATTACCCTGATATTAACTGGGTAAGTGTAACTTCGGAGCATGCTAGAGAGGTAAAATTCCTTGACGAAATCAAGGACCGCTTTATGGAGCAGCTGGTACAGGAGCCGACGAGAGAAGGAAATATTCTAGACCTAGTCCTTAGTGGAGTGCATGATCTGGTGCGGGAGGTAATGGTGCTGGAGTCACTTGATAACAGTGATCATAATATGGTCAAATTTGATATTAGCTTTGAAGTAAATCTAATACATTAGCGTTTAACTTTCAAAAAGGAGACTATGATAAAATGAGAAGAATGGTGAAAAAGAACTTAGAGGAGCGGCTTCGAGGGTCAAAAATTTACATCAGGCATGGGTGCTGTTCAAAAACACCATCCTGAAAGCCCAGGCCAAATATATTCCATGTATTAAAAAAGGAGGACGGAAGACCAAATGACACCCAGCATGGTTTAAAGTGAGGTAAAGGAAGCTATTAGAGCCAAAAGAAAATCCTTCCGAAAATGGAAGAAGGAACCGACTGAAAATAATAAGAAACAGCATAAGGAATGTCAAGTCAAATGCAAAGCGCTGATAAGGAAGGCAAAGAGGGACTTTGAAAAAAAGATTGCGTTGGAGGCAAAAACACATAGTAAAAATTTTTTTTTAGGTATATTAAAAGCAGGAAGCTGGCAAATGAATCGGATCACTAGATGACCGAAGGATAAAAGGGGCGATCAGAGAAGACAAAGCCGTAGCGGAGAGATTAAATTAATTTTATGCTTCGGTCTTCACTGAGGAAGATTTGGGAGAGATACCAGTGCCAGAAATGGTATTCAAAGCTGACAAGTCGGAGAAACTGAATGAAATCTCTATAAACCTAGAGGATGTAATGGGGCAATTTGACAAATTGAAGAGTAGCAAATCTCCTGGACCGGATGGTACTCATACTAGAGTACTGATAGAACTGAAAAATGAACTTGCGGAACTATTGTTAATAATATGTAATTTATTCTTAAAATCAAGCATGGTACCGTACCGTAAGATTGGAGGGTGGCCAATGTAACACCGATTTTTAAAAAAGGTTCCAGTGGAGATCCGGGAAATTATAGACTGGTGAGTCTTATGTTGGTGCCGAGCAAAATGGTAGAGAATATTATAAAGAACAAAATTACAGAGCATATTCAAAAGCATGGGTTAATGAGACAAAACCAACATGAATTTAGTGAAGGAAAATCTTGCCTCACCAATCTACTACATTTCTTTGAAGGGGTGAACAAACATGTGGATAAAGGTGAGCCAGTAGATATTGTGTATCTGGATTTTCAGAAGGCGTTTGACAAAGTACCTCATGAAAGACTCCAGAGGAAACTGGAGAGTCATGGGATAGGAAGTAGTGTCCTGTTGTGGATTAAAAACTGGTTAAAAGATAGAAAACAGAGAGAAGGATTAAATGGTCAGTATTCTCAATGGAAAAGGGTAGATAGTGGGGTTCCCCAGGGGTCTGTGCTGGGACTGCTGCTTTTTAACCTATTTATAAATGAGCTAGAGATGAGGGTAACTAGTGAAGTAATTAAATTTGCTGACGACACAAAGTTATTCAGAGTAATTAAATCACGGGAGGATTGTGAAAAATAACAAGAGGACCCTACGAGACTTGGAGACTGGGCATCTAAATGGCAGATAACGTTTAATATGAGCAAGTGCAAAGTGATGCATGTGGGAAAGAGGAACCTGAATTATAGCTACATCATGCAAGGTTCCACGTTAGGAGTCACGGACCAAGAAAGGGATCTAGGTGTCGTCGTTGATGATACGTTGATACCTTCTGCTCAGTGTGCTGCGGCGGCGGCTAAGAGAGCAAATAGAATGTTAGGTATTATTAAGAAACGAATGGAAAACAAAAATGAGGACGTTGTAATACCTTTGTATCCCTCCATGGTGTGTAATGCCTTTGTATCGCTCCATGTTGCGACCGCACCTCGAATATTGTGTTCAGTTCTGGTTGCCGTATCTCAAAAAAGCTATAGTGGAATTAGAAAAGGTGCAGAGAAGGGCGACGAAAATGATAAAGGGGATGGGACGACTTCCCTATGAGAAAAGGCTAAAGCGGCTGGGGCTCTTCAGCTTGGAGAAAATATGGCTGAGGGGAGATATGATAGAGGTCTATAAAATAATGAGTGGGGTGGAACGGGTAGACATGAAGCATCTGTTTATGCTTTCCAAAAATACTAGGACTAGGGGGCATGCGATGAAGCTACAAAAGTAGTACATTTAAAACGAATCGGTGAGGGGGTCACGTGATGCTCTGAAAGGAGGCAGACGTGGTTTCGTGAGCTCCGAGGCCCTGACCCCTGAAATCTGAAATTAAAACGATTATATTAAAAGGCAAGAGCCCTTAAACATTAGAACATAGTGGAGAACCTTTATGGAAAAGTTTCTGAGCACTCCAGCAAGAGCGATGACCAGCAGAAGCACGAAAAAAGAAAAAGACAAACACAAGGTAGCGGGTGGTGCGGAGGAAGGCCCGACGCTGAGCGGGAACGCCGCGTTCACGGAGGAGCAGTTAAAACAGCTCAGAGATGTGATGGAGGAGGTGATGGCGCAAAAACTAGACCAACTATGCGTGCGCACCGCGAACTTAGAGTCGCTCCTCACGGACACTGTGCAGAGAACGGGTGAGCTTGAAAAGCGAGTCTCGGACGTCGAAGATGCGTCGGGCCCCACCGCGCGCCAAGTAACAGACCTTACAGCAAACGTGGAGCGGCTGAAGGTTCAACTCGATGACCTAGAGAACAGATCGCGACGGGGAAATTTGCGGCTGGTGGGCCTCCCAGAAGCGGTCCCAGACCAAGCGCTAGCGTCTGTGTTGGAAAAGTGGCTAGCAGAAGAATTCGCGCTATCTGACCACGCGGGCAAGATTTGTTTGGAGCGGGCCCACCGGGTGGGAAGATATCAAGAAGGAAAGAAAAACCCGAGAACAGTTATAGTCAAAGTGCACAACTACGTGCACAAAGTAGAAATCTTGCAAGGCTATAGACAAAAACGCCAGGATCTTAAATACAATGGACACCAAGTCTGAATTTACCAGGACTATTCGGCAGCACTGCAGGAGCAGAGGAAAAAATTTACTCCATGGTGTCAGCGACTCCATGAAATGCAAGTGCCATTCATGCTAATATACCCTGCGGTACTTAAAATCAAGAGTGAAGGCAAATGGAAGTTTTGCAGCACAGTCTCTGCAGCACAACACCACGTGGAGGACTTGGAAGACAAGAAAAACAGGCCTGACAGAGGAGAGAAAGAGAAATAACTTACCTAATGTAATGTATCATATGTTTATTGCTATGTTGGAGTGTTAGTAACATTATAGTAAAGAACCCACACAGAGATTCAGGGGTTGATGCCCAAGATTGGTTATGAAGGGGCTGCCATAACTCTGCTAGAGTTGGGGCCCGGAGGCACGGAAACCCCGATTACCCATCCAGAGAGAGATGGGTTGGGACACAGAGATGGGAGGGACAATAAAGGGAAGGATAAGGAACGGGGGAGGGGTGGGACGACAGAGGGGAGCCGGGGGGGGGGAGGTAGGGGTCAGAAGAAGAAGAGGGAGGGCATGGGAAAGGGTAGTTGGGGGGGTAGCAGAACTAGTTTTGTGTGCAATTGGGGCATCGAAAGGTGGGGCACTTGTAGTAACGAACACATGATAAAGAAAGGGCGGGGGCATGAGAAAATAAGTAAGGACAGAGACATTAAGAACTTAACGGGAAGATTCCCTGGGAGGGAGGCTGGGCTCTCCTGGGAACGCAGAGAGGATACTATGACTGCAACACCAGGCAAGAGTTTTGAGCAAGCCACGGGGGAGTGAGGTTCGTGTGATCTCCTGGAACGTGTGTGGGATCACGACCCCAATAAAAAGAACAAAGATATTGGAGGCTTTGAAGCGTCATGGGGCCCAGATAGCCTGCGTCCAAGAGACGAGACTCTCCCAAGAGGAGCATGAAAAGCTAAAAAAACAGTGGGTGGGGGAGATGTACTGTTCCCCAGCGGTAGGCAGAAAGGGAGGGGTAGCAATTTTAATACATAAAGCTTTGGCCTGTCAAGTAACGCCCTTATTCAAAGATAGTGAAGGGAGATATGTTGGAGTTAAGATACACCTGCAGGGCAGAGATAGACTTTTGGTGGCTGTCTATGCACCAACTGGGATGAACAAACAGTTTTACTCACAGTTATTAAGCAAGTGCCAACAGTACCCAGATCTGCCCAAAATAATAGCAGGGGACATGAACCAGGTATTTGACTGGGGACTGGATCGCACGGGACCAAGGAGAAGAGGGGAGCTTGATGGGCCCACACTACTAGAATCCTTTTGTCAAGCTGCAGGGTTAGTTGATCCATGGCGGCTGCTGAACATGGATGAGAACGATTATACTCATACATCAAGAGTCCACCGTACACAATCCAGACTAGACTACATACTACTCTCCCAAGAATTGTTCTCGCAGGTCCAGGCAGCAAAGATAGGGCCCGAGGAGCTGTCAGATCACGCTATGGTCTGGATAGACCTGGAAGCACAGCCATTTTATCAATCAGCGAGACACTGGCGCTTCCCGGCCTATCTATATTCCTCCCCGGAATTTCAGAAATATCTCCTTAAAAAATGGGAGGAATATAGCACCTTTAATGCCCAGCATGCGGAAGACCCAGTTCTTTTTTGGGCAGCTGCCAAAGCTGTGCTAAGAGGAGACATAATAGCCTATGTGAGCCAGAGAAATCGTCAGATCGCAAAGGGGATCCTAGCTCGAGAACGCCAGTTCAGACAGGCAAAGAGGCAGTACATTAAAGACCCAGTAGCAGAAAATTATGATTCATTGAGGGCAGCGCGGGTTGCATTAAATGAACTCTTGCACGAGAGAACGACCCGTTCCCTTATCTACAGAAAGTACAAACTTTACAAGCATGGAGACAAAGTGGGAGGGCAGTTAGCTCGCCTGGTGAAAGGAGCGCGTAGGTCACACTATATACCGGTCCTGAGAAACAGTGTAGGACAGAGAGTGTCTAGAGCGGAGGAGGTGGCGGAGACCTTCTGGAGGCACTTCTCAGGGTTATACCAAGGAGAACCTGGGGAGCGAAAAGGAATAAGGGACTACTTGGCTCGGTCGGGTATGCCGCAGCTCCCGGCTGAAGCAGTGGAGGGGCTTAATGCGCCATTAACGGCTAAAGAAGTTCAGAGAGCCATCAAGGCCCTAAAGTTACATTCGGCGCCGGGGCCTGACGGCTTTTCGGGCGAGTTTTACAAAATGCTAGGCCCCCAACTACTGGGACCACTATGGGAATACTATACAGAAATCATAGAGCACGAGGCGTTTCCTCCTCAGGCAAATATGGCGCTAGTCAGCCTTCTGCCAAAAAGTGGGAGGGATTTATTGGACCCTGGCTCATACCGGCCGATTTCATTAATAAACGTGGATGTGAAGATTCTTTCACGAGTCCTGGCATACCGACTGGCCCCTTTGTTGCCCAAGTTAATTCAGGAGAATCAGGTAGGCTTTGTGAGAGGTCGCCAGTCAGTCCTAAATGTTCGCAAATTACTAGCAGCAGTCATACATAATACAGTGGGAGGCACATCGGGGTTGATAGTTAGCCTAGATGCGGAACGCGCCTTCGACAGAGTGTTTTGGCCCTTTATGTTCGAAGTGTTACAATGGGTGGGGATTACGGGATGGCACTTGCAGGCTATAAGAGCACTTTACACATCCCCAAAAGCTATGCTGATAGTAAATGGGATTAGAACAGAAGAAATGGAGATTAGATGTGGGACACGACAGGGATGCCCCCTGTCTCCTCTGTTATTTGTGCTCTCCTTAGAGCCTCTTTTATGTGAGATTCGGGCGGCGGAGCGGATACGGGGCATACAAGTGCAGGGGGCAGCTCCCAAAATACTTGCGTATGCCGATGATCTCTTACTAATTCTAGACCCGGCCCACTCGACACTCCATTGCCTGTTAGAAGTTCTGAAGGGGTACGGGGCAATGTCAGGCTTTAAGCTAAACCTACTAAAGTCACAGGGCCTGCCCCTAGGAGAGGAGGTGAAAATTGGCTGGGGAGACCGGTTCCCTTTAGGATGGGCGATCGAGAAAATTAAATATCTGGGGGTTATGGTCCCGACCGATCTAGCTAAGCTATATAGAGTAAATGTGTTCCCACTGCTGGCAGAAACCCGTCGATTGCTACAACTCTGGGGCGCCTATCCCATTTCGCTTGCTGGCCGTATAGCACTTTTTAACATGATGATAGCGCCTAAGTGGCTCTACCTGTTCCAAATGCTGCCGCTATATTTGCGGCGCAGAGAAGAGCGGATGTTACATCGCATGGTGCAAGGCTTTTTGTGGAGGGATCGGCGCCCTAGATTGCCGATGGCAGTAATACAAAAGCCAAAGTCTCATGGGGGAATGGGATTGCTGAATATTAGGTACTTGGTAGTTTCCTGTGTTTTGAGACATGTTCGAGACTGGCTGGCGGGGACCCAGGACTTCACACCGACTGCAATAGAAACGTCGTTGGCCCCTGAGGAGCATCTGGGATGGCTGATACACACAACAGGCAGGAAACCACAGCTGGAGATTCGGAAAAACCCGTTTATTAGTTCTGTAAGAGCAGCCTGGAGGTGGCTGTGCAGGCGCCACAACTTTTCGCCCGCAGCAACACCATTTTTGCCGCTGAGAAACAACCCAGACTTCCCAGCGGGCACATCTTCAAAGACTCTTCTTGCGTGGCAAAAGCGTGGGATCCACTATATTTATCAGCTGCTGAATGAGGAGGGGAAGATTAAAGACTTTACAGAACTGCAGCAGGAGTTTAAATTACCAGCTCAGGACTTTTATGCTTATTACCAGGTGCGGCATTATGCAGCATCCCTCGGCTGGGAGAACCTATGCGAGGATGTTCAGGATATTTTAAGCTCGGCTCTTACCTTGGGCTCCCAAAATGCAGTACCATTAAGATTTTTCCATCGGAATTTGTTGGACACAACAGAAGATCTGGACTATGCGAGCTATGCGGCGAAGTGGGCAGCGGACTTAGCGGTGGATGTCTCGGAGAGTTTGTTCACAGAATTTCTCAGAAGCATCCTGAGACAGGCCACCTTTTCCCGAGACTGGGAGCTGCAATACAGGTTTGCGCTAAGACTATATATTGCGCCTAACAGAGCATTCAAGGCGCGTTTTGGATCCACAGGGGCGTGTCCAAAATGTGGCAGGAACCCAGCTACTTTGGGCCATATGTTTTGGACTTGCCCATTAGTGGCAAACTTCTGGACAGAGATACTAGCAGCTATCCGGAAATATTGGAACAACTCAGTGCCCATGCAGCCTCTGCTTTTATTTGAGGACTTTAAACTAGGAAATCTTCGTGTATCGGGTTTAAAAGACTTCCTGAGGAGATCTGTGCTGCAGGGAAAGAGAGTGTTACTACTGAACTGGAGGGAGTCGACCGCCCCAGCTGTGGCGCATTGGAGGGTGCAAATGATTGAGAGACTAAAACTGGAGAGACGGGGAATCAAGAATTTTGAGTCACCGGAGGGCAAACGTTTGTGGTTGGTGTGGAGTCGTTTCTGGGACACACTACACCCCGCAGCCAGGAGCAGTCTCCTTAATAGTTAATGCCTCTGTAAAATAGTGTTGAATGTGCCACACCTTTCTGATGCACTGTCTGAATGCCTTGGGGGGGGGGGGGGGGAACAGGGAGGGAAGGGAGGGGGGAGGGGAGTTTGAAACGTGTTTTTCCACATAATATGTTTATTGGAGTAGGATTGCAGACATGATGAGTTGTCAACTTTATTTGTGACTTGTAACTGCAATTGTCACTTTTGTTTTGAATAAAAAAGATTTAAACATAAAACGAATCGGTGAAAATGTTTCTTCACTCAACGTGTAATTAAACTCTGGAATTTGTTGCCAGAGAATGTGGTAAAGGTGGTTAACTTAGCGGAGTTTAAAAAATATTTGGATGCTTCCTAAAGGAAAAGTCCATAGACCATTATTAAATGGACTTGGCGAAAATCCACTATTTCTAGGATAAGTAGTATAGAATGTTTTGTACTTTGATGGGATCTTGCCAGGTATTTGTGACCTGGCTTGACTACTGTTGGAAACAGGATGCTGGGCTTGATGGATCTTTGGTCTGGTGGCTCTTCCTAATCCAGTCGTCATGTCTGCCAGAATGTCTTTTTCATTGGCAGCTTAGTAGCTAGAGAAGTGGGTTGTGAACTGAGAAGCCAGGGGTCAAACCCTGCTTTTCCCTCCGACATTTTCTGTGACTTGGGCAAGTCATTTTACCCTCCTTTGCACCAGGTACAACTTAAACTGTGAGCCCATTTGGGAAAGGACATAGCTGAATATAACCTGCCTTGAGCTCAGATTCGGAAAACTCTAAAATCCAAATCCTACAGTCAAGCGAAGAGACCCACAACTCCAATCTCAGCTCTCACAGTTAGAATATAGTCACTTCACTGGCTCCCTGTCCGTTTCCGCATTCAATTCAAACTTCACTCTGCATTCACTCTGCCCCTCACCAGTACCTCTCCACTCGTCTCTCCCTACGCCCCCCCTCGGGTACTCCGTTCTGTTGATAAATCTCTCTTATCTGTCCCCTTCTCCTCTATTGCTAATTCCAGACTCCGTTCCTTTTATCTCACTGCACCTCACGCCTGGAATAGACTTCCTGAGCCTGTACATCTAGCCCCGTCTTTGGCCGTTTTCAAGTCCAAACTCAAAACCCACCTCTTTACCACTGCTTTTGACTCCTAACTTTTTTTGCCCTGTCCTTTATCCTCACCTCTTTATTCCCTTACTCTTAATTGTTCTGTCTGTGTACTGTCTTATCTAGATTGTAAGCTCTTTGAGCAGGGATTGTCTTTGTGTATAGTGTTCAGCGCTGCATATACCTTGTAGCGCTTATAGAAGTGATAAATAGTAGTAGTATTAGTAAACGAGGGGTCCCCCACGGGGACCGGGGCACCAGCAACACCCTCGGTGCTGCTAATCAAGGAGAAAGGGAAGCATACAGAGAAACACGTCAAGCCGTAGCCCACCACACACAAAGAAGGTGAGGGACTGTAATATAAGATACTGTAGGCAGAGACCCTCAGCAGACAGGGAAGGGAAAAGTCCGCAAAACGGAGTGCGGAGCCTAACACACACACCCAGCACAGAAAGAAGGGACAGTGCTCTATAATACAGGAGGTAGTACAGCAAAGAAAGGACTGAAACAGTCACAAAGGGAAAACTGCAGTAAACAATCAACTGCCAGAAGCAGAGAAGCTCTGCAGACTAAGGGTTAAACCAAGCTCAGCACACACACATAGCAACCAGAGGCAGGGAACACTGCAGACAACGGGTTAATCGGGAGTACAATGAAAACACCCCCCCCCCCCCACGGAGAGAAACAAAAGGGTCCCGAGTCTGTTACAAGGGCAGGACCTTTTCTCACAAGTTATCCAGATATGTGACAGCTATGTCTTTAATCTTGGTTTTGTATGGTTCTGAAAATTGTATAAATAAAAAACTTTAAAAAAACAAGGGCAGGACCTGCCAAGCAGAAAACAAACACTGCACAAAGGGAACTCCGAAGGAAGGGGAAGCAAAACAAACAAACTGGAACAGAACGAGGTAGGAACTCACCACCCGGCTCCACAGCCAAACAGAAACCCAGGTGCGGTGAGAGGTAATTAGACACACGCAGGCAGCAGCAGCCAGCAGACAGAGCAACAGAAACTGCAAGCAAGGAAAGGAGTAATAACTCCACGCAAGCACAGAGCTAATAGCTCAGACAGAGCAAAGGTAAGGCTTCAGCAGAATTGAAGTAACGCCAAAGCAGGGTTGTAGGGAAAGGTGAGCTTAAGTAGATCAGATTGACATCAGCTCAGCCCCTGACGGACCAATCAGGAGTGGTTCCAAGCATTCCCTTGTCTGAATAGCAGAATTCTAACAGAATCATAACATTAGGTCTCCCCCCAAGACAAGTTGATAATGCAAGTGAGGAATTAACTTGGCCACTATGTCAGAAAAAAATCAATAACTATAGGAATTAGGGCCATAGACATTACAAAAATGTAGTTTCCGGCCTGAGAGCTCTGCCAGCAAAATAACATATCTTCCTTTGTTTATGTAGTAATATAGCCACACCACATTGTCGGTTGTTATATGAAGACAACACGACTTCTCCCACCCATCCCCATTTCAGCTTATGATGCTGAGTAATGGACAAATGAGTTTCTTGTAGGTTAGCTATGTCAGCATTTTTAGATTTCAACCATGATGAAATTTTTGTACGTTTAACAGGTAAGTGTGTGCCATCCACCTTAATGGGCACCAATTTAAATTTAACCATAGCAGTCAAACAAGGAGATATCAATCATTCAAAGACTGGTCCCTTGTCCTGGAGGCTTCCCAGCTAAACCTACCGGACTCTCCTAGACTAACTCCAGCACTTTGAACTGACCCAAAACAACCATAACTCCACAATGTTTGTTGGTTTCCCTTTCCCACCCATACAGATTCTCTCACGCTGCCCCATGTTTCCTCCAGTTACTCTTATCTCTAACACTCTCCGGCACATGCATCTCATTCATACCTCCCTTATCCCCCTTCCCCCTCCCTCCTTTCCTCCCAAATCCTCACGTATTTAGAAAACCGACTCATCCTTCTCCCTCCCCAAAAAGCCCAACAGAACACATGCCCCGTATCAAATCTGCAAACAAATTATACATTATATTCCACTTAACTCTGTATAAATTAACTATAATCAGTCTTCATACAGACATACAATTCCACAAATTACAATTTTTTTTAACTTTTCTGGATGAACTTTCTCAACATAGGTCCTTCCAGTAACAAAATACCAACTCAACTGACAAAAGCTACCATTTAGAACTCTGTGTCACTCTTGGTGTCGAGCTGAGAGCCACGAGCCCCTGAACCCAAAGCAGTCTCAAATACAAAAATATAGTTTTACGTTATAAGAAACATTTTCCAATCTTACATTTCTTATACAATATTTGTATGTATTTGTTTCATCTGCCGCAGTTGGCGAACGCCTCTACGGTACTATGAAAGCCACATTGAGCCTGCAAATAGGTGGGAAAATGTGGGATACAAATGTAAAAAATAAAAATAAATAATACAGTGCATGTAGGTGGGCCATAGCTTTACGTAGTTGTGCCACCTTAGCAGAATAGTCATTGAAAAGTAATAAACGATGCCCCTCATACTTCAAGGCTGCCTTGATACAGAAAGCCCTCAAGAGTTGTTCTTTCTCCGACCAGTTCATATAGTGTGCAGTGGCGGCATGGGGCTTAGTGTCACGCTCTCCATGTGCCCCAATTCGATGTGCACGGTCATTGAAAGCTCTTTTCGCTCCCCTCCAGGCCCAAGTTCTCTGGCAACCATGAACTTGAGAATTGGTAAACGTCTTTGTCTGACCGCATCAGGTAGTCCCACAACTCTGAGATTATTGTGCCGGTTGCGACTTTCCTATCCTTCCAAACTATCCCGGAGAGCCGCTGTTTCTTTCTGCAACTCGATGGACATGGATGGAAAGGAGAGAATCGCGGGATGGGCAGGGGAGAGAGAAAAAAAACACTTACATGAGAGCCTTGCTAGGGCCTGTTTCATTGTTGACGAAATGGGCTTGGTTCCACTAGTATGTACATAATTAGTAACCATAAGGCAAAATTTTGAATCAAAACCTGTTTATCATACATGACCTTTTAAGTACCCGAGATTCAATGAGCCACTGTCTTGTTTCTGACAATCACTTTTTGCTGGATAGTTTGTTCATTCAGTGACACCCTGGGGTTGTAATCCATAACTAGCTCCTTTTAGACTGCAAAAATTATTTTCTCACTGTTTTCGCTGTTGTGTGAAGCCTTTTACCTTCAGACATGTCTCACCGCTGGATAACCTGTACCCTTATATTGTAAGCCCGTTGAGACAAACTCTGTGATACTCACCCTTAGGGATCTCACTCGTTAATTCACCTAAATAGTCACCCAAAGGAAGATCCCATTCACCCTCCTTTCTCGCAAAAATCACAAGTCTGTGTCATGATAAAGACAGTGTTCTTGTAAAGCATCAAGAGCACTGTACAGCTGTATTCGTGCATGCGCTGTTGTGAAAGAGGCTAGGAAGGATGTTAGTGTTACCTGGAGGTGCACAAAGTTCCTTTGTGCACTTCCAAGTGACATAAGCCGTGTTATTGTCTATGAGATCACTAGACAAGGTATATTCAGGGGGAAATGGGTACATTTACAGCTTATTGAAGTCTTTCACTATGCTAGTGGTAGGTAGATTTCTTATTTGACCAAACTTTCCCCCAAAAAGTTTGACGAGTTTTGCAGTGTGTTGTTTTGCAGGGTTCACAGTTATCTATCAGTGCGTAAAGGCACACCTTCTTTTTGATAGAAATTTTATATATACCTGTTTTATTGTTTAGTATCAGTACACCACTGAAGAAACCCTGATGCTTCCTGCGTTTGACGTAGATGCATGTTTATGTATTCTGCAAAGAGTTGTGTAGATGTCTGTTCAAAGTGCCAGACTTCGCAGATTTCCCCCACTCTGTACCCTTTAGAGAGATCCATTTCTAGTTCTGCGGTACACCACATCCCCATCAGGGCACTCTCATCGTCATCATGGGTGCATTTCTCCTACTGACCTGTTACGGCACTGGTGCAACACAATGGAAATATGAGTTTATGGTGCACTCTAACAGGCTATATGGGGAAAAAGAGTCCATATGGGGGAAACACCTTGACTTTCACGAGCCCAAAATCAGAGAGCGAGAGACAAAGTTTTCATAAATGATTTGGGGTTCACTGTCAGGCAAGCAATATCTTCAAAACCTTACGATCCCACAGATAAACGAGCATGACCGCAATCTATTGAATGCGGAGATTAGTGAGGATGAGATCACATGGGCTATAGGACACAGTAAGACGGGCAAAGCGCCAGGTCCCGATGGATACAAAGCAGAATTCTATAAATTATTGGGAGAGTCGATTGTACCTACATTAACTAAAGTGTTCAATGAATGGATATCAAATGGTACACTACCTGAGCATTTAAATCTAGCACGCATAATCGTGTTTCCAAAGCCTAATCGAGATGCACAACTAGTAACATCATATCGACCTATATCGCTTATTAACCATGAAGCAAAACTATTAGCAAAAATTTTAGCAAATAGACTAGGCCGTGTTCTACCAAAAATAATCCATGAAGCTCAGGTTGGCTTTGTGCAGGGCAGGTCGGTTGCCAAGAACATCAGACGAATCTTGACATCATTGGAATATTTAGGGCACACTAATGAACAAGCTTTAATGATTAGTTTCGACGCTGAAAAGGCGTTTGACAGTGTGGAATGGTCTTTCTTATATGAGGTGATGGAGGGGTATGGTATACAAGCCGAGTTTGTACAGGCGATTAGAGCTCTGTACGCAGCCCCTCGAGCGCAAGTAATGGTTAATGGGAACCTATCTGAGGAAATTCATATAGGCAGGGGAACGAGACAAGGTTGCCCGCTATCTCCCTTACTTTTTGCATTATATTTGGACCCTCTAATTAGGGATATTCAGGATTGCCCAGCGGTGCCTGGAGTGGACATACAACATCAGATGTTCAAATTGGCTGCATTTGCTGACGACTTGCTAATCATTTTAAAGAACCCAAAAGAAGCGCTGGGTAATGTATTAGAAATTTTTAGTGAATTCGGAGATTACTCGGGATTCACACTTAATCTTGACAAATCGGAGGCCCTAGCTATAAATGCAGATGCCCATAGTTTATGGCCCATAGATTTCCCGTTAAAGTGGGCAACTAAATGTTTTAAATATTTAGGCATCTTGCTTCCGGTAAATACAAGAGACCTATATGATTTAAATGTTAGCAAACTCAAAGAGCAGACCATGCACCAGCTAGACTCCTGGCACAACCTTACGATATCTTTGGCAGGGAGGATATATTTAGCGAGGATGGTGATAATGCCGAGGTGGCTGTATGTTTTACAGGTTTTACCACTAAGACTCAAGCAAACAGACATAAAATCCTGATGAAATTCTGTTGAGCGGGGAAAAGGGCCAAACTTCAACAGAAATTCCTACTAGGAGGGTGGAGACAAGGGGGAATGGGGATTCCAAATATTAAATACTACAATATGGCTTGCTTGTTACGACAGGTTAGAGATTGGTTATTGAATACATCAGCTCATACACCACTTGAGTATGAGACAGTGTACTTTGCCCCATATAATTATATAGCGTTATTATACACTCAGAAGAAAATAATCCCCCATAGATTTAAACATAGTGTTTTGCTACAGCCCATCAGGGAAGCGTGGCGATATATAGGGAAACTCCTAGGGGGAGACCCATGTATCACCGAGCTACTAACTATTTGGGGCAACCCGATGTTTATGCCGGGGATAGAGAATCAAACCTTTGTCACATGGGAAAGAAATGGCATAGTAACCATGCAAGATATACTGGGGGCTGACGGGCATATCAAAGCGGTAACACAAATGCAAATTACTGCACAATGGAGGGACCATTTTGCGCATTGCCAACTCACACATTATGTGCACACACTAAATACAGAAGAGATTAGGAAGCAATTAGGCGAGAAAGTTAGAACATTCTTTGAAGAAATAGCTGAAGAGGTCCCGTCAATCTCCAGCATACATTTGAAACTGTGGGGACTGATGACTGGGAGAGAGTTTAGCCAACTTCGTCAGAAATGGGAAACAGATATAGGCAGGGCATTGACAGAATGGAATATTGTAAAACAAATACAGGATATACCCAGAATAGTAGGAGGGGCAGGCCTTTGGGAATGTGCGTTTTGTATACTGCATAGGGCTTATTTTACCATTCAAGTCAGGGGGCATTCATACCGCTACCTGCCTGAAATGTCAGAGGGCAGATAACACGCTATATCACGCGATATGGATGTGCCCTTTAATAAAACGATACTGGAGACAAATAGCTGTATTTCTGTCTACAATTGTGAATTGTAATATAGCATTGAATCCCTTATGTTTAGTATTAGATAAACATGACACCTATTTCAGATTAAACAAAGACAAAATAATGCTGTGTCGCAAAGTATGTCTCATTGCCAAAAAATGCATAATGCAGCACTGGACCTCTGCACACCCTCCGACCTTCTGGCATTGGCGGAACCAGGTACACCAATTGCTTACTTGGGAAGCGAGAGAGGCAAAAGGAACATACAAGCGAAAAATGCGCTTTCTAAAAATTTGGGGGTGTTATTTGGACGGGATGACTCATAGAGGGAGAAGTTGAATTCTTAATACTCTGTAATATTTTTTGGATATCAATTGTGGTAACAGAAGACTCATCTATAGGTTAATGGGGGGGAGGGGGGTCTATTGACCAAGTTGTAATATGGGGTATATCATACAGCTGAGATCAAAGGGTAACAAATGAAAAACATAAGGCAGTGGAGGATGATATTATTTTACTTTATTATGTAAATGATGTTTTTTTTTCTTTTGTCAACAATCTTACAATAGTATGTTAGCTTATCGGAAGGGAGGGATGGGGAAGGGAAAAAGGAAAGGGGGGGGGAAATTATTACAAAATATTGTTGATGTTATACTTAATAGACTGAGATGTATATGTACTAATTTTGGTATATGTATAACGGTCTGCCATTATGATGATATAATAAAAAAGTTGAAACATAAAAAAGAGCTTACAATCTAAAGGACAACATAGTAAATGATGGCAGATAAAGACCTGTACGGTCCATCCACTCTGCCCAACAAGATACACGAGTTTGATTTGTCCTTGCCTTTCTCAGGGCACAGACTGTAGAAACCTGCCCAGCCATAGGCGGTCGGTGGCCCAACTGTTTGGGGAGGCTAAAGGGGGCGGGGTTAGGGGTGGTGCCGGGGGTGGAGCTTAAATCCATAATTGTCTGATAACACACAGAAAAAATAAATAAAAATAAAAGTCACAATTAATACCTTTTATTAAATTTAGATATTAGCTATGTATCATATGTCAAAGAATAAAGTGGTTGCTCAAAGCATATACTAACCACAATCGCTCAACTGCAAAACACTATGCACAACTTTGTGCAAAAACACACTCAGAACCTTACTGTACCATAAATATTACACTGGACAGAACCTAATACACCAATATACCACCCACACGGAAAATGCAGACCGTCAACAATATGAAACAAGGGATCATAATATCACAATTCTCATGTAGAGCCACAAAACACCCTAATTCATGTTTAATGTGGGATAAAATGCCATAAATAAGTAAATAAATATAAACTTTTAATGTTGAGCACCTGATTCTCAAAGTGGACATATTCCAAACACTATAATGAAAATAAAATAATCTTTTCTACCTTTGTTGTCTGGTGACTTTGTTTTTCTGATCATGCTGTCCAAGTATCCGATTCTGCTGCTATCTGTCCTCTTAACTCCGGTTCCAGGGCTTCCTTTCCATTTATTTCTTTACTTTCTGCCTTTCTTCTTCATTTCTTGCCTTACATCCGTAAGTAAAAGCTGGGTCCTCTGCAGACTTGACTGTCCAGTGGATCCAGCTTCTGCCTATTTTCTCCATCGATGTGCAGGTTTCCCCCCTTTTCCCTCATCTCATCTCCTTCCTCTGTCTTCCCTCCCCTCCATGCATGTCCAGAATTTCTCCCCTTCATTCATGTGCATCTCCTTCCTGTCTTCCCGTCTCGCCATCCATGTCCAGCAACCCTCTTCTCCCCTCCATCCACCCATGTCCAGCAACCCTCCTCTCCCCTCTAGCCACCCACCCATGTCCAGCAAATCTCCTCTCCCCTCCACCCATGTCCAGCAACCCTCCTCTCTCCCCTGCCATCCCCTCTATCCACCCATTCCAGCAATCCTCCTCTTTCCCCTGCCATCCCCTCTATCCACCCATTCCAGCAACCCTCCTCTTTCCCCTGCCATCCCCTCTATCCACCCATTCCAGCAACCCTCCTCTCCCCTGCCCTCCATGCATACCCAGCGCGATTCTCCTCTCCCCTTCCCCTCCCCTCGTTTACTATCTGCCCCGCGCCATCTTTAATTTACCTGCTTCCCAGCGTCGGCTCGCCGCGTCATTTCAAAGCCCGCCCTGCTGCCTGTCTCTATTCTTACCTCCGTTCGCGATGTGATTTGTTCAGCAGAGTCCCGCCTTCTGACATCATTTCCTCGAGGGCGGGACTCTGCCGAACGAACATGTCGCGAAGGGAGGGAAGAATAGAGACAGGCAGCAGGGCGGGCTTTGAAATGACGTGGCGGGCCGACGCTGGGACGCAGGTAAATTAAAGATGGCGCGGGGCAGTTAGTAAACAAGGGGAGGGAACAGGGAGACTCACGGTGCCGCCTAACTCTTTTCTGCTGTGGCTGAGGAGGCTTAGCCTCCCCAAGCCTCTTATACCAGGCGCCTATGTGCCCAGCACTGTTCTTGTACTAAGTTCTGAAGCTAACATTGAAGCCCCTTAACATTTACACTCCAGCCCATCCCTATCCAGTCATGATCAGGGCATAGACAGTAGAAGTTGCCCAGCTCCCGATTTGTTTCCCAATTACCGACGTCACCACCCTATCTCCACTAAGATTCCGTGGAACCATTCCTTCTAAACAGGATTCCTTTGTGTTTATTCCACGCATGCTTGAATTCTATTACCGTTTTCATCACCACCTCCCGCGGGAGGGCATTCCACATATCTACCACCCTCTCCGTGAAAAAATACTTCCTGACATTAGTCCTGATTCTGCCCCCCTTCAACCTCAATTCATGTCCTCTAGTTCTACCATCTTCCCGTCTCCGAAAAAGGTTCGTTTGCGGATTAATACCTTTCAAATATTTGAACGTCTGTATCACGTCACCCCTGTTTCTCGTTTCCTCCAAGGTATGCATGTTCAGGTCAGCAAATCCCATATCATTTTGTAGCTTTTCTTTGCACCGCTTCCAGTCTGTTTACATCTTTAGCAAAATACAGCCTCCAAAACTGAACACAATACTCCAAGTGGGGCCTCACCAACGACTTATAGAGGGGCATCAACACCTCCTTTCTTCTGCTGGTTATGCCCCTCTCTCTACGCAGCCTAGCATCCTTCTGGCCACAGCCATCACCTTGTCGCATTTTCTTCACCATCAGATCCTCAGACACCAACACCCCAAGGTCTCTCTCCTGAGTCGAGCTTACTAATTTCTCCCCTCCTATTCGGTATCTCTCTTTTGGGTTTCTGCACCCCAAGTGCATCACTCTACACTTCTTGGCATTAAATTTTAACTCTTCTGGAAACCGTTGCTTCAAATACCTTATTCCTTTTTTTTATTTGTTTTTTTATATGCTATTAATTTAGTGAAAGTAAACCTCTTTGTGTTTAATTTTTAAGTGCTCAGTAAAACTCATATCGCTCCGGCTGGTCTACTGATTAGCAATATGCAGTACCCAACATCATAGCACTTCAGCCCTCCCTTTTGATACTGTCGATCACAGCATACTTCTCGATACCCTGTCCTCACTTGGATTCCAGGGCTCTGTCCTTTCCTGGTTCTCTTCCTACCTCTCCCTCCGCACCTTTAGTGTTCACTCTGGTGGATCCTCTTCTACTTCTATCCCTCTGCCTGTCGGCGTACCTCAGGGTTCTGTTCTTGGTCCCCTCCTCTTTTCTATCTACACTTCTTCCCTTGGTTCATTAATCTTATCCCATGGCTTTTCCTACCATCTCTATGCTGATGACTCCCAAATCTACCTTTCTACCCCTGATATCTCACCTTGCATCCAAACCAAAGTTTCAGCGTGCTTGTCTGACATTGCTGCCTGGATGTCTCAACGCCACCTGAAATTAAATATGACCAAAACCGAGCTTCTCATTTCCCCCCCCCCCAAACCCACCTCCCCGCTCCCCCCGTTTTCTATTTCTGTTGATGGCTCTCTCATTCTCCCTGTCTCCTCAGCTCGAAACCTTGGGGTCATCTTTGACTCTTCTCTCTCCTTCTCTGCTCATATCCAGCAGACCGCCAAGACCTGTCGTTTCTTTCTTTACAACATCCGTAAAATCCGCCCCTTTCTTTCCGAGCACTCTACCAAAACCCTCATCCACACCCTTGTCACCTCTCATTTAGACTACTGCAATCTGCTTCTTGCTGGCCTCCCACTTAGTCACCTCTCCCCTCTCCAGTCGGTTCAAAACTCTGCTGCCCGTCTCATCTTCCGCCAGGGTCACTTTACTCATACTACCCCTCTCCTCAAGACCATTCACTGGCTCCCTATCCGTTTTCGCATCCTGTTCAAACTTCTTCTACTAACCTATAAATGTATTCACTCTGCTACTCCCCAGTATCTCTCCACACTCGTCCTTCCCTACACCCCTTCCCGTGCACTCCGCTCCATGAATAAATCCTTCTTATCTGTTCCCTTCTCCACTACTGCCAACTCCAGACTTCGCGCCTTCTGTCTCGCTGCACCCTACGCCTGGAATAAACTTCCTGAGCTCCTACATCTTGCCCCATCCTTGGCCACCTTTAAATCTAGACTGAAAGCCCACCTCTTTAACATTGCTTTTGACTCGTAACCACTTGCAACCACTCGCCTCCACCTACCCTCCTCTCTTCCTTCCCGTTCACATTAATTGATTTGATTTGCTTACTTTATTTATTTTTTGTCTATTAGATTGTAAGCTCTTTGAGCAGGGACTGTCTTTCTTCTATGTTTGTGCAGCGCTGCGTATGCCTTGTAGCGCTATAGAAATGCTAAATAGTAGTAGTAGTAGTAGTAGTAGTCTCTCCTTGTATAGGTATCTCTATGAATATACAAGATTGATCATTTAACACATTAATATGTTAAAAATAGTCACTTAGCTTGGGGCTGGAGTTGTTATTTCTGGCCTCTGTTGAGTGCACCTCGGTAGACCTCCGGGGCTCTGTAGATAGATGACCGTGCCCGTGATGAAAGTGAAATCTTTGCTGACTCGATTATCTACTCTTTTCAGCTTATCATTCTCGTTTCTTGTTCTCATTATTATTTTTATGTATTCAATCAAACTGAGGATATTTACTTATGCAAACTCTAATTGTCTCATTCACTGTTATAAATCATTATTTATCTGCAATCAATATTATATCTCAGAGGTTTACCTGAAAAGTGGAACGCCAATCTCTCCCGAGGCTAACCGTTTACTTTCACTAGATTAATAGCATATAAAAAAAACAAATAAAAAAAAGGAATAAGGTATTTGAAGCAACGGTTTCCAGAAGAATTATATGATAGCATAATATTGAAACCAGGACAATAGGTTACCCCAGAGTTAGCATAGTGCTGATTAAATTTTAACTGCCAGACCCTCGACCTTTCTTCTAAGGTTCAGAGATCCCTTCTCGTCGTTTCTACTCCCTCCAGGGTATCCACTCTATTGGCTATTTTTGTGTCATTCGCAAAAAGGCACACCTTTCCTTCCAACTCTTCAGTAATATTTCCCACAAATATATTAAACAGAATAGGCCCCAGCACCAACCCCCGAGGAACTCCACTGCTCACCTTTCTTTCCTCCGAGCGGATTCCATTTACCACCACCCTCTGCCACCTGTCGGTCAACCAATTTTTTATCCAGTTCACCACTTTCGGTCCTAAGTTCAGCCCTTTCAGCTTATTCATGAGTCTTCTGTGGGGGACCGTATCAAAGGCTTTGCTGAAGTCCAAGTAGATTACATCTAGTGCACATCCTTCATCCAGTTCTTTAGTCACCCAGTCAAAGAAGACAATAAGATTTGTTTGGCAGGATTTTCCTTTGGTAAAGCCATGTTGCCTTGGGTCCTGTAACCCGTCGGCTTCTAGAAAGTTAACTATCCTTTCTTTCAGCAGTGACTCCATTATTTTTCCTACCACCAACGTGAGACTTACCGGTCTGTAGTTTCCCACTTTTTCTCTGTTTTTACTTTTGTGAAGAGGGACTACATCCGCTCATCTCCAATCCCACGGAACCTCTCCCGTCTCTAAAGATTATTATTATTATTAGCATTTGTATAGCGCTACCAGATGCACGCAACGCTGAACACCTGATACAAAGAGACAGTCCCTGCTCAAAAGAACTTACAATCTAAATAATGCAGACAGACAAGACAGTTACGGGTGAGGGAAGTAATGGGTGAGAAGGGAGGAAGGGACAAGGGGAGGGCAATTGTGGCTAGGAGCTAAAAGCAGCAGTGAAAAGGTAGCATAGATTTGAAAACAGGTAGAGATGGAGCTAGACGTATAGATCCAGGAAGTCTATTCCAGGCATAAGGTGCCTCGAGAGAAAAGGAGCAAAGCCTGGAGTTAGCAGTGGAGGAGAAGGAGGACGACGACAAGAGAGACTTGTCCAGAGAGCAGAGTTCATGGGGAGGAATGTAGGGAGAGATGAGAGTGGAGAGGTAATGGGGGGCTGCAGAGTGGATGCATTAAATAAATCTTTAAGAGGTCCCGCCAGGACCTCTCTGAGCTCCCTCAGTATCCTGGCATGTATCCCATCCAGCCCCATTGCTTTGTCCACCTTAAGATTCTCAAGCTGTTTATAAACTTTCTTCCGTAAATGGCACAGTATCCACTCCATTCCCAGACGTTCCCTCGGCAGCCGACCGCGGTCTTTCTCCAGGATTTTCCTCCGTGAACACCGAAGAGAAATAATTGTTTAGCACGTTCACTTTATCTTCATCACTCTCCACATAGTCATTCTCATTATCTTTCAGTCTCGCAATTCCATTCCTATCTCTTCTCTTTTCTCCAATATATCTGAAAAAGGTCTTGTCACCTCTCTCTACATCTTTAGCCATTTTTTCTTCCACTTGCGCTTTTGCTAGCCGTATTTCCCTCTTCGCTTCTTTGAGTTTAATCTGATAATCTTTTCCTTGATCCTTTCGTTGTGTTCTTTTGTATTTCTTGAACAAAGCCTCTTTTGCTCTTATTTTTTCAGCTACTTGTTTAGAGAACCATATAGGTTTCCTGCTTCTCTTGTTTTTGTTTACTTTCCTCACAAAAAGATCAGTCACCATATTTGGAGCAGCCTTTAGAGCAGCCTTGGACCACTGTTTTTCCACATCTCCTGCACCTTCCCATGCCAACAGCTCCTTCTTCAGGTACTCCCCCATTTTATCAAAATCAGTACATCTGAAATCCAGTACTTTGAGTTTTGTGCGTCTGCACTCCGCCTTCGCCCTTATATCAAACCATACGGTGTGATGATCACTATTACATAGGTGGGCACCTACCCGGATATTGGAAACACTGCCCACATTTGTGAGCACTAGATCCAGCATCGACTGTTCCCTCGTGGGTTCTGTCACCATTTCCCTGAGCAAGGCACTTTGACAGGCATCCACAATCTCCCTACTTTTTTCCGATTCCATTTTACTAGTCTTTTTATATTTTGAAGCGGCTTTTGTTTTTGTGGTTTTTTAAATAATTGACCACTCAACAGTCTGTTCCCTTTGGTACGCGTTTGAGTTATTTTATAATCGAAGGTCTTTTTAAAGACACTTGGGTACATCTACATTTAAAATATCTCCAGCAAGTGTTTGTACAGTTTTCAGTGACCGAGGTATTAGTCATATTGTCCCTTCGTTCAGCTGCAGTACTCAGGTTTTAGCCCTGCACATGTTTTTCCTAATTTGTTCCGTTTGTCGATTATCTGGAAGGTAGCTTCTTGTTTTCATATGTATTCACATAAGCACTTGTCCCCCTTTCGGTACATTTATTATTTTGCCATGGTATATAGCATTTTACTGTATTACACACATACATCCCACACTGCTTTTTGTCACATTAATTACCCTTTTATTACATATAATTTTACCTGTTTATTTTTTATTCATTATTATTCACACATACTTCGCAAGTTACTTTTTCAGAAACAAACCCATTCCTATGCCTGTAGTACTCTCTCACGGACCATTGTTTTTGTTGATGTTCCTCATATAACACACTTTTTATCCTTGCAATGAATTCACCAGTAGTTACATTTGGCACGTTTTCCTTTATTTATCTTTTTCATTAGGGCATTCGTGTATCTTTTCTCTTCTTTCTCCCTATATATCATCTACTGCATCTAATCACACATCCCATATAACTTTACAGACCACTTTGTACTCCACCACATCAGGATAATTGATGTTCATCCACCCAGTTATCCATACAGGTTAGTTTCTTTAGTTGCTCATGCATAGTCAGCTCATTCTTCTTCAATTTAACTTTTATGTGTAATTTCATCACAAGACTTTGTTTTAAGTTTTTATTTATTTATCTTTTTTACGCTTTATGATTGGCATATATTTTATTTCATTTTTACGTGGTTCTTATTTTCTTTAAATGTTACTAATAAAGGTTAATTTGTATGATATATTTTTTATACATTTTCATATCTTTGTATTGTATATTTGTTTTTAGACTCCTAGGTCTGCTTCTGAAGCAAACCTAGCAGCTGAAACACAACATTGTGTCAAGTGTTCTAGGCTGCGCGTTTGGTCATGCTATTCTTACAAAAAACTCAGGCTAAGTTAGAAGAAGAAAAGGAATCTTTATTACTCACCAGCAACAGCACAAGAAATATTATTGGCTCTTGGCATTAGTAGTTTTACAGAACAGAGTCTAACAATAGGAAGGAAAGTTTTATTCCTCATACAAAGGTTACAGAACAGAGAGAAAGAAAGGAAGAAAGAAATAATCTTAGCTATACAGAATTAGTTTCTATCAAGGAGGGGAGAGTACCCCCCCCCCCCCCGGAAATAGACTGTGACATGAAACTCTCCTGCCATCCTGACTATTTTTCAGAGTCTCTTTAGATGAGCAGTTACTTATATACCCTTTCCATCACAAAGGACCACCTCATATATCACCCAATCAACAATCCTGCAAGTACATAGGAGACCTGTGATAGGGCATTAGTGTCCTTGCCACACCTCTGCTCAGTAACAAACAGTTGGGATGTCATGACAATGGGGGGTCTGGTCAGTTTGTTTGTAACAAGACGGTTGGGATGTCATGGCAATGGTCTTGTCAATTTCTGGTCAGCCAGAAATTCCTGTCTTGTAACTATCAGTGAAAACTCACAGAAACACACAGAAATAAGCAGACCCAAAAGAAAAGGTCAGAAAATTCCAGAACATGAGTCTTTTATTCATAAACGGCTTTCATTCAAGTCGTGTCCATCCAATCTCTGGTTGCAGTGGTCAATCTCCCACTTCTTCTTTTCGTTTTGGATTGCTCCGTGGGACCTTTGAGTTCTCCGCGACTGCTTATTAATGCAAACATTTCCATCCAGACATAATTGAGTAGCTGATAAAGTATCTCCTTTGACCATCTAAGTTTCAGTTACACATAAGAGATCCAGTTTATGCTATACTATTCAGTCAGCCAAAACAAATTTCTTTTAGTAACTGCTCTAGTGTTAATATGTCTACTCCTTAAACACCAGGATTTAGTAGGTCTGTTAAGAGTAATAGGAACTAAGACATGTGGCTTAGGTTCAAAAGACCCCTTAACTACATCCTTTCTGGCACAACCAGTAACAGGAATAGAGTAATTCTCAACCGTTCCAGAGAAACACATGATTACAACTAATAATAATTAAAATGGAATAAAGATAAATATTTTAAAAATTTAAGAAAGCAGTCTTAAGATTAATCGCCACTCAATTTGCCAAACTAAGGAGCACTCCTTTGGCTTGTGCCTTTGGTAATGTACCATTAATATCAATAAGGCATCAGATGTCACAGTCTAGACCGGTGATGGCGAACCTATGGCACGCGTGCCGTCGCTGGTCCGCCCACTCTCTTTCCCTCCGAGCACCAGTTCAGCCTCCCTCCCGCCCTCCCTCCAACCAAACAAGCATCAGGCCACCTGCCTGCCTGTCCTCCCTCCCTCCCTCCCAGCACCAGGAACCCCCCTCCTCCTCTGAAATTTAAAAAGCATACAGTCCTACTCCTCGGGGTTAAGGCGGCGTGCGTTGGCAGTGGCAGCAAAACACGTGTTCTTCGTGCGGCGCGCCTTTGGCCTTCCTTTCTGTCTCTCAAGCTCTGGTCCCGCCTATGGGGCGGGACCAGAGCTTGAGAGACAGAAGGGAAGGCTGAAGGCGCACCGCACGAAGAACACACGCTTCACTGCCGACGCACGCTGCCTTAACCCCGAGGACGTTACGCTTTTTAAATTTCAGAGGAGTAGGGGGGTTCCTGGTGCTGGGAGGGAGGGAGGATGGGCGGGCGGGTGGCCTGATGCTTGTTTGGTTGGAGGGAGGGAGGGAGGCAGGCAGGCCTGGTGCTGGGTGGGTGGGAGGCTTGGTGCTGGGTGGGTGGGTGGGTGGGAGGGAGGCCTGATGCTGGGTGCTGCTGCTGCTGCTGCGTTCTGGGTGGGACGGAGGCCTGCTACTGGGTGCTGCTGCTGGGTGCTGGGAGGGAGGGAGGCCTGATGTTGGGTGCTGGGTGGGAGGGTGGCAGGCTGATGTTGGGTGCTGGGTGGGAGGCCTGATGTTGGGTGCTGGGTGGGAGGGAGGTCGGCCTGATGCTGGGTGCTGCTGGGTGGAAGGGAGGCCTGATGTTGGGTGCTGGGAAGGCCTGGTGCTGGGAGGGAAGCCTGCCTGGTGCTGGGAGGGAGGACAGGGGCAGAGGAGGGTGGCTGGACATGGGTGGCTGGAGGGGAGGGCAGGGGGAGAGGAGGGTGGCTGGACATGGGTGGCTGGAGGGGAGAGGAGGGTGGCTGGACATTTGTGGCTGGAGGGGAGCGGAGGGTTGCTGGACATGGATGGAGGGCAAGAAATGAAGATGAAAGGAGGAAAGTAAAGAAATAAATGGAAAGGAAGCCCTGGAAACAGAGTTAAGAGGACAGATAGCAGCAGAATCGGATACTGGGCCAGCATGATCAGAAAAACAAAGTCACCAGACAACAAAGGTAGAAAAAATCATTTTATTTTCATTTTAGTGTTTGGAATATGTCCAATTTGAGAATTTACATCTGCTGTCTTATTTTGCACTGGGTATACTGGAGCTGTAACAACTTACAGAAATGATTTATAATGAAAGAAAATCATGTTATTTTTTTTCTCCTATACTAGTATAATATTTTCAATGATGTCTGTTTATATACGCCATGGCTGGTGTAAGGGGTGTGGCTATCATAGGGGTGGAGTCATATGTGGTGACCCCGCCTCTAATGAGTACCGGCACTTTGCGATAAATAATTTTGGGTTGCTGTTTGGGCATTCGGTCTCTGAAAGGTTCGCCATCACTGGTCTAGACGGAGCAAGCTCCCACTCCCAGAACTGTGGGAAGAGATTCAGAATTAGCATGATGACACTCTGAGCTCAGTTTTTAACAGTTCCAAAGCTCACAGACTGCCAGGCAAGATGGAAAAGTGCAGAGGAGCGCTCATGTTCAACATGATGTGGGTATTGAAAAGAGTAAAACCATTCCTGCCCCAAAAAACATTCCGCAACCTGGTACAATCCACCACCCACGCTGACTACTGCAACAGTATCTACATTGGATGCAAAGCCCAAATCCTAAGAAAGCTTCAAACCGCCCAAAACACAGCAGTGAGACTCATCTTTGGCAAATCACGATTCAAAAGTGCAACACCACTACGGAAAAAACTTCATTGGCTAGCTATCAAGGAACGCATAAACTTCAAAGCCCACACAATGATCCACAAGATCCTCAATGGCGAATCTCCAAGCTACATGTCCGACCTGATCGATCTTCCAGCCAGGAACTGGTCCAGATCTTCCCGAACATAACTCAATCTTCATCTTCCTAGCTGCAAAGGCCTCAAATACAAAACTTACTATGCATCCAACTTCTCTGTCATAGGCAGCCAACTCTGGAATGCCATACCTCGACACATCCGAAAAACCACTGAACACCTACCCTTCCGAAAACTGCTGAAGACTTACCTCTTCAAACAAGCCTATCCAAATGACCCATCCTAACTCTCAAACCTAATTCCATACCACTAGTATTACCCATACTCCAATCCTTTCCCCATATCTCTTACTAATGTCCTACTCTATGCAATTATGTCATCTCTGTTATACTTTGTTCCATACTTTGTATTATCTCAGTGATACTTTGTTTCACACTTTGTAAGCCGCACTGAACCTGCTATCGAGCGGGAAAGAGCGGGGTATAACTGCCACAAATAAAATAAATAAATAAATAAGGTGACAACTGAGCTAGGAATTTGTTTCATGCTTTTATTATGTTGCTAGAATCATATTTTATATTGCTGGCATATAGAGAGCATAAGGGTCAGGGATAGGTGTGTCCCATAAATCCTTATTGCATAGATCAGTGGTTCCCAGACCTGGCACTGGAGGCACCCCAGCCAGTCAGATTTTCAGGATACTCACAATGAATATTTTATTTTATTTATTTATTTGTTAAATTTATATCCCACATTTTCCCATCTATTTGTAGTCTCAATGTAGCTTACATAGTACCGGAGAGGTGTTACAGACTCCAGTGTAAACAAATATAAAGTGATGATGTGGTAAGATAAAGTTCATGTGGCACAGCCACACTAAGGAATCGTGCAGCGGAAGAGTTGTGTTATGTCCAATACGTTCTTTAGTTTTGTTGTGTTGCAAAGATCAGGCATTTATTTTGGATTGGTAGGGTATGCCTTTTTAAACAGGTTACTTTTTAGTGTTTTCTGGAAGTTTAGGTGGTCGTTCGAAGTTTTCAAGGCTTTTGGTAATGCGTTCCACAGTTGTGTGCTTATGTAGGAAAAACTGGACACGTAAGTTGATTTGTATTTGAGTCCTTTGCAGCTTGGGTAGAGCAGATTTAGGTACGTTTGTGTTGATTCGGATGTGTTTCTAGTTGGTAGGTCGATCAAGTCTGTTATGTATCCCGGAGCTTCACCGTAAATAATTTTGTGAACCAGAGTATTCATGAGAGAGATTTGCATGCAGTGGAGGCAGTACATACAAATGTTTCTCATGAATATTCGTGGTGGGTATCGCAAACACCTGACTGGGGTGCCACCAGGACCAGGTTTGGGAACCACTGGCATAATTAGCACTTAGAATATTAACTTATAGTGTCTTTTATTTATTTATTTGTTACATTTGTACCCCACATTTTCCCACCTCTTTGTAGGTTCAATGTGTCTTACATAGTGCCGGAGACTCCGGTGTATACAAATACAAGATGGAGTTGTGATAGGGTAATGTTCATGTGGTAGGACCACATAGAGGAAACGTTCAGCGGAAGAGTTCGGTGAAGGCCATTACAAACTTTAGTGTAGTTGTGTCGCATTTACGTTGGGTCTGTAGGGTATGCCTTTTTAAACAGGTGGGTCTTGAGTGTCTTTCTGAAGTGTAAGTGGTCATTTGTGGTTTTCAGGTCTTTTGGTAATGCATTCCACAGTTGTGTGCTGATGTAGAAAAAACTAGATGCGTAAGTTGATTTGTATTTGAGTCCTTTGCAGCTTGGGTAGTGTAGATTTAGGTACATTCGTGATGATACAAATGAGTTTCTGGCTGGTAGGTCAATAAGGTCTGTCATGTAGTCTGGTGCTTCACCTTATATAATTTTGTGAACCATAGTACAGATTTTGAAGGCAATGTGCTCTTGGATAGGGAGCCAGTGTAGTTTTTTGCGAAGGGGTTTTGCGCTTTCAAATAGTGTTTTTCCGTAGCATCCTTAAACTCTGATATTCTAAGTTTCAAACCAAAATATACATAGTCTAGGGAAAATGTAAATTTGTTAAACAAGAAGCTTCGTTTTGTAGGCTCTCAACTGGATTTGCTGCAGTGGGGTTTTCCCAGTGAGAACGAGTTGAACTTCTGTTACTGAGCAGGGATAAGAACATAAGAGTAGCCATACTGGGTCAGACCAATGGTCCATCTGTCCCAGTATCCTGCTTCTGACAGTGGCCAATACAGGTCACAAGTACCTGGAAGAAACACAATTAGTAGCAACATTCCATGCTACCAATCCCGGGGCAAGCAGTGGCTCCCCACCCCCCCATGTCCATCTCAATAACAGACTATGAACTTTTTCTCCAGGAACTTGTCCAAACCTTTTTTTTAAGCCCAGATACGCTAACTGCTGTTACCACATCCTCTGGCAAGAAATTCCAGAGCTTAACTATTCTTTGAGTGAAAAAATATTTACTCCTATTTGTTTTAAAAGTATTTCCATGTAATTTCATTGAGTGTCTCCTGGCCTTTATACTTTTTGAAACAGTGAAAAATCGATTCACTTCTACCCATTCTACACCACTCAGGATTTTATAGACTTCAATCATATCCCCCCTCAGCCATCTCTTTTCCAAGCTGAAGAGCCCTAACCTCTTTAGCCTTTCCTCATGTGGGAGTAGTTCCATCCCCTTTATCACTTTGGTTGCTTTTCTTTGAACCTTTTCTAATTCTGCTATATCTTTTTGAGATACGATGACCAGAATTGAACACAGTTCTCAAAGTGAGGTCGCACCATGGAGCGATGCAGAGGCATTATTATTATTGGTTTTATTTTGCATCCTTTTCCTAATAATTCCTAGCAACCTGTATGCTTTTTTGGCCACCGCCACACACTAGGCAGAACATTTCAGTGTATTGTCTTCAGATCTTTTTTATTGAGTGCCGACTTCTAAGGTTGGACCCTAGCATCAGGGTAACAATGTTTCGGATTATTCTTCCCAATGTGCATCACTTTGCATTTCTCCACATTAAATTTCATCTGCCATTTGGATGCCCAGTCTTCCTCCAATTTTTCACAATCTGCATGCGTTTTGACAAGTTTGAATAGTTTTTTGTCATCTGCAAATTAAATCGTCTCACTCGTTCTGTTTTCCAGATCATTTATAAATATGTTAAATAGCACCGATCCTTGTACAGATTGCAGCACTCTACTATTCACCCTCCTCCATTGAAAAAAATGGCTTTTTAACCCTACCCTCTGTTTTCTGTACAATAACTCAATTCCTAATCCACAGAAGGACATTGCCTCCTATCCCATGACTTCTCAGTTTTCTCTGGAGTCTCTCATGAGGAACTTGGTTGAAAGCTTTCTGAAAATCCAGATACAGTACATCAACAGACTCACCTTTATCCACATGTTTATTTATGCCTTCAAAGAAATGAAGCAAGACTGCCCTTGGCTGAGCTGATGCTAACTCTGTCCCATTAAACCATGTTTGTTTATGTGTTCCGTAATTTTATTCTTTATAATAGTTTCCACTATTTTCCCTGGCACTGAAGACAGGCTTACCGGTCTGTAATTTCCCAGATCACCCCGGAACTCTTTTTTTAAATTGGCGTTATATTGGCCACCTTCCAATCCTTGGGTACTACAGACAATTTTAATAATAGTTTACAGATCACTTACCACAGATCAGCAATTTCATGTTTGAGATCTTTCAGTACCCTGGGGTGTACACCATTTAGTCCAGGTGATTTATTACTCTTTAACTTGTCAATTTGGCTCAATACATCTTTCAGGTTCAGCAAGATTTCTTTTAGTTCCTCTGCATTTTCACCCTTGAAAACCATTTCCGGTACAGGTAGGTTTCTTGCATTTTCTTCCATAAAGACCGAAGCAAAGAATTCATTCAGTCTCTCTGGTATGGCCTTGTCCTTCCTGAGTGCCCCATTTGCTGCTTCATGATCTAACGTCTCACAGATTCTTTCACAGGCTTTCTTCTTCTGAAAAAGGTGTTACTATGAGTTTTTGTCTCCACGGCAAGTTTTTCTTCATATTCTCTTTTAGCCTTCTTTGTCATGATTATGTTCATATTGGGTTTTTTTTTTTTTTTGATAAATTAATGTACATTACTTGGATGTTTTTGTGTTTGATTAATGTTGCTCTATTATAAACTGCATTTTCATAACGTCCAGCTCCAGAGACTTGTGGGTTGTGCCCCTCTATCAGCAGGTGGAGATAGAGAGAACTACAGAGGCTTGGTATATGTGGTCACATGCAGCTGCCAGAACCTCAGTATTTTCCCTATCTAGCAGGTGGAAGGTCACAGCAGTGTAGCTCTGAATTGACTGGGTCCTTTCCCGTTCCTCAGGAGTAGTTGCAGCCTGGTTGGCGTTGAGGCGTTGATTTGGGTACACCTGGTGGTGCCGTGTCCATCCCTTTCGTCCCCCCGTCGGTTCCACTCTTGCCTGGAGGCTTCTGAGGAGTGCTTGCCTTTCATTTCTATTGCTAATTCCTCTCCTGTCTTAAAAAAAAAAAAAAAAGAGACAAGGCAGAAAGACACCAAAGGTAAGAGGCAGCATTTTGTCTAAAAAAAAAAAAAGGCCTGTGAGTAGTTTTTATTTTTCGGCTCTCTGAAGTGCTATTTTTTTCTTTTGCTCTGTTTACCTTCCCCCTTCTTTGAGCAGCTCACATTGTGGGGTCCTTGAATGTGCAGGCAGACTTCCTCAGTCATCAGTTGGATCCAGGGGAGTGGGAACTCTCCCAAACAGCGTTCAATCAGATCATAAGCCATTGGGGGATTCCAATCCTCGACTTAATGGCCAACAAAACCAACACCAAAGTTCCCCGCTTCTTCAGCAGAAGGAAAGTGTATGGTTCCAAGGGCATTGATACCCTGCTTCAACAGTGGCCCACAGCTCTCCTTTACGTGTTCCCTCCATGGCCAATGGTAGGACGGGTAGTAGGGCGCATTGTTTGTCATCCGGGCCGGGTGATTCTAGTAGCACCGGATTGGCCCAGGCATCCATGGTATGAGGACCTTGTTTGGCTTCTCATCGATCGGCCTCTACTACTTACGGAGCATCCAGGGCTCCTACGTCATGGTCCCATCCTCGTGGAGGATCCCTCCCCCTTTGGTCTTATGGCTTGGCTCTTGAGAGGGCACAGTTGTGGCGAAAATGGTTCCTGGACAGAGTGACTACTACAGTGTTCCAAGCTAGGAAGCAGTCCACATCCACAGCCTTTGCCTGAGTTTGGCGCACATTTGAGTCTTGGAGCACGGCGGCAGGACGGCTTCCATGGCCAAAGTTCCTTCCATCTTGGCCTTCTTACAGGATGATCTAGACAGATCTTTATCCTTAGCTTCATTGAAAGTAAAGGTAGCTGCTTTGGCTTGTTTCCAAGGCCGTTTGCAAGGAACTTCTTTGAATTCCCATCCAGATCCAGTCCGTTTTCTTTGGGTACTCCTCATCTTCGTCCTCCTCTCGCTCCTGTTCTTCCGAATTGGAACCTAAATCTTGTTCTGCAAGCTATGCAGCTTCCTCCTTTTGAACCGTTAAGTTTCTTTATCTTTGAAAAATCTCACTTTAAAAGCAGTGTTTTTGGTGGCTATGGCTTCAGCTAGATGGGTGTCGGAGCTGCAAGCCCTTTCCTGCAGGGTTCTCTTTCTTCGTTTTACTGAAGCCAGGATTTCCATTCGGACAGTTCCATCCTTTCTTCCCAAAGTGGTCTTGCGGTTCCACTTGAATCAGCCTCTCTTTCTTCCAGCTTTTCGACGGGTGGATTACCCCCACAGACTTTCAGGTTTACAATGCCTCGATGTTAGACGAATGTTAATCAAGTATCTCGAAGACACTAATGAATTCTGTCATTCTGATCATCTTTTTGTTCATTCAGGCCGGAAGAAAGGTGAGAGAGCTTCCAAAGCCACTGTAGCCAGGTGGCTTAGAGAGGCCATTACTATGGTGTAAATTTCTGCGGGTAAGTCCCCTCCGTCTCACTTAAAGCTCATTCTACCAGAGCTATGGCTACGTCTTTCGTGGAGTATCGTTCTATGCCTTTGGAAGAGATTTGTAGGTCGGCCACTTGGTCTTCGGTGCATACGTTCGCTAAGCATTACAGAATTGATGTGTCAGCATGTCAGGAGGCGACTTTTGGGGTTTCCGTTTTGGCCGCAGGGGTGATTCTCCCACCCCACTTGAGGACTGCTTTGCTGACGCTATGGAAGGTAAAATTAGTCCTTAACTTGATCATTTTCTTTCCATTAGTCCCAGCAGAGCAATCCAGATGCCCGCCCTGTTCTTTATCTGCGTGTTATCGTTCTTCTTTTGACGGTTTTCAGTTTGTGTTGCTTCCAGCATTTCGTTCTTTGTTTTTACAAAAAAAAACCAAAACCTAATAAAAGTTATATTGATGCCAGTACTTCCTAGCGCCTTTGATGCTCCATCCTGCCGCATGAACGGTTGGAACGCCTGTTTGGCATTTTTTACAGACAGGAAAGGAGTTCTACAGGGCCTATTTGTTTCTTCTCCTGCTTTGGTATCGACAATACTGAGGTTCTGGCTGCTGCATGTGACCGCATATACCAAGCCTCTGTAGTTCTATCTCCAACTGCTGGTAGAGGGGCACAGCCCACAAGTCTCTGGATTGATCTGCTGGGACTAACGGAAAGAAAATTATCAGGTAAGGACTAATTTTGCCTTAGTGGACCATTTAGAAGGCCCTTAATTTACAATAGTAGGTTTTATTTAACTTGAAAAACTGGTGTCAGGAAATGGTCTCTGAAGTATTTATTTTTAGTCATGAGGCTGATTGTCTCTCCAGTAGTGCAGGGATATTATTGAAGCCTTCTGCATATTTCCTTACTTTACAGTGATTTAACACATAAACATGGTGCACGTAAACCAATTAATCACGAAAAACATTTGAAAATATATTAATCATTTAATTGTTTTACTGACTTTTCCCACTTCCTAATTTTATAACTATCTGTCTCTTTGTATGTAAATCTTGCCCATACTGAAATGCATATATTAGTGTTTTAAATTTAATGCTGCTGTGATCTGAAGTACATGCGTACATAAGGAATTCTCACAGAGATTCTCCTTCCCAATTCACATTGATGATCCGTTACATCCTTCCCAAAGCACATTCATGATTTCTTCTCCCAATCGTTGTTCACCTTTCCACTTCCTCTATGCACTGTCCCAATCCTACAAGCCTCCTGGGTCTTCAGTGAGCTACTTTCCCTATCGCCCCACACACCTGCAGGGGGTTGGTGACCACTGGAGGAGTAAGGGGAGGTGATCCCCAATTCCCTCCGGTGGTCAATTGGGGCACTTTTTTGAGGCTTGGTCCTAAAAATAAATGGACCAAGTGAAGCCGGCCAAATGCTCGTCCGAGCCGACCTTCTTTTTTCCATTATCGGCCCAAGCCGGCCATGTCTTAACCATGCCCCCGTCCCGCCTTCGCTACCCTGCCGACACGCCCCTTTGAACTTTGGCTGGCTCTGCGACGGAAAGCAGTTGGAGCCGGCCAAAATCGGCTTTCGATTATACCAATTTGGCCGGGTTTAGGAGTTGGTCAGCCATCTCTCAATTTGTGTAAGAAGATGGCCGGCGATCTCCTTCGAAAATAAGCAGGCTAGTTACTTCTAATAGTATCCAATGGTTGCCCAGCGCCTAAAACTCTCCTAATCACAATATTTAATCAGGACATATTTTCTTGTTTTCTATTTTTATATATACTATCTGATGCATATTTAAACATCATTTTATATAAATTTATCATATATCTATCATCCATCTATCATGGTATGCATGTTTCGCAAGGTTACTTACTATAACTAAGGGTTCTGGATGAACACTGTTAAGGAAGCAGTGGATACCTAACCACCATTAAGCTAAGTGTTTTAAGCTTTCAAGCTTTTATAGAGCTACATATGGGTGGATGGTAGAGCGAACCGATGAGGAGCCAATGGCACTTTAAGAAGGGGGAGTAATCGGGTCTCCCGATTAATGAAATGTTGTCATCATTATATTGAGCTACTGAGGTCCTTTGATAGATATATGATAAATTTATATAAAATGATGTTTAAATATGCATCAGATAGTATATATAAAAAATAGAAAACAAGAAAATATGTCCTGATTAAATATTGTGATTAGGAGAGTTTTAGGCGCTGGGCAACCATTGGATGTTGTTGAATGGTGCCCTTGTAGTGTGGCGTACACACTAGTAAAAGTATAAAACTTTGAGAACCATCATTTGCTGAGATAGCATGATAGATGAAGGATGAAGGCAGGTGATTTCAGGCAGGCTTGGGTCCCCTTTAGCATAGGGACCCAGGCAGTTGTCCTGTTTGCACCTCCCTAAGTTTAAGGTTGAGGTAGGAATGCCAAATAAAATTATTTCCTTGTTGAAGTGAATAAAACATGCAGATATTTTCCTTGAGATATGTACATTTTCCATATTTTTGAATACCCTATAGTATTTAGGAAAGATGAAACATCCTCCCTTGTGGGTTCTTAGAATATTAATGACCTAGGCATGTGAAATGATTACAGACTTTCTGCTTTCTTTGAACTGCTTGTGTGAAGGGCAGCTCTATAAAGTGCACCTAAATCAAGGAACCAATTGCGTGCATTAATTTATAGACTAGGCGCATTTATGCACATGATTGACATCACAAATTGGTATTTACACTTGTATGTACTAGGTGCTATTCTATAAAATTGGTATACTAGTCACATGGTGCATAACAGCAAATGGGCTGTATCAATGGGTGGAGCATGGACGTGTCATTAGTGTGCCAGATGCATTGCAAGGTATACAAGCTTGTGCCTGCCATAGACCTTGCATAAGCTGTCACACCTAAGTTTCGGTACACCAAAGCAGCTTTGCACTTCTATTTTATAATGGATTAGGTGCACCTTAAGACCATTATAGAACTGGTGTGAAGCACACTTTTGTCATGCCTACATTTAGGTGATACTTCATAGAATTGTTCCCATAGGGGTGAATTCTATATATGGCTCTGACCAAAGCTCTATTCTATAAGCCTCACTTAAAATTAGGCTTGATTTATAGAAGAGCACTTACACCTGGGAATCGTGCCTAACTTTAGGCACGGCCATTTGCACCAACTGAAACATGGTGCAAATGTATGTGCCTACATTAGGCACATATTCTCTCTCATTCTAGAACAAAGCATGTAAATCTTAAGAATGTCCCCGTTCTGCCCACGACCCTCCCATTTCCACGCCCCCTTTTTGAACTTGTTCATATATATATATATATATATATATATATATATATATATATATATATATTTTTTTTGTTACATTTGTACCCCGCGCTTTCCCACTCATGGCAGGCTCAATGCGGCTTACATATTGTATACAGGTACTTATTTGTACCTGGGGCAATGGAGGGTTAAGTGACTTGCCCAGAGTCACAAGGAGCTGCCTGTGCCTGAAGTGGGAATCCAACTCAGTTCCTCAATTCCCCAGGACCAAAGTCCACCACCCTAACCACTATATATCCCAATTAAATTGAATTAATGCCAATTAGTGCCAATAATTGTTTATTGTTGCAGGACGATAAACCTCTAGACACTGGAACAGAGGTCCTTCTGAAGCCAGTTCTTTTGGAGCCCAGCAGCATGGTAGAGAATAGCAATGGGGTAAGTGAGGAGATGGTGGCAGCAGGTGATCATAGGTCTTCAGTGTGGAATTTGGCTCCTTATTAGAACAGCAATGGAAAACCATCTGTTGCATGCTGTATTTAAAATGTAGGATGGAGAGGGAAAATGAAAAGGGGAGGAGGTAACAGTCTTAAAGCAGGCAAGTGACACTAACTCACTGCCATAAAGGTAAAAGCAATACTTACCAGCAGAAGGAGGCTGTTTAACGACTGCTTGATCTATATTTGAGTAAAATTATGGCCCTATGTTACTAAAATGGCTAATGCAGGAATTATTCCATAGGTTAATAGTTAACTGACAGCTATCAGTGCACTACAGTTTATGCAGAGCTGACAAGTTCTGAATGAATAAAGCATGGGGAAAGCCATGAAGTACATGTACATAAATTTATGCCAGCTTCCAGGCAGGTCAAATTGTGCAAGGATGTATTTACTTGCGATTTATATGATAAGCACCTGAAAACCATCACTTTCTCTAGTACTGCTTGACCCTTGGCTGCTTACTGCCCATGTTTTTGTTTTGTTTGTTTATTTTTGATTTTTCTGCATTCATGACTCCTCAACTGGACATGTGTTGACCAATGGCATCTTTACCTTCAAAGGATCAACCCCCCACCCTCATTTACCTTACAGCTGAGCTCCGGATTTTTCTCCTTCCTTGCTGCTTCAGTGCCTTAGTTTTCACCTGCATGGCCAGGCCCAGCAGATACTTGAGCCTCGCCATGCAGGGTTGGGGAATCTTGCGATTTCAAGTCCCACGAGATTTTCCCAACTTCCTGCATGGTGCTGATCCCGGCCATACATTTATTTATTTATTTGTTACATTTGTATCCCACATTTTCCCACCTATTTGCAGGCTCAATGTGGCTTACATGGGAAGATAAAGACTTTGAGGCAGTGAGGAAGGAGAAAAATCCAGAGCTCAGCTGTAAAGGTAAATGTGGGGGGAGGGGGGTGATGCGTTAAAAAAGATGTTGTGATGTTAAAATGAACTTTGTGCATTAAAAAAATTAACACGTTAATCGCATTATTAATGCGTTAATTGCCCACCCCTAGTTACAGATGTTGCTGTTGGAACATTTCATAATAAATGATGGCAGGTGAAGACCTGTATAGTACATTCAGTCTGCCCAACAATTTGGCCACAGCTTAACTTAATCATATGTGAAAACTGTATACAAAACATTCTATTATATCCATCCCTATGCTATGCCTAATTACAAAGTGGACTAGCCCCAGCGCACACAATTAAAATAACTTTTCCAGCATTAAATAAATGCGCATGTACAGACCTACAGACCGTAGAAGTCTGTATGACACCATCTTTTTCTTAACCAAGACTGAGTCTGCTTTTAAAGCACTAGTCTCACAACAGAGGCATTTACCCAACTGTTCACATCCCCTGTTTCATCCAAGTCTGGGGGATTTCACATTTGAAGCTTTTATTTAATATACAACAAATAATTAAAAATATCTGAACAGTTTACAATAAAGTAAAATGAAGAATAATAAGAGTACCACCATATAGGGAGCCTAGGTTATAATTCCGTTTCAATAAAGGTAGGTAATCAAGGAAGGATAATTACTTCTAATATACAGGAGAAGGAGAGGAAGTGAAAAGAGACATAGAATGTTGGTGAAGGCTGTACAAAGGTGATGCAGAACTCAGCACTAAAATTTAGATTTATGTAATTGGGCAAGGTGAATGCCTGAGTAAATTAGTAAGTAAATTACTTAAGTAAAGCTTTAGATTTTTTAATAGAAGGTTCAGATTGAAGTTCTAAAGGGAGAAAGTTTCAGTGTCAGAACCACAACACTAAAACAAGAGCACCTAGCAAGGCAAGAGTGGACCTGTAAAAAGGTAAGGACCATCAGTAAATAAGTACATAAGCATTGCTGTACTAGGACAGACTTAAGCTCCACCTTGTTTCCAACAGTGGCCAACTGGGCTGGGCCCGGGACAAGGCCCCCCCTTCCCCCCCACCCCAAGGTCACCGCTGCTCCCCTCTGTCCGCTACCGGCCTGGGCCCCTGCACTATATGTAGCTCCTTCAAGAGGTAGTGTGTCATGATTTAGGCTCTACACCTTTTCTGATGTTTTGGTGCCACCTCAGTAAGGCCAAAACACAATCTCTCCACTGCAAATCACTATACACAAACTTGTGCAAAAACCCACTCATAACCTAACCAAACCATAACAGCACTAATTCAAAGGATAGGATGAGCTACAACCTTATGCGTGGAAAGGCAGCACTGTAATTATACCGGGCTCTAAAACACCAGTACACTACCTAATGAAAAAACAAAAAGGGCTGCAAATACTACACACTAGCAGAATACTGCACCTTGATCACACATGAAAAACATATGACAACAGATATGACACAAGGAACTAGAAATAAAAAAAAATATGAAGGCAAAATACCGAACTGGAAAGTTACCTCAAGAAGTCAGACTCAGCATGCAGCAATACTAGAAAAATTGAAACTTACATGAAAAATATTGCAGATACACATTTCCAAAAGCTGACATATTCCAATTAATAAATTCTGAATAAAATACTTTTTTCTACCTTTGTTGACTGATCATTTAGTTTTTCTATTCGCTTCCCAGTGTCTTATGTTTTATGCAGTGCCTTCTTTCCATTTGATATTTTTTCTCTCACCATGTCCACCATCCTCCTGTGTCCTTATGCGTCTTGTCTACCATCTGTAGCCCTGTTGCTATCCTTCCTCCAGTTTCAGCATCTGCCCTGAAAGTGTTCCGATCCAGCCCTTAAATTCAGCAATTTCCCCTCCATCCATATCCAGCATTGCTCCTCTCTCCCTTCCCCTCCATCCATGTGCATCTCCTTCCTTTGTCTTTCCTTCCCTTCATCCTTGTCCAACATTTCTCCTCTCCACCCTGCCCTCTACTCCATCCATCCATGTCCAGCATTTCTCCTCTCTTCCCTCCCCTCCATCCATGTGCATCTCCTTCCTGACTTTCCTCCCCTCTATCCATCCATGTCCAGCAACTCTCCATTCTCCCCTGCCCTCTCCTCCATCCACCCATATCCAGTAAATTTCCTCTCTCCCCTGCCTCCTCCATTCATCCATCCATGTTCAGCAATTCTCCTCTCTCTCCTGCCCTCCCCGCCTCTCCTGTCCTGCAATTCTCTCCCCCCTGCCATGCCCTCCTGTCCAGCGATCTCTTCTCTCTCCCCCTCCCCTCCTCTCTTGTCTAGCGATCTCTTCTCCCCCCTGCCCTGCCCTCCCCTCCTGTCCAGCGATCGCTTCTCTCTCTCCCCTCCTTTCCTCTCCATGTCCAGCGATCTCTTCTCTCCCCCCTGCCCTGCCCTCCCCTCCTGTCCAGTAATCTCTCTCCCCCCTGCCCTCCCCTCCTCTCTTGTCTAGCAATCTCTTCTCTCCCCCTGCCCTCCCCTCCTGTCCAGCTATCTCTTCTCTCACCCTCCCCTCCTGTCCAGCGACCTCTTCTCTCTCCCCTGCCCTGCCCTCCTCTCAATGTCCAGCGATCTCTTCTCTCTCCCCCTGCCCTCCTCGTCCAACGATTTCCTCACCCCCCTGCCCTCCCATCCATTGTCCAGCCATTCTCCCTGCTCTCCCTCAGCTCCCTGACAGCCCTCCACCTTTCATGACACTGTGACTGCCTATCCTGCTGGATAGTGATGGCACAAGGAAAGCAAGTTTGGTCCAGTGAAGCCTAACTCATTTATGCAGCAGATCATGTTTGGTTGCTTTGAACTGAACGGCAACAACAGCTGGGTGGGTGGGGAGGTGGAGACAGATTATCCAAATTGGTTCCCTTGTTAAAGTGGACTAGATAGGCTTCCACTCTGGTCAATTAAACCTCCCCTCCCCCGGGCAGCTTTCTTCCTTCTCCAGCCCCCCCCTCCCCCCCCCCACCCGAGCGATGCACCTTTCACCTGCCCGTCTCTCCCGTCCGCGTGTTAACTTTTCACGTCCCTGAAGCCTTCTCCATCTCCCTCCTGCGCAGTACTGAACCAGCGATTCAGAGTCAGCCTTCTGCCAGCGTCGGGGCCTCTCCTCAGCTCAGGCGCGTCCCACCTCTGCGGTTACAGGAAGTTGCAATAGAGTAGGCAGGAAGCACCTGAGGAGAGGCCCCGACGCCTGCAGAAGGCTGACTCTGAATCGCTGGTGCACTGCTGCGCAGGAGGGAGACCGAGAAGGCTTCAGGGAAGTGAAAAGCGACCACACGGACGGGAGGGAGGGAGCAGAAAAAAAAATTATTGGCACCTTTTCCTTAACAGCTGTTTCTGCGCCCCACCTAGCTACACTTCTGAAGGGACATGCGGCGCCGGTCTCCCCTGGAGGCCCGGGCCCGGGGAATTTTGTCCCTCCTGTCCCCCCCTCTTGGCGGCCCTGGTGGCCAATCCAGGTCACAAGTACCTGGCAGGATCCCAAAAGTATAAATCTAAATCAGTGGCTCTGCTGATATACATGGGCCTTGAGTTGCTAGAGGGTGCTTATGGACAAATTTCCATATAAATTGGAGCATGGGTCATTTTAATACTCTAATCTCAGTGCCAGCAGATTAGGATTTATACCAGTTAAATTAATTACCTTTGTTAAGGACTTCAATGATGATTTGGATAAATGGCAGAGGATATTTTCCTTGTTAATAACTAGGATTGATATTGTTATAATGAACATTGTCCACATAGGAACATAACCATCATCATACTGAGACAGACGTAGCTACCATTGAGTGAGGCCGGCAAAATGCACATGGCCACCCAATGGTAGGAGCTGCCTGCCATCGCTCTCCCCTTACCCCCCCCCCCCCCTGCAGGTCCTGGTATTTCGCCCCATTTCTTTACCCCTGCGACCCTCAAAACCTGTGGCAGACAGCCAGCAGAGAGGTACAGACTGCTTCCGGCCAGCACCACTAGGGCCTTTCCACTTATACTGTGGGCAGGATGCAGCAGAGGAAAGACCCTGGTGGCACTGGCTGGAGGCAGTCTGTCTACCTCGCTGCCTGCTGTCTGCCATGGGTTTCAAGGGCCGTGAGGGGAGAAGGGGTAGAGAGTTGCAGGAACCCACAGGAGGGTGGGTGTGATATTGTACCTGCGGTGGAGGGGGAGAGAGGAGAAATGCTGGTACCTGCTGGGGAGGGGGGAGTAGAAGGGAAGAGATGCTGGGACCTGCTGGAGAGGGGACAGAGAGAGAAGAGATTAGATGCTAGACCACGGGGGAGGAGGGTTGCAAGAAAAGAGAGATACCGGGACCTGCATGGGGGTAGGTGGGTAGGTGAGAGAGGCAGATAGATACCAAGACCTGCTGGGGGAAAGGGGGAATCAAGGCAGAGGGAAGAGAGACTTGGGAAGAAAAGGTGAGAGATGATTCTGGACCCAAGGGGCTTAGAAGAGGGAGGGGGGATGCTAGACCTTGAGGGAAAAGGGAGAGATGCTGGCTCCTGAAGGGGAGATGTGCTAGACCTGTGGAGGGAGAGACTGATGTCAGACTGTTCAGGGGGGAGGAGAGAGAGAGCAGGAGAGATGCTAGGCCTGAGGTAGGGGATGTGGAAGGAGGGGAAGAGAGGTGACAAGTTAGATAAGTGGAGAGAAAGGGACATAGAAGATATATTGGGTATGGAGGAATCATAGAGATAGGGACACTGGACACAGGGAGAGATAAGGGATACAGAGGATAGATGCTGGAATTGGGACTAAAGAGAAAAGAAATGTCTAAAGGACAGAAGAAAAGAAATTTAAGAAAAAAAACAGAAAAGCAGAAAAGATGGCAAAGTTAGGAAAATGTATTGTTTTCTGAATTTATTAATTGTAATATGTCAGCTTTAGGAAATGTTCATCTCTGATATCTTGCATTTCAATTTCTGTTTCTATTAGTATGACAGGTTTTCTTTGTAAGGCTCGGTGATGATTTTTACAGGGACATTACCACCTCCTCTTTTCTGCTGATTATGTCTTTCTCTATGCAGGCTAGCATCCTTCTGGCTTTGGCCACTGCTTTGTCAAATAGTTTCTCCACCTTGAGATCCTCAGCCACCAAAACCCTAAGGTCCCTCTCCTGCACATCAGCTTCTCTTCTCCTATTGTGTAGTGTACCTTTGGATTTCTACACCCAAAAGGCATCATTCTGCATTTCTTTGCATTAAAGCTGAACTGCCAAGTTTTAGCCCGCACGTCTAATTTTTGTAAATCACGTCTCATGTTGTCAACTCCATCCAGAGTGTTGCAAATTTTTGTGTCATCTGCAAAAAGGCCAACTTTTCCTCCTATCCCTTCAGCCATATTGCTCACAAACACATTGAATGGACTCAGTCTCAGGAGTTATCCCTGAGGCACTCTACTGCTCATCTGTCCAGTATTAACACTGAAAGATGATAATTCCCATCACCAGGGGCTGTAAAGTGGCAGGTGCAGCTCTTTTTTGGGTGTGGAGAGGAAGTCTTGGCATGCTGTGAGAGTGTGGTTTGAAGAGGCATTTCCTTGTTGTGTTCTTATTTTATGCTACCTGCCTGCAGGGACATCTCAAATACCAGGAGGTGCCAATGACTGAGGATTGCATGGATTTCCAGCGCACATCCAACCCCAGCATGGATGATGACTATCTGGAGCAGATCAACCCCATTTACAATGAGTTGTCATACCCAGCCACTGTTTCCTACCAGGATGACAAAGAGTTTGTCATGTCTAGAGCCATGTATGTCTAGCAAGCTTCAGTCTGCATCTGCACTCTGGTACATTGGTTCCCAAACCTGGTCCTGGCAGCACACCAGCCAGTCAGTTTTGTTAGGATATCCACAATGAATATTCATGAGAGAGGTTTGCATTCACTGCCTCCACATCTCCCTCATGAATATTCATTGTGGATATCCTGAAAACCTGACTGGCTGGGGTGCCTCCAGGATCAGGTTTGGAAACCACTGCTCTGGTCTCTTTAGTTTTCTCAGCTGCCCACATCAATAAGTGGCTGCCATGTTTTTGCAAGTAACACAAAGCTGTCATTGAAACATCTAGCATCCTGGGACTCATTGAGATTACATGATGGAGAAGAGCCTTAAAACTTACATTTCAACTGGTTTTGTAGCTGGTGAGGATAGATAGGAGAGAAACCAAGCATTATGTTTGGTCTTGTGGTTTCTGTACAGTAAAAGGAAGTACGTCTTTCTGACAGAGCAGCATTACACAGGCAAATGTCCACCCTTGAGTGATTTTATTAAACGTGATGGAAGTTTTTTATATCCAAGTCACGAGTGAGGAAGTTTTTTATTAAACATGTTGGAAGTTGCTGCACATATTTCCAATGGACTTCTTTCCTACAGTCCCTTCTTTTTTCTTCTGGAAGAACCAGTGAGATGCAGAGATGCTTCCGTTTGTGAAAGGAATCATTCATCTTGCCTTTCTTAGTTTAATTTCCACATAATACTGATTTTGCTTACAGCTGCCAATAGGCATCTCTAACGTAGTAAATCATTGAAGGCTGCACTCTGTGGAGTATAATGTCTTAGGATTAGGAATTAGATTTACTGAGTCAGGCCTCCAGATGTATTTATGAACTTTTCCATACACATCACTAACCTCTACAGTGTTTTCAAAGGATTATCACTTTGGGAAGTTGGTACGTTTATTTGAAAATCTAGTGAATTATAAATGGTTTACCTTTATGGAAGAGGAGCATCCCAACAATGAAATCCCCTTCAGGAGTATTAGTCCCACCTGCAAGAGGATGAAAAAGGACAGAGACAGGATCTTCAAGACTGGTTGACTGTTGCTAGCTTTGTGTGTTCCTTGTCCATGATGCTCTCCTGCCACTGCAAGGCTGTTTTTGCACTACCAGCTTAAATTCTTATTTATGAAACTGCACAACATGTCATGCTTTCAACTCATATATTGTGAAATTGATTCTGATCATCACTATACAATCAAAACTACTGAAGTTTTCCTACTTTGAGAAAAAGATTAGTAGTAGTTAGCTGATAAAGTGAAGCATTTTTTCTTAATGTCTGTTAACATTGTTACCCCCCCCCCCCCCCTGTTTACTAAGCTGCATGGCAATGCTGACACAGCCCATTCAAAGTGAATGGGCTGTGTCAGCATTAACGCACGTCAGCTGCAGGCGAGGCTTAGTAAAAAGAGGGGTTAGTGTACATTATATATTGCAGGGCATATTTTATGCAGTGGGTCCGGAGACAGGATAATACATGAGAATGGCATTAGTGTGTACCAATAGTAAATGACCCTAGGTATGTGTTCTTTGGTTTTCTAGATATTTGAACCAATTAAAATGCTGTCATGAATTCAATCAATAGATCTAAAATCAGCCAGTACTGCTAATTTGCTCATAAATATTGAAACTCTGTCTTGGAAGGGTCTTAGTTAAAATATAGAACTTAATATTAATATAAAGACTACTGGCTGCACATGTGCCTTCAAACACTACTGAAACAGTTCAGATTTTTTCTTTTTAAATAAATAAAATATCTAAAGTAGAAAGTGGTGAGATTCTTTTTGTGGTACATTGGTTCCCAAACCTGGTCCTGGCGGTAAGTGCTTGTATATTAATTTAGTGCTTAGCTAACACCTTTCACTCAAAGCAAGTTATATTCAGCAGAGGTTTATAGGAACATACAGGCCATGCTGGATCAGAACAATGGTCTTTCAAGCCACCACTTCCCACCCCCACCCCCCGGCCCTCCCCATCCTGTCTCTTTGGAAATGCTTGATCCATTATGCATTGCCCACCCCCAGAAGTAAAACGTGGTGACTCCCAAATCAACCCAGCTAGTAATTAATGGAGTTGCCCTCCAGAAACTTCTCCAAACCTTTGTAAACCGAACTGTAGTATTAGCTTTAACCACATTCTCAAGTAACAAAATCCATATCTTAATTGTGCATTGATCTGAAGAAATGCCTTCTTAAATTTGTTTTAAACCGGTTAGTTACATGCCACATCCCCTACTTCTAGTATTATTTGAAAAGGTAAATAAGCATTGCCTTGAACAAATACAAAACACGTAAGTTAGAACATCCTAATAGTGAGGTAATGATAAAAGCTAAATATTTGGATTAAGAACAGTAGTAAATGATTCTAAATTATCCCATCAAGTTCTACACATTTTGTGTAAACACAAACAAAAAGTATAATTTAAATCATCTACATGCAAATAACAATGGGAGAGTTAGAAAGTACAGAAGTAAATTAAAAGCTAAACATAATAGACATCTCGGAGACCTGGAGGAAGACAACCTATGGGTCATTGTGATACCAGGTATAAGTTATGCCAAAATTGGCTGGAGTAGTGGTGCTATATGTTAAGGGTGGCATGGAGTCAAACCTAAAAGTTCTTCAGGAAAAGAAAATGCAATGTGGAACCTTTATGGATAGAAATTCCATGTATGTTGAGGAGCATCGTGGTGGGCAGCGCACGTAAGTACTGAGAAAATTGCCACTTATGTGTGTAATTTCATCCTCTGAGGACACTGGAGTAAGTATGCACAGGAAATCCAATATGTTAGCGTTTAACTTTCAAAAAGAAGACTATGATAAAATGAGAAGAACGGTGAAAATAAAACTTAGAGGAGCAGCTGTGAAAGTCAAAAACTTACTTCAGGCTTGGATGCTGTTCAAAAATACCATCCTGGAAGCTCAGGCCCAGTGCTTTTTTTGTGCCGGTACGCAACGGTACGGCGTACTGGCACCTTTTTTTGGCCACCCCGCCCCCCTCCCTCCCCCCGACACTCCGGGCGAGTCCTGCACTTAGTTTTTTTTTTTTTAAGACTCAGAACGCGCGAACGATAGCCGGCAGCGATTGAAAGAGGCTGTCTGGGCTGGCGTCTGCGTCGGAGCTTCCCTCACCCTCTGCGAGTCCCGCGAAACAGGAAGTTGTAACAACGAAGGCGGGACTTGCAGAGGGTGAGGGAAGCTCCGACGCAGACGCCAGCCCAGACAGCCTCTTTCAGTCGCTGCCGGCTGCATCGTTCGCACGTTCTGAGTCTTAAAAAAAAAAAAACTAAGTGCAGGACTCGCCCGGAGTGTCGCGGGGGGGGGGGAAGGATTGGGGAGAGAAAGAGGGAAACCAACAGAGGGAAGGATTGGGGAGAGAGAGAAAGAGGGAAACCAACAGAGGGAAGGATTGGGGAGAGAGGGAAAGCAACAGAGGGAAGGATTGGGGAGAGAGAGAAAGAGGGAAACCAACAGAGGGAAGGATTGGGAAGAGGGAAACCAACAGAGGGAAGGATTGGGGAGAGAGAGGGAAACCAACAGAGGGAAGGATTGGGGAGAGAGAGGGGAAAAACAGATGGAAGGATGGGGAGAGAGAGGGAAAACAGATGGAAGGATGGGGAGAGAGAGGGGGGAAAACAGATGGAAGGATGGGGAGAGAGAGAGAGGGAAAATGGAAGGATGGGGAGAGAAAGAGGGAAGACGCTGGATGGAAGAATGCAGAAAGAAATAGGGGAGACACTGGAAGGATGGCGAGAGAAAGCAGAGCTGCTGGATGGAAAAGGGGAATAGAGAAAGACTGGAGAATAAGAGGAAGGGGCATGGGGAGAACAAGGGTGAGGAAAAGATGAAAAGCCACAGGTAGATGAAGGAAATTAAAGAATGGATAGTAAGAATGAATTGAATCTGGACAGAGAGAGAGCCTGAAAAATATTGAAGAAAGCAAAGAAAAAGGAGACAAAAATGACAAATGGCATAGAAGAGTTAAGCGAAAACAAAGGAAAGCAGAATCACAGACTGGGACTAATATGGAAAGAAAAACAGTCACCAGACAACAAAGGTAGAAAAAAATCATTTTATTTTCATTTTAGTGTTTGTAATATGTCCAATTTGAGAATTTACATTGGCTGTCTTATTTTGCACTGGGTATACTGGAGCTGTAAGAGCTTACAGAGATTATTTATCATGAAAAAAAATCACGTTATTTTTTTCTCCTATAGTACTATAATATTTTCAATGATGTCTGTTTATATGCGCCATGGCTGGTATAGGGGGTGTGGTTAATGTGGGTGTGGCTATCATAGGGGTGGAGCCATATGTGGTGACCCCGCCCATAATGAGTACCGGCACCTTTTTTTCTACAAAAAAAGCACTGCTCAGGCCAAATATATTCTGTGTATTAAAAAAAGAGGAAAGTGAGGTGAAGGAAGCTAATAGAGCTAAGAGAAAATCCTTCAGAAAATGGAAGAAGGAACCGACTGAAAATAATAAGAAACAGCACAAGGAATGGCAAGTCCAATCCAAAGCGCTGATAAGGAATGCGAAGAGAGACTTTGAAAAAAAGATTGCGTTGGAGGCAAAAACACATAATTAAATTTTTTAGGTATATTAAAAGCAAGAAGCCGGCAAAAGAATCGATTGGACCGCTAGATGATCGAGGGGTAATAGGGCTATCAGGGAAGACAAACCCATAGCGGAGAGATTAAATAAATTCTTTGCTTCAGTCTACACCAAGGAAGGTATGGGAGAGATACCGGTGCCAGAAATGGTATTCAAAGCTGACAAGTCAGAGAAACTGAATGAAATCTCTATAAACCTGGAAGATGTAATGGTACAATTTGACAAAGAGTAGCAAATCTCCTGACCCAGATTGTATTCGTCCCCAAGTACTTATAGAATTGAAAAATGAACTTGCGGAAATATTGTTACTAATATTGTAATTTATCTTTAAAATTCAAGAGTGGAATAAAAATGGAGGAAGTGACGTCACGCTGCCTAATGGCTGCTTGATTCTGTGGCTCCATTGCTTCCCCACCTTTAGCTGCATCTGCCTCCATCAGCCTTGAAGAGCGGATTTTTTCCTGTCCGGAGCTTGGTGCTGGTTTGCTGATCAGATTTTGCTGTGTGAGTTGGGGAGATGATGTTGGCAAAGAAATACAGCGTGCGGCAGCCCGCCAAGTCATTGGCTAAGGCTCTGCACTGCCATGCTTCCCCTCCACGTTCTGACTCAGACTCCGCTATGTCATTGGCAGAGATTGGCTGTGCTGTATCGGCTCAGAGTTTTCCTAAAGATTTGGCTAAAACTTTAGCGGGCATACGAGAGGACATTAAAATGTCTAAAGAGGCGATATTAGATCGAATGGACGTCCTAAGCATGGACCTCCGCGAGCTGGGAGGTCGAGTTGAGGAGCTAGAGACTCGTCTGGAAATACATGATGATTTATTGAGCAGTACCAATTTGCGCCTAAACAAGATTTCTGCTGCATATGAGGAACTACAATATAAGTTGGATGACCTGGAGAATCGTGGGAGAAGGAATAATCTCCGTCTGAGGGGTGTTCCAGAGGTGAGAGACAAGGACGATGTCCCTACAATTGCTAAAGTGATCTGTGGCATACTGCTGGGTTCAGAGGAGATGGAGATTGAGCGGGCACACCGGGCTCTTGGTAAAACAGCTGATAACAAGCCGCGGGACATTTATAGTAAGATTTGCTGCTTTTCCTGTTAAGGAACAAATATTACAGAAGGCATGCCAGATGTCCTCGGTGGAATATAAAGATGCCCGGATCACAGTCTTTCAGGACCTGTCTCAATACACCTTAAGTCAGAGGCGGGCAATGAAACCTGCACTGGAGGTCTTAACCCAGCAGAAAATCCCATATAGGTCGGCCTTTCCATTTGCACTTTGCTTCACTGTGGGGAGTAAGTGGCACCGAATCCGTATATTGGCGGAAGTGTGGAAGATATTGCTGGACACAGGAGTGGCATCAGCTGAAGCACCAGCTGCTGACCCGATTATGAATGCTAGAGCTAAGCTTCAGCGATGGAAGAGAGTGGAGGGGAAAGCCAAGAAAGATGTGGCTGCCACTTGAACACTTAGTGGGACCAGTATTCAAGCAAAGTTGACGTAGCTTTGAATGTAAATTTGATTTACTTATGAAGCTGTTTGTTACTTATTCTGCTGTACTTATGTGTAATTTAGGTTGTATGTGGGAGGTATCGGCGGAAGATCGTGTGGAAGGGCGTACGGTGGGGAAGGGGTATGAATGTGTTTGGTAGGGGGGTGGTGGGTGCTGGGATTGGGTGGTGGTGGGGTTTGGGTGATGTGCTTTTCTCAGTGTACCCAGGCGGGGTTGGAGGGGGAGTGTGTATATTAAGGGGGGAAACCGGGCCTGGTGTTGGACGACCCTTGGGGGTGCTGGGGAGGGGGAGGAGGGGGGAAGTGGAAATAGGAGGCTCCCAGGATGTGAAGTGTGGGACATAAACTTGCCTGTTAGAGGTTTCACATGTCTTATAATGTGAAAGGCCTGCATTCGCCAGAAAAACGCCAAAAATTGTTTAAAGAACTAACACAATTTCAACCGCAGGTGGTATTTCTCCAGGAAACAAATCTGAGAAGGGAGCATGAAAAGTTTTTATCCCATCATCAATATCCATTTGTTTTCTGTGCATCGGCACTAGATGAGTCTAAGAAAAGGGGGATGGCTATACTACTTCACTCCTCGCTACAGTTTCAGGTGGTGAGGGTGAAGCGAGATAGGGAGGGGTGTTTTTTTTGCTATTGAGCGTACTATTGGGAGATCTGGCTGTAGCAATGGCCTCGATCTATGCCCCTAACAAAGTGCAGAAAGAGTTCCTGACTAAGCTGGTGGGACACTTTCCTGCTTATAATCGAACGAGAAAAACGCCCAAGTTCCGACCTAAATCGGGAGATGGACGTTTATCTCACAAAAACGAATAACGCGGTATAATCGAAAGCCGAACTTGGACGTTTTCAACTGCACTCCATCGCGGAAGCGTACAAAGTTGATGGGAGGCGTGGTGAAGGCGGGACTGGGGCATGGTTATCACCCGAACAGAGATGGGCGCCTTTCGCCGATAATGGAAAAAAAGTATGCGTTTGTAGCTAGAATTTAGGGCACTTTTCCTGGACCCTGTTTTTTCACGAATAAGGCCCCAAAAATTGCCCTAAATGACCAGATTACCACCAGAGGGAATCAGGGATGACCTCCCCTGACTCCCCCAGTGGTCACTAACCCCCTCCCACCACAAAAAATGATGTTTCACAACTTTTTATTTTCACCCTCAAATGTCATACCCACCTCCCTGGCAGTAGTATGCAGGTCCCTGGAGCAGTTGTTAGGGGGTACAGTGGACTTCAGGCAGGTGGACCCAGGCCCATCCCCCCCACCTACCTGTTACAATTGTGCTGCTTAATGCTTAGTCGTCCAACCCCCCCCAAACCCACTGTACCCACATGTAGGTGCCCCCCTTCACCCCTTAGGGCTATAGTAATGGTGTCGACTTGTGGGCAGTGGGTTTTGAGGGGGATTTGGGGGGCTCATCACACAAGGGAAGGGTGCTATGCACTTGGGAGCTCTTTTACCTTTGTTTTTGTAAAAGTGCCCCCTAGGGTGCCCGGTTGGTGTCCTGGCATGGGAGGGGGACCAGTACACTACAAATCCTGGCCCCTCCCACGAACAAATGCCTTGGATTTATTCGTTTTTGAGCTAGGCGCTTTCATTTTCCATTATCGCTGAAAAACAAAAACGCCCAGCTCACAAATTGTCGAATAAAACATGGACGTCTATTTTTTTTGAAAATACGGTTCGGTCCGCCCCTTCACGGACCCGTTCTCGGAGATAAACGCCCATGGAGATAGACGTTTTTGTTCAATTATGTCCCTCATTCCTCCTGCCCTCAGGGTAAATTTATTGTTGGGGGGGACTTTAATGCTACGCAGCATCCGGCATTGGACAGGTCGGGTTTGCCCTCTGGTATGGATGTCATGCTTTCTCAAGCTTTGAACCGGTTTGCTAGAGATCTTGGTATATCAGATGTATGGCATGTTTCCCATCTGGGGGTTCGTGACTATTCATTTTACTCTCACCCTCACGATACTTATTTCCGTATTGATTATATCTTTGTGGATGTATCATTGACACTTGCCGGATGGACATCAGATATTGGAACGCACACCCTGTCGGATCATGCACCGGTCTGGGTTGGTCTTCCTTCGCTTGCGGGGGAGGAGAAGGAGAGAAGATGGTCATTGAACACCACTTTACTGAAGGATGAGGAAATCTTAGCTGGGTATAGAAAGACTCTACAAGAGTATTTGTAGCACAATGTTGACTCGGGACCCTTTCTGGGGGTTGTTTGCGACGCGCTAAAGGCGGTCTTGAGGGGCTATTTTCTTCAAAAGGCTAGTTTTAGTGCGAGGCAGCAAAGGGCCGAGGTTGCTCAGTGTTTAACGCAATTGAATCTTTTATCAGAAAGACATAAAACTCATTCTGTAACAACTTTGAGGGAAATTCAGGGGCTTCGTTTGAAGTTGGACCAGATATACTCTGACCAGTTAAAGTTTTTCCAGGATCAGCAGAGGCACTCACATTTTGTCTTTAGTAATATGCCGAGTAGGGCCTTGGCGGTTAAATTGAGGCAGTCAAGGGTTGACAGGACTATTCTTAAAATACGTAACAAGGCGGGTACTATGGTGACCAACTCAAAGCAGATACGGGAGAAGTTTCAGTCATTTTACCAATCTCTCTATACCTCAGATACTAAGCCAAACCCTGAAGCGACACATAAATTTCTGTCGGCATGCGCTTTCCCTTACACTTACAGCTAGTCAGAAGGAAGCTTTGGAATGTCTGATCTCTGTGGAGGAGGTTGCAAAGGTGATCAAGGCCCTTCCAACAGGGAAGTCACCTGGTTTGGATGGGTTACCCAATGATTTTTACAAGGCATTTAGGGGGGAATTGGCTCCCATTCTGGCAGAGATTATAAATGAGATCTTAGTGGGTGGTGAATTCTCTTCTTCTATGATGGAAGCCTGGATAGCGGTGATTCCCAAGACAGGCAAGGACATGACCGAATGTGCCTCATATCGTCCAATCTCTATATTAAACTCTGATATAAAAATTTTGGCAAAGGTTCTGGCTAACCGTCTTGCAAAAGTCATACCTCAGTTGATACATCCAGATCAGATGGGTTTTATTCCCTATAGGCAGGTGATGGATAATATTCTCTGAATGGTTAATTTGATCCACACTTCGAAGAAACGGAAACTTCCTGTTTGTTTATTGGGGTTGGACGCTGAAAAGGCTTTCGATAGAGTCCACTGTTCTTTTACGTTTCAAGTGTTGGACCGTTTTGGAATTGGGTCGGGGTTTTGTAAATGGATTAGGGCTCTTTATACAGCTCCTAGGGCATGTGTTTGAGTTAATGGAGGTAATTCGCAGATGTTTTCTTTGTCCTGTGGGACATGACAGGGATGCCCCCTTTCGCCACTTTTGTTTGCATTGGTTATGGAGCCTCTTGCGATGTACATTAGGTCGGACCCTAATATAACAGGTATTCAGGTGGGTAATAGGGAATACAAGTTGGCGCTTTTTGCTGATGATGTGCTTCTTTCTTTGACAAAACCATTAATTTCATTACCTAATCTGATGAAAGGCTTGTCGTTATACTCAGCTGTTTCAGGTTTCAAATTAAATGTGAGTAAGTCAGAGGCCCTTGCGATTGGCATCCCCCGTCTGGTTTTGGAGTCACTCCAGCATTCTTTTTTTTTAAATGGGTAACGAGCGGTATAGCCTACCTGGGGGTTACAGTTACTCATAATATCTACTAGTTGTTTTCGGCCAACTACCCACCCCTTTTGAAGCCTATTTATAGGGACTTAGAGAAGTGGGATATAACTGACCTGTCTTGGCTGGGTAGAATTGCGGTACTGAAGATGAATGTACTGCCGCATTTGATGTACCTTTTCCAAGTTCTTCCAATTAGGGTTTCCTGGCGGGTGTGCAGGACAAATTGATTCGCTTTATCTGGGCTAATAAGCGTCCTTGGTTGCCTAGAGCTTTATTGTACAAGGATAGGAGGAAAGGGGGTCTAGGTGTCCCAAATGTTTTGTGGTATTATAGGGCAGCTTAAGCGTGAGTGGCTTTTGAGTGGTATCAAGATCATCCGCATAAGTTATGGGTGAAGTTGGAGCAGGCTGAGGTAGGCTCTTGTCCACTTCATACCATGTTGTAGCTTCCTCGTAAGCATAGGTCTTTAGGTAAGGACCTGTGCCCATCAATCTATTCCACATTCGTTTACTGGGATGGGTTGTTCGCTAGGCCGGATGCGGTGTTATCTAAGCTGTCACCGATAGCAAACAACCCACTCTTTCCTCCTGGTGTTTCCCCGGGGCCCTTCTATCGGTGGGGATCTTTGGGTCTGGTCTCCTGGGGTCAGTTATTTGATGAAGGCCGCTTGATTTCTTTTGACTCTCTGAAGGAACAATTCCCTATATTACCTAATGAGTCGTTTGCCTACTGTCAGTTGAGATATTTTCTTAGCTCAAAGGAGATTCGGGCCACTATAGTGCGTGAGGACACGTTAATTGAGGACCTTTGTGAAGATTCTAAAACTACCAGGAGTCTTATTACATGTCTGTATTCCTTTTTACGTGGGCAGTTGGGCCCTAACCATGTTCATAGGGAACGGTGGCAGCAGGAACTGAGGGTGGTTATTGATGAGGGTGATTGGTCCTTTTTTGAGAACAACTGGTACAATATCTCTATTTCAGTTCCTTTTCTGGAGAATGTAGTTAAAGTGCTCTACCGGTGGTATTTGACCCCGGCTAGGCTTCATCATATGTTTCCTGGAGTTTCACCAATGTGCTTGTGTGGCTGTGGTCAAAGGGGTATGATGGGACACCTTTGGTGGGTTTGCTTTAAAATTAGGGCCTATTGGAAAGCAATACAATATAGATTGCAGCATTGGATCCAAAGGCCTATTAAATGGTCCCCTGAGTTTTTTTATATTTGCCAAAAAACCACCAGGCCTTACAAAGTCGCAGGCGTTGCTGGTCAGGCAAGCAATGGTGGCAGCGAGAGTTGTGATTGCTGGGCACTGGGAATCCATGGAGGCCCCACCTTGGTTCATATGTGAAATGGAGAGGCTTCGGGCTGTGCGAGGCCACACGGAGGCAATATGGGAGCCCTTTCTGAAACACTGTACATGCTGGGGGGGGGGGAGGGTTAGGTGAGGTAGCTTGGGTAGGGAGGAGTGTGAGATCGGTGTAATTGGGAGGGGGGTAGGATTTGGTTCAACAAAATCTTAACGGGGTCAATCTTTGAGCTGTAAGTAGAATTGGAATTTCTGTTGCTGCCGATGTGTGTTTATGTATTTTCCTGGAGTTTGTGCAGAGGTTACGTTGTTAGATTTATACTGCAAGAAGTAAGCTGTTTTTGTATGTGTAGTATCCTTTGTACAGGAATTCTTTAGTGATTAATAAAGACTTCATACAAATTAAAAAAAAAAATTCAAGAGTGGTTCTGCAAGATTGGAGGGTGGTCAATGTAACGCCGATTTTTTTTTAAGGTTCCGGAGGTGATCCAGGAAATTATAGACCGGTGAGCCTGACATCAGTGCCAGGCAAAATGGTAGAGACTATTATAAAGAACAAAATTACTGAGCATATTCAAAAGAATGGATTAATGAAACAAAGCCAACATGGATTTAGTGAAGGGAAATCATGCCTCACCAATCTATTAAATTTCTTTGAAGGGGTGAACAAATGTGGATAAAGGTGAGCCGGTCAATATTGTGTGTATCGATTTTCAAAAGGCATTTGGCAAACTATGTCATGAAAGACTCCAGAGGAAATTGGAAATTCGTGAAAAGCGGCAAGATGGCGTCTGAATAGGACGTGTGTGAGACAGCTCCTCACCCAACTCCCTCTCGCTGCTTTTTTTTCTATCCTCTAAAAACTATTTTCATGCCCAAGAGAAGGGGCAAACAGAGGGTTTTCTAAGCTCCCTCTGCGAAACTGGAAGTAGGATCAATGGACTGTTTCACTGTTCCCCGTATGGAATTGACTGGGCAACAGCCCTCGCTGCAGGGAGGATCGATGAGAGGTGAAACGTCCTCCCCGCTTGAGGGAGAGGTCACGCTGAGCCCAGAAGAACGGAGTCCTCCGTCGATGCCGGCAATGCTGACAGACCAAAGCCCCGGATCGACTAGGCCCGATGAGGAGATGTCTGATCTGGGAGCAGGGGCAGATGCTGCCAGCAGAACGCCGAGTACAACAGAGCTGATAGCTACTGCTAGGAATACCGAAGGAGGATCAGGAGCTGAACCGCAGAAGAGTAAGACCAGTTCTGACGGAGGAGCTCAGGAAGATGTAACATTAAAATTTTTTCCTAAAATAATGGAGAAAATAACCCTAGAAAAAATTTGGGATGCTTTGGAAAGTTTAGAAGATTCTCTAACTCAGAAATTATCTCCGATAGTTAAAGTTACTCAAACAATTCAAACTAAAGTAGCAGATTTGGAAAAACAAACTAAAACTTTGGAACAAACGAGTACCCTTGAAACAAATCAAATTAAAGAGAGACAAATAACTTTAATAAAAGAAAATGTATATCTACAAAGGAAAATAGAAACCTTTTAGAAATTTTACAAAGGATGAAAACACTGAGGTTCATAAATTTTCCTAAAGTACCAGCGGTGGCTCCTTTAATAACATTCAAAAGATATCTTTCAGAAGTATTAAAAATTACTGAACAATTATTTCCACCTGTTGCAAGGATTTACTACTTGGATCCTTATGTTAAGAAACCAAGTGAGAGTATAATACCATCTATGGAGACTCCATTTGAAGAGTTAAATTTGAATTTATCCCAACCAATTGAAGATGAATTAAGTGGAGTACAACCTGCTACACTAAATATAGACTTTGTTCTACAACCGGATTGGGATTGGATCTTGAAAACTTTCTTTAAACATAGACATGAAGTTTTTTTGAACTGTAAAGTATTCCCTGATATCGCTAGACAAACTTTCTGAAACTTCGTGTCCGTATGTTGTTGCGGGGGGGGGGGGGGGGGGATTTTCTGGCTTAATTTTCCTTGTAAATGTGTCATTAAATGTCAATCGATCAAATATGTTTTCTTTGACCAATTAGTAAAATTCCTGGTCTCCAGACAAGAGCCAGCCATAAACTCTCTGGCGCTTCCTCCATTAGTATCTACTCCGTAATAGGATAAGGAGAATAAGTTCTATTCATTTTTTCCTATGTTAACCAATTTTTGAATAGTGCCTTGCCTACATGTAATATTGTTTATAAACTATTTTCTTGAATTGTTATGATAATACTCCTTTTCTGTACAAGTGTTTCTTGTAATATTGAAACTATAAATAAATAAATACATAAAAGGAAAGTCATGGTATAGAAGGTAGTGTCTTATTGTGGATTAAAAACTGGTAAAAGATAGAAAACAAAGAGTAGGGTAAAATGGTCAGTATTCTCAGTGGAGAAGGGTAGATAGTGGTGTTTCTCAGGGGTCTGTGCTTGGACTGCTGGTTTTTAACATATTTATAGATGATCTAGAGATGGGAGTAACTAGTGAGGTAATTAAATTTGCTGACACAAAGTTGTTCAAAGTTGTTAAATCGCAAGAGGATTGTGAAAAATTACAAGAGGACCTTATGAGACTGGGCATCTAAATGGCAGATGACGTTTAATGTGAGCAAGTGCAGAGTGATGCATGTGGGAAAGAGGAACCCAAACTATAGCTACGTGTAATGCAAGGTTCCACATTAGGAGTCACCGACCAGGTAAAGATTCTAGGTGTCCTTGTTGATGATATGTTGAAATCTTTTGCTCAGTGTGCGGCGACAGCAAAGAAAGCAAACAGAATGTTAGGTATTAGGAAAGGAATGGAAAACATAAATGAGGATGCTATAATTCCCTTGTATCGCTCCATGGTGCGACTGCACCTCGAATACTGTGTGCAGTTCTGGTCACCGCATTTCAAAGATATAGTGGAATTAGAAAAGGTACAGAGAAGGGCAATAAAAATGATAAAGGGGATGGGACGATTTCTCTATGAGGAATGGCTAAAGTGGCTAGGGTTCTTCAACTTGGAGAAAAGATGGCTGAGGGGAGATATGATAGAGGTCTATAAAATAATGAGTGGAGTGGAATGGGTAGATGTGAACCATTTGTTTAGTCTTTCCAAAAATACTAGGACTAGAGGGCACGCAATGAAACTAGAAAGTAGTAAATTTAAAATGAATCAGAGAAAATATTTCCCGAGTGGACACCCGGGAGGGAGTGGAAAACATGAAAAAGGATCTGAGGAAGCTAGAAGAATGGTCTAAGGTTTGGCAATTAAAATTTAATGCGAAGAAATGCAAAGTGATGCACTTAGGGAATAGAAACCCTCGGGAGATGTATGTGTTAGGTGGGGAGAATCTGATAGGTACGGACGGGGAGAGGGATCTTGGGGTGATAGTATCTGAGGATCTGAAGGCGACGAAACAGTGTGACAAGGCGGTGGCCATAGCTAGAAGGTTGTTAGGCTGTATAGAGAGAGGTGTGACCAGCAGAAGAAAGGAGGTGTTGATGCCCCTGTATAAGTCGTTGGTGAGGCCCCACCTAGAGTATTGTGTTCAGTTTTGGAGGCCGTACCTTGCGAAGGATGTAAAAAGAATTGAAGCGGTGCAAAGAAAAGCTACGCGAGTGGTAAGGGATTTGCGTTACAAGACGTATGAGGAGAGACTTGATGACCTGAACATGTATACTCTGGAAGAAAGGAGAAACAGGGGTGATATGATACAGACGTTCAAATATTTGAAAAGTATTAATCCGCAAACGAACCTTTTCCGGAGGTGCAAAGGCGGTAGAACGAGAGGACATGAAATGAGATTGAAGGGGGGGCAGACTCAAGAAAAATGTCAGGAAGTATTTTTTCACGGAGAGAGTAGTGGATGCTTGGAATGCCCTCCCGCGGGAGATGGTGGAAATGAAAACGGTAACAGATTCAAACACGTGTGGAATAAACATAAAGGAATCCTATTCAGAAGGAATGGATCCTAAGGAGCTTAGCCGAGATTGGGTGGCAGAGCCAGCCGGTGGTGGGAGGCGAGGATAGTGCTGGGCAGACTTATACGGTCTGTGCCAGAGCCAGTGGTGGGAGGCGGGATGGTGGTTGGGAGGCGGGGATAATGCTGGACAGACTTATACGGTCTGTGCCCTGAAGAGGACAGGTACAAATCAAAGTAGGGTATACACAAAAAGTAGCACATATGAGTTTGTCTTGTTGGGCAGACTGGATGGACCATGAAGATCTTTTTCTGCCGTCATTTACTATGTTACTATGTATGGCTTCCTGAAGGAAAAGTCCATAGACCATTATTAAAATAGACTTGGGGAAAATCCACTGCATATTTCTAGAATAAGCAGCACAAAATGTATTGTACTGTTTTGGGATCTTGCCAGGTACTTGTGACCTGGACTGGCCGTTGTTGGAAACAGGATGCTGGGCTTGATGGACCTTTGGTCTGTCCCAGTATGGCAATACTTATGTACTTATCATCTATTAGTCAGAATAATGACATATCATTTGACAGAGCCTAGGGCAGATGCAGCAAGCCCTGTGGTAGAGCCACGGCTCTACTGCAAAATTACCACTGGGGAAATAATGTGGCATGCTGTAAGCAATTAACATGCAAATTACTGCTGCATTAAAATTGTGGCAATAATCTGTAGCTCATTGCTAAATATCACCCTTCCTGTCAGTGCATGAGCAGTGATTGTCTCATATACACAGAGGAAAGGTGACAAAAAAAACCATGCCAGAATCTCCAATCCTGTCTAGAGGCCCCACTCCCTCCCTGACACAACCTCCCCCACCACCCTTATATGTTTGACATGCCCTGCCAGTATCCGCCTCTCCTGTTAAGGTACTGCAGGTGGGCTCAGGTAGGCTAGGGAGAGATTGGGATGGTGCCACTAGACACCAGGGTTTTATTTGAGGAAAGGGGGTCAAGTTGAGGGGGAGTGGAAGAAGGCCACTATACTACCAGGAAAATGTTTTGAACTGTGGGTGTGAGTGGAGGGTCGGTTTGTTGAGGAGTAAGGGAGTGCTGGTAGATCCCCAGTCCTCAGCCAACCCTTTTACACTGCCCTGGACCCCAGCATAATTTTTTTCACAGTAGTCACGCAGCCAAAGCTTTTTTATTTTGATTCTGTGGGATAGCAAATGCAGCATATATGTATTCATTTTAATGTGTGCAGTCAGATTTTCTACATTGCTATCTTGCTGTAAAACTATGTAAAATCCACGGTTAGCATCACCCCCCTCAGTGCAGTAACCACTCCCCAGCAACTTTCTAGAAGCATTTTAGAGTAATGCATCAGGTATGCATGCGTCTTCCTGCCTGCTGCTGGTGCATGGGACCAGGTCTTTTTTTTTTTCCCATAGATCACCGAAGATGCTGTTTCTTTGGCTCCCCCTAAGCTTGTATCTCTTCTCTGTTGCAATGCCTTGTGTTGCCTCTCTCCAATGGTTTTATTTTCTCATGTAAGCCTCACATGGAGACAGATCCTTTCCTCCCCCTTTTGTTTTAGTCAGGTTTTTGGCACTGTGAAGTTGTCTTTATTTTTCATGGCTCTTTAGGCCTTAAGCTCCCAGCTGAGAAACCTACTATTTTTCAGAATTGAGCCATTTGATCTCAGCTATGTTTCTGGACATGTCCCTTAAAACTCCAAGTGGTTTAAGAGGTGTACAGGTGCAACAGGATCATGTCCCTCCTGGACACTCATAATTAGTGCCTGCAGTCACTGGATCCCAATTATAATCCCTCTTTTTGCAAACTCTGTTCGCAGGTGTCAGAAGAATTAAAGGTCATTAAAACAGCGTGAATTAATTTTTGGCACTGACAAAGTCCAGTCCATCGGCATCAATCTCAATGACTCTGAGAGATGCATCAGATACTGAGGATGCATTGGCATTGAGGAGGTTTCTGCCTGTCTCAGCATTGAGCATTGGTAATACTCATCATGATTGGGCATTCTATGATCCTACTCAAGGTCAAGGAAGAATTCTAGCTCTAAGACACTGAGGGACCCTGATGTTGGGCAGAGAACAAGAAACATCAGCATTGTTCCCCCTCAATGCACAACATCGAATGCATCAAGGCACTGAAGTTTTGATATCCTCAAAGTATCCTAACATGATGGCAGCTCACCATCCCAGGAACTGGATGGTATGTGGACAACCTTCACTGTGATTTCCCACCACCCTGAAAAAAAAGCTTAGATAGTTCCTCTGCACATAATCCTTAAGAATATACAGATAAAGTAGTGTACATATGATTAATAAGAAGGTCAACTCATAGAGTCCAACAAGTGGTTGAAACTGCTCTGAAAAGAGCTGAGTTCCATGTCTCACTCCTTGGTGCCCCCGAGGAGAGAGGTTTGGACATTGGAATCTTTTGGTAAGATGGTGCCCCCGAGGAGAAAGGCTTAGACATTGGAATCTTTTGGGAAGAAGTTTCTTCAGAATGCTCTGCTTATCTCCTGCATAGCTTCTTACCAGCTCTTAATGAGCATGCACTTGTAGAACTTTGTGCTCAGTGTGGTGCATGTGTTTCCCTACCTGGACAGTTGGCAGGTGAGAGCATGTCAAAGGAAGGAGCACAGTGTGCAGAACTATTTGGGTGCTAGAGCAACTAGGGTTTATGATCAACCACCTCAAGTCCCTCCTCATCCCATCCAAAAATTGGAATTCATAGAAGCCCTGCTTGACAGAACTTGGGCCAAAGCTTTCCTTTTGACTCGCGCATAGAGGCCTTTATTCTCTGTGGTTTGAGAAGTGTGGAAGAGTCAGCTAGGCAGATGTTGAGTTTGCTAGGCCACGTGGAGGGGCATAATCGAAAGGGATGCCCAAGTTTTGTTGAGGACGTCCTCGCAAAACGTTCCAATGGAGGGGCGGGGAAACCTGTATTATCGAAACAAGATGGACGTCTATCTTTTGTTTCGATAATACTGTTGGGGACGTCCAAATTTTGAAATTTTGGTCATCCTTAGAGTTAGTCATCTCTAGACTTGGTCGTTTCTGATTTTCGGCGATAATGGAAACCAAGGACACCCATCTCAGAAATGACCAAATGCAAGCCCTTTGGTTGTGGGAGGAGCCAGCATTTGTAGTGCACTGGTCCCCCTGACATGCCAGGACATCAACCAGGCACCCTAGAGGTCACTGCAGTGGACTTCAGAAAAAGCTCCCAGGTGCATAGTTCCCTTACCTTCTGTGCTGAGCCCCCCCCAAAACCCACTAATCACAACTGTACACCACTACCCATAGCCCTTACGGGTGAAAGGGGGCACCTAGATGTGGGTTTGTGGTGGGTTTTAGAGGGTTCACACCACCACAAGTGTAACAGGTGGGGGGGGGGAGGGAATGGGCCTGGGTCTGCCTGCCTGAAGTGCACTGCACCCACTAAAACTGCTTCAGGGACCTGCATACTGCTGCGATGGACCCGAGTATGACATTTGAGGCTGGCACAACATATTTTTAAAGTTCTTTTTTGAGGGTGGGAGGGGGTTAGTGACCACTGGGGGAGTAATGGGAGGTCATCCCCGATTCCCTCCAGTGGTCATCTGGTCAGTTCAGGCACATTTTTGTGCCTTGGTCGTAAGAAAAACTGGACCAGGTAAAGTCGTTCAAATGCTCGTCAGGGACACCCTTTTTTTCCATTATTTATTTTATTTTATTTTATTGCATTTGTATCTCACATTCCCCCACCTATTTGCAGGCTCAATGTGGCTTACATAGATTTGTTAATATTGTCATTTCATGATATCAGATACAGTTAGTAATGTGTAACGGTCAAGGAAGGGAAGAGAGAAGAAGGAGGAGAGTGATTAGGGTATTTATAGAAGGTGGGCATTCATAATTGAGTGGTTGGTGAGGTGACTTAGTGAGGCTATTTGTTCTCAGTTGTAGGCCTTGTTGAAAAAGAATGTTTTCAGAGATCTTCGAAAAACAGTTGTTTCGTTGATTGTTTTCAAGTCTGTAGGTAATGCATTCCATAACAACGTGCTCAAGTAAGAGAAGGTAGTGGCATGCATCAGCTTGTATTTAAGTCCTTTGCAGCTGGGGTAGTGCAGGTTGAGAAATTTGCGGGATGATTTTGTGGCATTTCTGGGAGGTCCACGAGGTTTAGCATGTAGATTGGGGTGTCTGCATGAATGATTTTGTGTACAATCGTGCAGATCTTGAACGCAATGCGTTCTTTAAGTGGGATGGGAGCCAGTGGAGTTTCTCTCTTAGGGGGTTTGCGCTTTCATATTTAGTTTTTCCAAATATGAGTCTGGTGGCCATATTCTGGGCAGTTTGGAGTTTTCTGATTGTCTGTTCTTTGCACCCAGCGTACAGTGCATTGCAGTAGTCCAGATGACTTATTACCATTGATTGTACCAGGGTACGGAAGATGTATCTCAGGAAGAAAGGTTTAACTCTTTTACATTTCCACATGGTGTAGAACATCTTTTTCATCATGTTTTTTCACGTGGGTATCAAGAGTGAGGTTTCGATCAATGGTTACTCCAAGAATTTTCAAGTTTTCTGAGACTGGAAGGGAACAGTATGGTGTGATTATGGTGGTGAAGTTTTTTTGTGTTATGTTGTGAGGTGAGTACAAGACATTGTGTTTTTTCTGCGTTAAGGTTTAGTTGGAATGCATCTGCCCAAGTGTGCATTATTTGGAGGCTTTGGTTGATCTCGTTGGTGATTTCATTTAGATCATGTTTGAATGGGATGTAAATTGTGACGTCATCTGCATAAATGTAGGGATTGAGGGTTTGATTGGCTAGTAGTTTGGCTAGAGGTATCATCATTAGATTGAATACTGTTGGTGAGAGAGGGGATCCCTGGGGGACTCCGCACTCAGGTATCCATGTGGGTGATCTGTCCGCGTTTGTTGTTACTTGGTATGATCTTGTGGTCAGGAATCCTTTGAACCATTTGAGAACTGTGCTTCCTACTCCGAAGTATTCTAGTATATTTATTAGTATATCATGGTTAACCATGTCAAAGGCGCTGGACATGTTGAATTGCAGGAGGAGGATGTTGTTACCAGTTGCAATTGCCTGTTTGAATGAGTTCATTGTGGACACTAGTATAGTTTCGGTGCTGTGATTCGTCCGAAATCCTGATTGGGACTCGTGTAGAATTGAGTGTTTATTTAGGTATTCAGTAAGTTGTTTCATCACTATGCCTTCCATGAGTTTGGTCATGAGTGGAATAGATGCTACTGGTCGATAGTTGGTTAGGTCCATTGTGCTTTTTTTTGCATCTTTCGGTAACGGAGTGAGTAAGATGTTTCCTTTATCCGTGGGAAAGAGTCTATTTTGAAGCCTGTAATTTATGTGGTTTGTGAGGTCTGTATTGAATTGTTTGGGTGCAGATCTTATTAGACTGTTAGGGCAAATGTCTAGTTTGCACTGCGATTTGGCGTATTTTCCGAGCCAATATGAGATTTCTTTTGCTGAGAGCATGTCAAAGTCGGTCCATGATCGGTCTCCTGGGCATTGGGTCTAGACATTCAAGGATATTTGTGTAATCCGTTGTGTTAGTGGGTATCATGCGTCGGAGCTTTATGATTTTTTCATTGAAGTAGTTTGCAAGGTTGGTTGCTGATAGAGAATCTGAGTTGTTGGAGATGACCTTGGTAGTATTTAGAAGATTGTTTGAGTGAGAAGAGTTTGTGTGTGTTTGTGCCCATGTGTTAGGCACGCCCAAGTCCCGCCTTCGCTACGCCTCTGACACTCCCATGGGAACTTTGGTCATCCCCACGACGGAAAGCAGTTGAGGACGCCCAAATTCGGCTTTCGATTATGCCGATTTGGACGACCCTGTGAGAAGGACGCCCATCTTCTGATTTGTGTCAAAAAATAGGCATCCTTCTCTTTCGAAAATAAGCCTGATAGTCAACCTGAATACTAACCAACACATCAAGATGCTCAATCAATAACAGAAACTGAACAAGGCTCACATCTACTCCAAACTGCAATGTAACATATCTAGCCAAATTAAACATTGAACTGACAATGCGATTGGAAAATGAGGGGTACAAATTCAGAAATAAATATATAAATAAACATTACCTTCCCTACTGCTGACATGTTTTTGCCAGGGGTGTCTTTCTGAATTCCCTTGCTTTCTTTTGTCACCCTCACCCTCTAGTTTAAAGGTCTAAAAACATACTGTCTGAATTTCTCCCCAAGAAATCTTTTTCTGTCACAGAAAGATGTAGCCCATCGTTACAGTACAACCCTTTTATTCTTCCATATATTGCCCCATCCTCATAGGTATCTACAACCTTCTTTACACCAGGCTTCAAGTCACTTATTTGAACTCCTCTGTTTTATGTAGTCTTTCTTCTCCCGTTCTATATGTAGAAATAACTTCAGGAAAAGCTACAGTCTGAATCAAAGACTTGAGTTCCTCCCCAAGCTTCTGAAATGTACTTTGTGCTCCAAAGTTTCTACTTTCGCCCAGGTCATTTGTCCCCAGGTGTATTACAACATCAGTATCAGAATCCTTACTCTCTTCTCTGACCACATTCAATATTTGGTTGGTACTTCTGGTGGTAGAAAAAAAGAAAGAAAGAAAAGAATATTGTTCATTGGGCTTTGCCTATTGCAGGCCTCTCCCCCCCCCCCCCCCCCCCCCACCTCTATTTTGAATAGCATGATAGCTAGGGATTCCCATCAGAATGATGACATCCAACTTGTCTGCGGAGTAAGTGAGGTTACTTACTTGTAGCAGGTGTTCTGTAAGGAGAGCAGGATATATATATTCTGATTGTCCTGCCCACTTCCCATTGAAGTTGCATTATGTAAGAGGTAGAAAGACTGACCTGGTTCCGTATGATGACAGGTGGGAAGATGTATGCACACATGATGCATTCCTCTTAAGTGCTTCTAGAAAGTTGATGGGGAATGGTTACCATGACAAGCTCTGTTGGATGATGCCACCCATCAGTTAGAATAAGCATCCTGCTGTCCTCTGAGAACACCTGCTATACCTATGCACTGTGCTGTAAAGTGCACATAAGTGCCTTAGTGTGTAACTTTAAGGGGGGCATACACATGGGTAGAATATGGGAGGGACATGGGTGTATCTAACCTATATATGTCGCTTATAGAATCTTTGAAGTTATGCATGTTGTCTGGCATATTGTGGTATGCCCATTTACCTGGAATAAACGGGCACGCCTAAATATAGATACACCATTTCAGGTTTACAGTATGCCAACCTCTTTATGGCTGAACTGGAAGAAACATTTCTGAATACATACCAGACCAAACCCCTAAAATACTACTGATACATTGATGACATTTTTATGATTTGGACTGAGGGGGAAGAATCTGTAAAACAATTTTACAATTCCTTCAATACATACCATCCTACAATCAGATTCAAAATTGACTACTCCCCAGAAAAAGTCAATTTTTTGGACACCACAGTCTCAATCAGCAATGGCAATATACAAACATCTATATACAAGAAACCCATAGACAGATGCAGCTACCTCCAGCTTCCATCCTTCACACACAAAAAGATCCATTATTTACAGCCAAGCCACAAGATGCCACCGTATCTGCTCTGACCCAGGGGACAGAGACAGACACCTAGAAATCCTGGCTGCATCCTTCAAATATAAAGACTACAATCCCAAAATAATCTCCAAGAATGTTGCCTCCTCCCTCAAAACACCCAGAGAAAATCTACAAAGAAAAAAAAGCCAGAGGCAGAATCCTCCTTATAGTGACATACAACCCAGAGCTGGAAAAATTAAGAAGAATCATAAAAGATGTACAGCCTTTACTCCAGGAGGATGAATTACTGAAAGAGATATTCCCAACCCCACCAGTGCTAGCTTTCAGACAGCCACCCAACTTAAAACAAGCTAATTAGAAGTAAGCTCCTAACACAGACTCAAAAAGAAGAGAATGGCACACATCCTTGCAATATATCCAGCTGCAAACTTTGCCAAAACATCTCACAGGACCCCACAGTCATTCACAAAGGAAAAACATTCAACATAAAGGAATCCTTCACATGCTCATCTTCCAATGTGGTATACATCATCCAGTGTAAAAAATGTGACCAAGGATTCTATATTGGAGAAACAAGCCAGATGCTAAAAACAAGATTTAACTTACATAGATATCACATGAAAAACGCCATTGCCAGCCAGGATGCCATGCCTGTGGGGCAACACTTTACAAAAACAGAACACTGTACTAGTGATTTCATGGTAAGAATCCTGAAAGGTAACTTTAAAACAATACAGGAACGTAAGATCTTTGAAGTCAGAATGATTAAATATTTTGACACCGACCAGACAGGACTTAACAGAGATCTGGGCTTTCTAGCCCATTATAAGCCATAAAATTGTAAATTGTACTGCTTTGTTTGTCACTCTCCTGTCTCCATGCATATCCCCCTGTCTCACCCATCCACCTTCATCCCCACCCTGTTAGATTGTCACTGAAATGCTTTGATGTCTCATATATACTGTCATCTACCAAGATTTGCTTATTTCCGATCTGACAAAGAAGGGCAACCTTCGAAAGCTAATCAAGAAATGTACTAAGTTATGTCCAATAAAAAAGGTATCATCTTATTTTCTTTTTCATGTTTTATTTTGTTTTATTTCTATTGATTAGGTTTACAGTAGTATTTTATAACGGTATCTTGGCTCAGAGATGTGACTATAGAACGGGTACTCAGCTTGTGCAATTGGTGTGCCTAACTGAAGGTGACAAGACCATTTTCAAAGCCCAGATAAAATATACTCCATGTACTCAAAAAGGGCAGAACAAGGCCAAACAGTGGTCAGTGTGGTTTATGGTAAGGTGGAAGAAGAAGAGAAAGCCAGAAAGGCATCTTTTAGAAAATGGAAAGCAGACCATAATGACGAAAATGGGGATGAGCACAAAACTGGCAAGTTGGATGTCAAAAAGTAATAAGAAAGGCCAAAAGAGAATTTGAAAAGAAGCTTGCTTTACAGGCAAGAACTAACACTAAAATTTTTTCAAGTACATTGAAAGCCAAAAGCCCATGAGGTAGTTGGTTGGACTGCTAGACAACAAAGGGATAAAAGTAGCTTAGGGAGAATAAAGGAATAGCAAAAAAATGAAATTATTTCTTTGCCTTGGCCTAGAATGGTGGGGTCATATCCTGAAAACCCCGACTGGCTCCGTGTGCCCTGAGGACTGGGTTGAAAACCCCTGCCCTAAACAAACCTTCAACCTAACACCCCTCCACTCTGTAGTCTAGCATCTCCCTTTCATCTCCCACCCTCCCACATCTATTTAACATGTCATGTCCATTCCCCCTGTAACCAGTGTCCAACATTTTCTTTTCTTTTCCTCTTACCAAGCCTGCTGCTGCAATCACCACTGCCCTCCCTGTTTTGGGCCCGATGCTTAGAAGCAAATGTGGGCACTACAGGCCAATAGTGCCAGACTAGCGCCCACATTTACCAGTGCACAATGCTGAAGACCCTTACTGCAGGAAACGATGACCTCACCCATGTTCAGTGCAAACAGCATGCTAATGTAGTCAGAATGATGTACATGAGGTCATGTCCTATCCCCCCCCCCCCCCCAATGCTTAGAAAACAGCGCATTGGACAAGGGTGCCCTTACTGCTCAGAGCCGGCGTTAGAGTGTCTACACGAGTTTGCAACTTGGATCCAGTTTTTTTATTAAACAGGGACCTGCAGGCTCTGGCAGCATGGATCACAGTACATCTTTGAAAACTGGTGGTTGTAGGTGGTGCTGAAATTAGCAGCTTTGAAAAACTTGCTAGCAAAGTGTAGGCCAATCACTTAAGAGCTTGCTCTATTTCCTTGTATCAACATACTGCCATAAGAATAGGAGAGATCCTTTGCTGGAAATATACAGATCCGACTTAGGTAGGTTTCTGGTTGAATTTTCCATGTCCATATCTTTTATTTTCCGCTTCGATTTATTGAACATCAACAATGTGGACTGTTGCCCAGCTCACCCCAGAATGCAGATCTCTTTCTCCCCCTGGATATCTGTTACTAGGGGAGTAATGTGACTGCTTTCGTGGGGGCGGAGGAGCGCGTGTGCCAGGCACTAACTTCCTCCTTAACTTCCTAATGCTCAACGCTAACAGCATGCCTATGTTTGCATACTATTAGCATTGAGCATTAGAAAGTTGTTTTGCCACACTGTTTTGGTGCTATTTTCTAGTGCTGTTTCACACAGTGCTGGAGTTTTGAGCACTGGAGCACAGTAGGAAAGTAGGAAAGAGAATTCCATGCTGGGGCAGGACCTTGAAGCACAAGCCTATACTCAAATGTTGTCATGTCTTGCCTTCTTCTGATGCAGGACTTCCTCTCAGAGGAAGGATGTGGTAGGGCCAGCTCTGAAAATTAGAAGATGTAATAGGTCAAATTGACAAACTAGGGAGCAACAGATGGCTAAGTCTTGTATATAGGGTACTCCCTTCTTGTCTCTAAAAGGAAGCTGAACAGAAGAGACTAAAAAAAGTACCCCTTTACAATTTCTAGTTGATTCAGGGGCTACATGCTCTGTGATAACTGTATTCACAAAAGAATACTGAAATATATCAGTAATATATAACTCCTCATTTAAAATGACACAATGTCTAGAGATGAACATAAGCATTGCCATACTGGGATAGACCAAAGGTCCATCAAGCCCAGTGTCCTGTTTCCAATCCAGGTTATAAGTACCTGGCAAGATCCCAAAACAGTACATTTTATGCTGCTTATCTTAGAAATAAGCAGTTTCCCCAAGTCCATCTTAATAATGTATTATGGACTTGTCTTTTAGGAAGTTATCCAGTAAGCTAACTGCTTTTACTACATTCTCTGCCAACGAATTCCAGAGTTTAATCACATGTTGAGTGAAGAAATATTTTCTCCGATTTGGTTTAAATTTACTACTTGTAGCTTCATTGCATGCCCCCCAGTCCTAGTATTTTTGGAAAGAGTAATCAAGTGATTCACATCTACCTGTTCCACTCCACTTATTATTTTATAGACCTCTATCATATCTCCCCTTAACCGTCTTTTCTCCAAGCTGAAGAGCTCTAGCCGCTTTAGCCTTTCCTCATGGGGAAGTTGTCTCATCCCCTTTATCGGTTTCGTCGCCCTTCTCCCTACCTTTTCTAATTTGACTATATCTTTTTTAAGATGCGGTGACCAGAATTGCACACAATATTCGAGGTGTGGTCAAACCATGGAGCAATACAAACATAGTAACATAGTAGATGATGGATGATAAAGACCTGTACGGTCCATTCAGGCTACCCAACAAGATAAACTCGTATGTGCTACTTTATATGTATACCTGACCTTCATTTGTCCTTGCCAATTTCAGGGCACAGACCATCGAAGTCTGCCCAGCACTAGCTTTGCTTCCCAATTACCGGTGTTGCCACCCAATCTTTGTATTTATCCACGCATTTTTGAATTCCGTTACCAATTTATCTCTACTACCTTCCGCAGGAGGGCATTCCAAGTATCCACCACTCTCTCTGTGAAAAAATACTGTACTTCCTGACATTTTTCCTGAATCTGCCCCCTTCACTTCCCCAATTGCAAAGGCGTGAAATACAAAGCGCTACACGCGTCAACCTTTTCTCACATGAGCACGCAGTTTTGGAATACACTGCCGCGCAACCTAAGAACAACCAATGAGCAAGCTTCCTTCCGCAGATTATTGAAGACCCATCTTTTCGAAAAAATTTACGGAAACAAACAAAACACATAAAGTCCACACTTACTGTTCACTAATGCATCATACATTCACCTCTGAACTCTCATTCCCGTACTATCACATCACTCATACCTTTACTCACAGAAAGATATATACCATACGCCTTCATGCCTTTTTATCGCCCTCTAAGCTCCCATAGATTCCTTCCAAAGTTGCAATGTCTATGTTCCATTATTACATTCCTTAACGACACCTCAATTGTTTCGCATAACTCTGCACAATGTAATCCATAACTATCTGTAACAAATTGTATTTCCAACATTCAACTCATATTGTAAGCCACACTGAACCCGCAAAAAGGTGGGAAAATGTGGGATACAAATGCAATAAATAAATAAATAATTCATGTCCTCTAGTTCTACCGCCTTTCTGTCTCCGGAAAAGGTTTGTTTGCAGATTAATACCTTTCAAATATTTGAACGTCTGTATCATATCACCCGTATTTCTCCTTTCTTCCAGGGTATACATGTTCAGGTCAGCAAGTCTCTCCTCATACATCTTGTAATGCAAATCCCATACCATTTTTGTAGCTTTTCTTTGTACCGTTTCAAGTCTTTTTACATCCTTAGCAAGATACGTCCTTCAAAACTGAACACAATACTCTGGTGGGGCCTGACCAACGACTTGTATAGGGGCATCAACACCTCCATTCTTCTGCTGGTTATGCCTCTCTCTATACAGCCTAGCATCCTTCTGGCTATGGCCACTGCCCTGTCACACTGTTTCGTCACCTTCAGATCCTCATATACTATCACCCCAAGATACCTCTCCCTGTCTGTGCAAACATATCATACTCTCACAATCTAACACATACGTCTCCCATGGATTTCTACTCCCTAAGTGCATCACTTTGCACTTCTTTGCATTGAATTTTAATTGCCAAACATTAGACCATTCTTCTCGCTTCTGCAGATCCTTTTTCATGTTGTCCACTTTGTTACAAATCTTGGTATCATCCGCAAACAGGCAAACTTTATCTTCTAACCCTTTGGCAATTTCACATATATATTTAAAAAATCGACCCCAGCACCAATCCTTGAGGCACTCCACTACTCACCTTTCCCTCCTCAGAATGAATTCCATAAACCACCACCCTCTGGCATCTTTCCGTCAACCAGTTTCTAATCCAGGTCACCACGTTGGGTCCTGTCTTCAGCCTGTCAAGTTTATTCAAGAGCCTCCTGTGAGGAACTGTGTCAAAGGCTTTGCTGAAATCAAAGATTACATTTATCGCACGTCCTTGATTCAGTTCTCTGGTCACCCAGTCAAAGAATTCAATGAGATTCATTTGGCACGATTTACCTTTGGTAAAGCCATATTGTCTCGAATCTTGCAACTTATTGGATTCCAGGAAATTCACTGTCCTTTCCTTCAGCATTGCTTCCATTACTTTTCCAATAACTGAAGTGATGCTTACCGGTCTGTAGTTTCCAGCTTCTTCTCTGTCACCACTTTTGTGAAGAGGGGACCACATCCACTCTTCTCCAATCCCATGGAACCTCCCCTGTCTTCGATTTATTAAACAAATCTTTAACAGGACCTGCCAGAACCTCTCTGAGCTCCCTCAATATCCTCTTCCTCATTTTTTTCCATTCCTTTCCTAATAATACCTAACATTCTATTTTCCTTCTTAGCCGCCGCTGCACACTGAGTAGAGGGTTTCAATGTATCATCAATGACGCCTATATCCCTTTCCTGGTTGGTGACTTTTAATGTGGAATCTTGCATCACATAGCTATATTTCAGGTTTCTCTTTCCCACATGCATCACTTTGCCATTTGGATGCCCAGTCACCCAGTCTCTTAAGGTCGTCTTGTAATTTTTCACAATCCTCTTGCAGTTTAAGAACTTTGAATAACGGGGGAGGAAGTGACGTCACCACCCAAGATGGCTGCCTGAGCCACGAGCTCCGACAAGCCCTTAGCAAACAAGAAACTCCCCACGCATAAATAACATCAGCGTGATCTCAAAACAGCTGGAAATAGCGTTTGAAACTTGCGGTTGCAGATCTATGAAGAGTTCGCGGACTCCGATACCCAACTTACAAGCCTTCGCGTATCGAGGCCCAGCTGTGACCATGAGCATGACAGACCCCAAACACCGCCCGTCTGATTCCCCAATATGGAGCCCAGCGCAGCTTTCCCCACCATTATTTGCGACGGGTGAGGGACAACTGCAAGAGGAGGCCCGCATGCAAGAACTCCGCGGATGGCTCCAGGAAATAAAAACAGAAATAATCACGGCGGTGCGTGCAGACCTTACAGCATTGGGGGCAGAACTGCGAGGAGAAATTGGTGCGCTGGGGATTCGAGTAGCAGAGGCGGAGGATCGTTTAGACGAACAAGCGGAATCGCTCCAAAGTCTGGATGCGCAGATTCGGGAGGCTAGACGAGAAACCCAACAGGTATGGGATAAAGTCGAAGATCTTGAAAATCAGAGCCGCTGATGTAATGTGCGGTTCCGCGGTCTCCTGGACACACCACATTATGCAGACTGCGAGATAACCGTGCAAAAAATCGCTAACGCTTTGCTACAGGAGCTGCAAATCACTAAAGAACCTGCAGAAATACAACTGGTACGAGCGCATAGGGCCCTGGGCAGTGCTAATTCAAACCGTCCTAAAGACATTATTGCTTGTTTTGGTGACTTTAAGCTTAAAGAACAGATCATGCAAGCCTCGCGATCCACCCCAGGATTTCAATGGGACTCATACCATATTGAATGTTATCAGGATCTAGCTGCAGCTACATTGAAAAGACGAGCAGAGCTCAGACCCTTCACGAGATTCTTGTCTGATAAAGGCATTAAATACAGATGGGGTCATCCATTTGTGCTGAGATTTTAGAAAGATGGGAAGCAACACCAGGTACGAGATATCGCAGAAGTAGCAGAGATTTTTCCAGATGAACGACCAAAAGAAGATATCAACACAACACAGAAACGTATCTCAACATCAGGAGACAAGCCTCGCTGGCAAAGAATCACTACAGGGAAGGGCCGACTCCAACGCCAGCACTCTGATGCACAGCTGAAGAAAATGGAGGACAGAGCCAAGAAATAAATAACAATGGACCATATAAGACTCAAAGGCGAACATCAAGCGGGTGTATGGTACACAAACTGGTATACTTTCTATAGTAGTTAGCATGTTAATGCAGATATATGTTTTGGGTAAACCTTATGTGATAGCATTACCATTCAGTTACTAAGCTTTGTGGGGACTAAGATATTAAGTGATAATATGCGAGGGTGGGGGTCACTTTACTCTTGGACAGCCCATGACTTTGTTACAGGGGTGTCTTATGATGGGTAGGGAGGGCAGGGGAGTTGATAGTTGGGGACAAACGGTTCAAAATATGCAACAATTGAGGGTCGGAGAGAGACAACTACTCACAGATAATGAACACAGATATGGGCAGAGTGGTTGGTGGAGGGGGACAGTAATACAGGGATGATAAGTATTGTAAAGTGTATGACCCTTAATGTAAAGGGGCTTAACTCTCCGGGAAAGCGACAACTTATGTTTAGGGAGATTCAACGTTTAAAGGCGGATATAGCCTTTATTCAAGAGACACACTTAACCCCAGTAGCAGAAAGATTATGTCACACTAAAAAAGGTCAACAGATTTTCTTGGCATCTACTTCCTTAGAAAAAAAAAAAGAACGGAGTCCTGATAGTGCTGTCACCACACTACCCCTGGCAGGTGCGGCGAATAGTGAGAGATAAAGGAGGTCGATATCTGTTGCTAGTGGTGGCGGTGGAGGGGGAGATCCTTTCGCTCTTAAACATTTATGCTCCTAATGATCAACAGGGTGCTTTTTATTTGGCACTGTCGGCGCTCCTTTCCAAACATATTGAGGGCACATTGTTGCTTGGCGGAGACTTTAACTTGACCTTACAGCCAACATTAGACAATACCACACAAGGGATTCGTTATTCACAGGCTGATCAGGCCCAACTCTGCACATTTATGCGCCAGTGGCAATTAATAGATATATGGAGGCATAAACACCCACAGGCCAGAGAATACACGTTCCATTCTGCAGTCCATAACTCCCAGTCCCGTATAGACCTCTGGATGGGACCATTGGTTATAATGGATAACATAAGGCAAATCCGAATTCACCCGAGGACATGGTCAGACCATGCTCCGGTGATGTTGGAACTAACACTAAAAATAAGGGGCACGGAACCACCGCAGTGGCGATTTAATGATAGATTACTAGCTGATCGGTTGATAGTCGCCAGCCTGGAAAAGGACATTAAAGAATATATTGACATTAATGACAATGGAGAGGTGTGATCGGGAATACTGTGGGAAGGGTGTAAGGCAGTTATTAGGGGTAAAGTCATAGCCCTACAGGTACATCTTGAGAAACAGACCAGAGCACGGACCCAACAAATACATACAGAACTGGCAACACTCACTGAACACACCACTCAACAGAGGGACACTAGAGATACTCAACACCCCATGCACGCCCTCCAGATGGAGCTTCGGGAACTCCAAATGGCAGAGATAGCAGAACACTTACAACGGGTGAGGCAGGCTCAATTTGAGTTCAGGAATCGTGCCTCTAGGCTGTTGGCACACAAATTGAAAAAATGGTCCACCGGTGCCCACATTGCGGCTGTTCGAGATACAGAGGGGAATTTATGCAATACCCGTGAGAACATTAAGACGGTCTTTACTAACTTTTATAAAACACTGTGTCAAGCTGAGGAGGCCACCGACTCTCAGGAGTCCCGGGAATATCTTGGGCAGGTAGCACTTCCCACAATATCGCAAGCTGATAGGGAGATGGTATCAGCGCCCGTTACACCGGAAGAGGTACTGTGGGCTATCAGAGACTTGCCAAATGGTAAAGCTCCAGGCCCCGATGGGTTTACGAATACATTTTATAAATGTTATAGTAAACTGTTAATTCCTCTACTGGTTCGGGCCTTTAATGAGTTAGAGCTCCAGGCTGAATTATCGTATACTTGGAGGGTAGCTAATGTAGTAGTCTTACCAAAACCATGGAAAGACCCACAATACTGTAGCTCCTACCGTCCGATATCGCTATTGGGTTCTGATTATAAGATTTTCACCAAAATACTTGCCAAAAGACTGCAAAAGCTCATGCCGAGATTGGTACAGGTGGACCAAGCGGGTTTCATCACAGGGCGGCAAGCGGTTGATAATGTTAGAAGGGCACTCCACTTGATCCAAGAGGCACTCAATACCCGACAACCTACGTTGCTCTTATCCTTAGATGCTGAAAAGGCGTTTGATCGGGTTAATTGGGATTTCATGTTTGAGGTGTTAGATCATATGGGTTTTACGGGCCGATTTATTACATGGCTTCGCTTATTATATGCTAACCCGCTAGCTGTCTTGAAAATCAATGGGATTAGCTCAGACCCAATAGCACTGGAATGGGGGACTCGCCAGGGATGTGCACTATCACCATTATTGTTCGCTCTGACAATAGAACCACTGGCCCAATATCTATGCCAACATCCACACATACATGGCTTAACAGTGGGACGAACGGCACACAAAGTTATGCTGTTTGCGGATGATATTCTCTTGACATTGACTAATCCGAGTGAATCCCTACCTCAGGTAATGTGTGGCTTGAGCCAATATGGCAGGATATCCAGGTTCAAGGTAAATATGGGTAAATCAGAGGCATTGGGCCTGGGGATACAACCAATGGAGAAGATTTCTCTCCAAAGCCAGTTTCCGGTGAAGTGGGTTGCCAAGCCCCTCAGATATTTAGGTATTCAGTTAACACCTACCTTGGAGGGTCTTCATCAGGCTAATTTTCCTCTGAAATTGAAGGAGCTTTTCCAAGAATTGGATAGGTGGAATGGTTTGGAGTTGTCCTGGATGGGCCGGGTGGCAGCCATCAAAATGATGATCTTGCCTAAGCTTTTATATTTGTTCCTGGCTTTGCCACTGCCGGTACCTACTGGGTTCTTTCGCCATCTTAACCGAAAAGTATTCGCCTATATATGGCAACACAAGCCGCCGCGAGTACGGGCAGCTATTTTGTATCAGTCAAAACAACGGGGGGGGGGGGGTATGGGGTTCCAAATTTTCACCTGTACCACCAAGCGGCGCAGTTGCGCGTGCTGGCAGAGTGGAGCGCTGGTAGTGCCAAACCTTGGCTTCAGATGGAGCAACATTGGCTGGGTCTGCAGGACCTACGCTCTATACTATGGATGCCTAGAGGCCAAGCCCAGGCTTATATTAAGAAGGCCCCAATAGCAGTGCAATATCCCCTTCAGACGTGGTTGACTATACGGAAGAGCCGTTTCCCCAAGAGAACATATTTTCAAGAGATGGCAGTAAAAATGGCCCCCGGTTGTCCGTTGGGGATAGATAACCCACTATACAGTCATTGGGAGAAGAGGGGGCTAAGCACCTTGGGTCAATTTTGGGAAGAGGGTCAAATGATATCATTTACAGAGCTGCAGGATGACTATGATCTACCCTCACACCACCTGTTCCACTATAATCGCATTAGAGATTATATTAGCAGGAGAGCTAAAACAGAGTTATCCTTAGAGGAGACAGATATAGAAAAAGCAATGAAAACAGGTGGCCACAGGGGATGTGTCTCTCGACTCTAGGGCCTTGCTTGATGATCAAGGACCAATATTACACTATCTTCAGCGTTGGGAGAGGGACCTACAAATAACGATAGAATATACACAATGGGAAAAAGCATTAGAACACATATTACGGGTCTCTATCTCTAGTTCTATGATTGAGAATGGTTATAAAATATTATATCAATGGTATTATACACCCAAGAGACTGGTAAAAATGTATGGGCAGGGGTCGGATCGCTGTTGGAGGGGATGCACAGAGGTGGGAGACATGCTCCATATATGGTGGTCCTGCCCAAAGATTCAGACCTATTGGTCGGAATTGCTAGATCAATTTGCACAAGTGACTGGGGTACGGTATCCCGCTAAACCAGAGGTTTGTTTGCTGCACCGCCCACCGAGAGTTCGAGTGTCAGATCATAAGCTAACATCAACAGGGTTGGTAGCTGGAAAAATTGCATTGGGGCCGCATGGAAAAGCCCATTGGCACCACCAATAATAAAAGTGATACACAAGATGGATTATCTCTATCAAATGTCTAAAATGACAGCCATGCGCTCAGGACAGATAACAAAGTTCAACCAGCATTGGGAGCGCTATAGACTGTGGAGACACCAGGGAGGGATAGATCTGGATGCCCCCAAACTGATTGTTCCGATTCTATGAAAGAGTTGCCCAGGTACTTAAACTCACCGACCCTCTTTTAGACTTGGGGATTTGATATTCAGGGGGGGAGGGGAGGAGGGAGGGAAATCTTTGTTAATTATTACTTACTCACTGAATAGGGGTTATCAAAATGTTGCAAATAATATGTATGAGTTTTTCTGTTAAAAACGTTAATAAAAAGATTATACAAAAAAAAAAGAACTTTGAATAACTTTGTGTCATCAGCAAATTTAACTATTTCACTAGTTATTCCCATCTCTAGATAATTTATGTTTCAATTATTTTTATTAGAAACAGGTGAATGAACAGTATACAATTTTGCTCAGTTCTTTTAAAGAATTAACACATTAATAACGCTACTAACAAAGGTGTGCTTCAAACATATCTAACTACCTCACCCCTCTTCCATACCCCCCTTTTCCCCCCTCTCAACCCCTTTTCTCCACCCCTCTCCGTTCCTATGAACCTACTAGTCAAACCACAGGTATTCAAGTCCTCTCATCTTCCTACACAATCTCTCAATTTAGAATTCTACTTCGTGCTACTGGTTGTAAGGTGTCCCAAAAATTCGCCCAGGTTTTTACCAGTTTTTTCCCCTCAGCAGAGGAGATATCTGTAATTCCACATCGTTCCAGTTTCAGAAGCTTGATCATGTTTGTCCTCCAGGCCCCAAAAGAAGGGCCCACTCTCTCTTTCCAGGTCAGCAGGATGGTCTTCTTTCCAACCAACACCGCTCTATGAAGAAAGGAGTTGAGTCCTGGAGGGGCAGGCCCTGCACATTTGTATCTTCCAAAAACTAGCAGTGATTGTCTCTGTATTGTGCTGCAGCCCCAATACCGTTTGGTTTCAGCTAAAATTTGAGACCAGAATCTCACAACCCGAGGGCAAGACCAGAACATGTGCCCCAGTCCCGCTGATGTCTGGTCACAACGAGGGCAGGCTCCAGTGCCACCAAATCCCGCCTTAGACACTCTGGCTGGTGATATATATAGCCGCAACGCGAACTTATATTGTAATTCCCAGTGTCGAGTGTATACAGAGGTACGTAGAGCAAAGGCCAAAAAAGTCTGCAATACCTCTTCCGAGACGTCTGCTGCCAAATCTAATGCCCATTTCTGCGCTCTGCCTCGATAGTCAATGTCTTCTGTTGAGTCTTGAAGGTATCTGTGGTGAAACCACAGGGGCACTGTGTTCTGAGCCCCCAGTGTCAGTGCTGTGTTCAACGTGTCCTGCACATCTTCACTCAAGTTAGTCCATCCCAGCACTTGCAGCTCTATCAAGTAATGCTGGATCTGCAAGTGCGCGAATTGGTCTGTCCCAGGCAGATTAAATTCTCTTTGCAACTCCTGAAATGGTCGCACTTTACCTTCATCTGTCAGCAGTTGGTACAGATAGTGAATTCCTTTCCTCCGCCATCGAGCAAAAACCACTGAGGATGATCCTTCCGGGAAATCCGGGTTGTGAAATGTAAATTCCAGGGGCCCTCTTTGCACCCCAGGAATTCTACTATGTGTTGGGCTGCCTGGCTACATTGTTTTGATATTGCATCCCTGTAATATTTCTGTTGAGGAGGCACCAGAAGGCGTAATATCAAGATAATGCCCATGACCATGGTCTTGTGTCTATCAAGATGTAAATGAATTCTTGGTTATCTATGTACCCAAATGTCTTAACAGTATTTTGTACACAGAATGAGTGATAGGTGTGAATATAGCTTAATTTGTAGAATAAGTGGGAAATGAAGAATGGCTGGGAATTAAGACAAACATAGTTTTAGGAAGATAAGTACATTTTATTTCTTACCCAAAGATAAGTCTTCAAGTTGGTACAAATTACAGATTCAGTTTGACAGCTCAGTCCAAGTACGGTCTTCAGTTTGGTACAGGTTCTGGATGTAACCGGACAGAGCGTTGCTGCTTCCAAGACGTTGGGGATGGACTCCGAAATTAAGCCAAATTCTCCCTTCTTTTATACCCACAGATCTCAATAGAAGTCTATGGCAGGACTTATATTTCACAATTTCTGAGATCATACTTTCGCATCCGGCCAGGTGCTTCCGTTCTTGTAAACAACTTGTTCCTTAATACCAAAAATATCTGTTCTAGCTATTACAAATTATTGTGCAACTTCCTCTTTTGTCAACATGTTTTCTCCTCTGCCAGAACATCTTATTCTTAGCATATCAGTTTCACTTCCCCTTTTTCTATTATCTTATGATCTAAGTTTCATCTTATAGAAAGACAAACTCCATTTTAATAAGTGCTACATTCAATTTGTACCTGATTTTGTTAAGACTCATCTATAAGGCCATTAGTAGGTTATCAGGCCTAGTCAGTGCTTTTCAGCTGTACAAAGCTATGTAGCTTGGCCCACCACAGTGGATAGATCTTAAACTAGAACGCATATTAACTTGCAGGAAAAGCAAGTCCTTGCTCAGCCAGTCATAGATTTTTAAACCTAGCTGGTATTTTTACAGCCTGAGTCCTAAAATCTGGCCTTCCACCCTTCCGGTGGGCATCCAGTGAGGGCCTCTTGCTGTAGTATAATTATACAGAAACAAAGGCAGAAAGGGTGTTGCAGTCCATTTAAACCAATGTCTTTTACAAAGCCACTTCCAAGCTGCTCTTGCTGACAGAATTAATGGGTTGTTTCCAAGCTTGTGTATGACTCCTGTACCTGATGCATGCAACCACCACCCCAGATGCACTGTGGGAGAGAGTGCCTGCTCCAATTGTGTGTTTGAGAATTCCTGCTGCCCTGTTAGCCAGACTCTGATGTGCCTCATCGAGCATGCTATTGTCAAGTATCTTTCAGCTTTCAGATATCACACACCATAAAGAGATTTTAAAAATGAAGGCTTTATATTCATAAAAAACTAAAGAAGTAAATGTCACATCAATTTAAACATTTTAACATTGAGCAATACATAGCATTTATTTAAAAGGGATCCCGTATAAAGTAAAATGGCATAAATAAGTCAGTAAAGGTATATGTATATAAAACATAAAATGAATATCCTATGGGGATCGCTCATCCCTGCAGATGATAAGAACTCCCCAGGGAAAGTATGCATAAAAGCAAATAATTAACTTGCTGACTCAGTTAGGTCATTTGTATGGTACCATAAATATACACATGCAATTAAACCAAGAGAAATATAAAATAAAAACATGTTACCTGCAATAGAAACAGAAACATCACACCAACACATATACAGAGAAATGGTTTCTGGATACTAAATGAGGAGCTGAGTACTATGAGTAACTGTGAACTACAAAATCAGATCGGGTTCGGAATACGCCTAGTCATTATGGACGGGTGGGGTGGGCGATTTTGATTTCTGGGCCAATGTTGAACTGGCAGAAGACATTTAGATGCATAATGTCCAATTTGACGGCAACGGAAACATGCCACACTAGCACGGCGATAGGGACTAGATTGGGAATCCTGGTTTCCAGCTTTAAGGCCTCTGCGATTGTCAGCATACCTGAATTGGGGGTTATGTTTTTCATAATCTGGCAAATCAGGGTAAACACGAGGGCAAGTAGTAGGTGAACTGGAACTAAGGATAACAGGGTACCTAGTGCCATGAGGAGAGGAAAGCAAATATAGGGTGGACGGGGTGCTAGAACTAGAAGGTGTGGAGGGGCTGATCTTAGAGGACATCTTAGCCTTCAAATCAGCAATCTGCAACATTGTGAGATTCCTGTGCAAAACCTGGTCCCGGCGGACCTCTCTTTGCCTATTCTCAATTAGTTGCCTACAATAGTGAAGGATATGTTCCCGAACCTGTGGCCATTCCATGTGTTGTAAACCTATCGTCTTATCTAGGTTCTTCCTGACCTTAGAGGGTAAGGTCTGTTTAAGTAAGTAATAGAATACAGGGAGAGCATTGTCTGAGTCAAATCTTTCCTCAATCTCATCATGAAACAACTGCTGCATCCTAATTAGGTAAGCTTCAATCAGTTCTGACCCCACCTCCCATCGTTGTGAAGTGATGACGGAGAAATCTTTCTGGGCAGGGAAGGAAGTACGTATCTCTTGAAACAATTTTTCTTTAATCACTGTCAAGGGGGCACTATCATACTGATTCTCAGTCACAAGTTCAGCATAGCCTGCTTGTGTGAACAAATCAGTGATGCTAGCATGGGCGGTCCTGCCCAATATGGCCTTCATATTTCCTACTGAAAGAGCTGACCCTAGAGTGGCCTGTTGCAGTTTTAGTAGCCACTTGTTCCCTCCTTTAGTAATATTCGGGAGTCGCAGAACAAGGCCATTCAGCTCAGTTGCAGACAGGGGAGTAGTAATATACTCTGTATGAGGAAGACCAGCTGACATTCTATTCAGCAGGGGGAAAAGATTTGCAGCTCGGGAAAAGTTTAGCACCCTCTCCCCAGGAGGGGGTGGTGTGAGGGTGATCATATTGATTAAAATATCCAATGGTGGAATTTCAGCAATGATCTAGAACGTAGGTAGATAACTGTGGGCTAGAGCAAATATACATGAAACCCAGGCCTAGAACCAGTGGTTTGAAGCCATAAGTTAAGGACGGGACAAAATAAGTATCAGTGATAGTTGTATAGTTGTATAATAGTGAAAATAAATTATATAATAATTTTTTTCAGAGCCGCTATAGAACCCGATTTTGAACACAGTCCTAGGACCAAGGTTTCAGAGAATACAGTAGAATTATGAAAAGAGCTAGGGGCGGTACGCCAATAGTTTACAAGAGCATGCGATACTCACGTGTCTTCTATTATACTCAAATTCTGTGTAGGAGGTCTAAAATATAAATGATCAGTCGGCATAAAGATCTACATACTAGTCGACATACAGAGGAGAGGTATAGAGAATTCATATTAAGATAAAGGTAAAGATAAGAATATACGCTAGTGTGTATGCAACTATGTATAAATACTGCCTTCCAGGGTAAGCCTCTGGTCAAGAGCCAAATAAGCGCCTCATCAACCACTCTAGTCAAGAGCCCACTAAACGCTTCATCAACCACCAGGAGCCAAAATACACGCATCCCCGGTGCCAGGAGCCACAATACACGCTCACTGGTAGAGCCCTAAATCAGGGAGTGCACCCATCAAGGGATTCAAGTACCCGTGAAAAAGGTACAGTGAATCCGGAAGGCAGTAACCCAATGAGTTTTCACGTGCTAGGAGCCTTAAACGCATCAAAAACGCATCAACTGTGACAAGAACCCTAAACACTTCAACCAGCTCCCACTGGGTTTTCAATTAATCAAACTATAAATTTACGACCTCTGATTAGACTAGCTAGTAGGAAACGGTACAGAGGCGTCCCTCAGGAGTACCGGTGCTACAGGTTCTAGCCTAATTGGAAAAGAGGCAAGTGTTATAGACTGGGGGGCCGGGCACACCCTGAAAACTGGGTGGTATTAATGGCCCAATCCCTAACAATTTAGGTACCGTCATCCATCCAAGGGACAAAAATTTTGCCCCGTAGAGGGGTGTAAGCCCTTCCCCTTACCTTTCGCCGGGCATCGGTACGTAAGCCAATGGTTCTAGCGTAACACAAATAGGAATGAGAGTAAGGGTATAGTATGTATCAGGGAAGAGTCCCTAAAATATACTTCAGAAAAGGAAAAGAGGGGTGGGTGTGGATCATTAAAAGGAGTTTAGCCTGTAACAGGAAAAAAACTTTTGGGCACCTTATGGGCGGCGGCCGATCCAGAAGACTTTAAGGATCCAGCTGCGAAATAAAAATAAAGTGTACATATTATATGGTAAAAACTGGGCCTACCTAAGTTGTAATGTAAGGCAGAAAATAAATTGTAAAGTTATGTTGGGAGCTGTGTATGGAAACAAAATATAGACATTAAACAAGACATGAAACTACTACATACTATAATAAGAGGAACAGGGGAGAACCATATATGTAACTGGAACACCGATTTCAACAAAAGGCAAGAAAATGTATATTAACAAAGACATTATAACATGTGTAGTCCGGAGCTATACCCCTAGAATAAATGAAATAAAGGTAAATACATATTAAATGCTTTTGGGGCGGGTACCAGATAGATCGGAAGTAGCATCTAAACAGGAAAATATAAGAGAAGCATATAATGCAATAAATTGTGAAACAGGACACCAGAATCGTGGTGCAAATATGACAAGTTAATTACCCATAAATATGACAAATTAATACCCATACACTCCGAAAAGGAACATAGTAAATAAAATAAACCCGAATGCGATGGCAGGAAGCTTTCGTGGTTAACCAGGTGAAAGGGGAAAAAAAACAAATTAAAACATGTGATTCTTACACCAAGAACTTCCAATGATACGGCATAAAACATACATACTAATCAGTGACTGAAATGATATGTCTAAATGATGACAAACAGAACAGCTGCAGCATTAGAAGGAAAGAGAAGGTGGGTTGGGTTATAAAGAACCAACAGGAAATAACTGAAGAAGTGAAGCAACGCTGTATTCTCCTGGCACGCAGCCATCATCTTCTCAACAGGAAAGGGAAAACATATTTTATATGCATATCTATTAAGGTAAAAACAAAGAAACGCTGCTATATAGTACATAATACTTCTACTATCATATAAGTTATACAAGGGGTTATCTAGCTCTTAATGTAACAATAATCCATTGTAATTTCATGTGACTTTTTGTGTTGGATCCTAGTTCATATCAAACTTGTTATAAAGACTCACACAATTTAACTCTTTATAGAACCATATTATTTAAAAGCGATTGTCATTCTCAGGACGTGGAAATATTCATCCGGAAACATTATAACATAAGTCATTACTGCAAGTGTTTAAAATAAGCCAGTCCAGGCTGTATGCACTCGGAGGACGAAAACCACAATGCAAGCGAGGAGGTGCAGTATTTCCTGTAGATAACGTTATAATATAGTCAGGCTCACCGGTTATTGAAACTATCAAAAAGCATCCTTAAAAAGAGACTTTTATAAATTTTTCTAACAATCTATAATACTGGTCAAAAGCAGGATTCAAAAACCCATGTTCCCTGAAGATAAGCAGGCTTGTGGTACAGTTTTAAGTCAAACCATGAACTAACACGATAGCACGGTGCTGGGGCTCCAACAGATATTTCTTTCAAACAAATACGCCATTAAAGCAGAGCACAAGAAACCAGAATTATATGAGTATCGGAAATGCAAAGTATATGAGAATCTTATCTAGAGAGTGAATAAGATCTCCTCATATCTAGTGCCGTATAACACAAACAGTAAAATGTCCATATATAGTACAAGCAATAGAAGAGGATGGGCGGGGACAGCATAACGCCTAGCTTATAACAAGAGCAGGAAATAATCTATATAGTGTCTAAACAGCAAACTGTAAAGGCATGTTTCCTAATTATGTCACAATGAATACCCATTTCAAACTACAAATTCAGGAAAACCTCAGCAATTATATATGAAATTATGCAGAGCTAGGGAGAAAGAAACATCGGCTGGCATTGTCAACAACAGGAACCCTTAATTCAAAAGTGAATACAGAACCGATTACATAAGCTAGAAATAACCAAAAGCAAAATTCAAATAGGAAAATAAATGACAAACCTTAAGCATTATTAATTAAAAGTATAAAATTGTCCCAAAACAAATTGTAAATAGAAAGGGTGTGATAACAGCTACTAGGACAAGTACAATTTTAAAATTACAACTGAAAATTAAAAAGGAATACATTTCACAGTAGCAACTATACAGGAGCAATTAACAAGGACAAGCTAATAGGATAGCGACTATGAAATATCATTAGATATATTTTATTCGACACCCAGTGGATTAAACACGCAAAAGCAATAAAAAAGTGAGTTATGCAGACCGGAAGATGGCCGTATACTATGATAGCCAGCCATAAGTTATAGTATAAAGTACTGACAATACATGAAGGAGAAGAGAATGCGTCTGAAGTCCAGATAGCTTAGAAAAACAAGTCACAGAGCCAGGGGACAGGAGAATGCTGTATAATGGACAAGAGACCTTTTGCAAAGAGAAAGTATAGGAGACGGGGTCTATGCAGCTAAAGTGGCAACGGGGAAACTACGCACTTATAAATTGAGAAGGCAAAGAAACAATAGAAATTATCAGTGGTTTCCTGTAGTTTCCGGTGGCTATAGAATTATTCAAAGTCAGATCAAGACTAGCAATCATTTGGAAAAAGCACATAAGTTAATGTTTTGTCCGTTTCCAGCTGTACGGCTGAAATGCTTTTACAGCTCTGAATATGGTTCCTTAATAAGGCTGTGTTATAACAACAGTTTTAGTTAGTAATAAAAACTTTCATGTTCCTGTTTGACAGAAAGGCTGTTTCAAAGCAGGTTAGAAAAGCAAATTAAAATGTGTCATTCTTTCATCATAAGCCTCAAGTTTACAGTATATAACATATTGAATCAAGCAGTCCAAATACAATGCTTAATGATTACGAACAGAACAGGCTCAGCATTTGAGAGAAGGGGGGGTGAAAAGTTACCGTTTTATCCATAGGCAGATTCCGTTTCAGCATGGCTAGTACAGGAAGACAGCACAGTCTGAGGAAATATTGTGGTTAAAAGACTGCTTCTGAAAAGTAAAGCTTTTAATATGATTTAGCAGTAATACTGTAGAGAGTTTAAGAAGAACCAGAACATATTTCAAAAATCAAGGAGGTTTACAGAAAATTGTTATAAGGATTTAATGTTGACGTAGATGTTATAGGAAAAGGAAAATAAAAACCAGAAGGGAAGTGTGCTTCCTGTGCTTAATTTGAGTTTACTGCTCACTGCAAGCATTGGACATTACGGCTACTGAAAATAGAACTATACAGCACATAAAAACTGTAAGTTTAATTTTTCATATTAAAACTTTCTGCTGTTATAATTAATCAGGATAGGATTTTATCAGATCAAACGTATTGCAGTTCTTAGGAACTATTGTGTAAGGAACCAGGGAGTTAATGTTTGAGAAAGTATGACAATTCTAACTGCGTTATTACTTTACTTACTCAGATAGACAGCCGTAATCATTATGTGTTCATATGAAAGCTGAAACTGTTAATTCTACACTTGATACGGCAGCTCCTTCAAAGCAAAAATGTTAATGTCTTCTATTGTGTCTTTAAAATAACGGCAATCTAAATTTCATTACTACCAGCATATCGCTTGATTCTGTTAAGTAAGGGTTAATTTTAAGTTTCCGGACTAAGGCTTCCTAGACGATTACAACTGAATTTATGTGCTAAGAAGTATTTTGTTTTGGCACTCTCTTGAGCCTCCCTCTGTTATAGAAGCAGAACAATCAAACTTAGCACGATTTAAAACCCATTTTTAGAAAGAAAATGCTTTAAAAGAACAGACACTATAGCATTATAGAATTCTGTACCTTATTCAAAGGGTTAGAAAGCAAAGGTCTAGGGATGAACGGAAACTGTGACATAATCCTAAAGATATAAGCGAGGAAGTAGAGAGAAAGAGAGGCATTTGAGACAGCCGCATTTCTCTTAAGAGAGGTCTGGCCACCATCAAAATCTAAAAAGGAATTCATTACACCGTTGAAACTTATACAAAACAGATCACAAAAGGTGTAAATTCAGGTGACACAGAAACACAGGAATATACAAGGAGAAAAGTATAATAAAAGTGTGGAATTAGAAAAGGTGTCTTATCTAACAGCATTGACCCAGAAGGGGGGGGGGGGGTCACATGAAGACCACAACGGAGCTTCAACACCCGATTTAAACAAACAGCAGCCGTTGGGACGCACTCGCGTGGCCCAGCCGGTATGCGTCAATCACTCAGTTACACACACCATGCAAATCAAAAAGGGATAGCAAATAGAAGAACAGTATAGGGACCAGTAATAATTAATAGACCATATCACAAAAGGGACAGAGCAACAGAGAAATATGACAGAAGAGAGAGTGGGCATCCGTTCTGGGACGTAACTTAGAAGCTGCGGTTAGAAGAGCAAACCACAGGAAAGAGTGAGACATAGAAAGAGAAAGCAGAATGCTTTAAAGATAGAGAAAAAGTGACAGATCAATTAGAGACATGAGACACCAGAGAAAAACTTCTGGATCGCGGTTAGCCTACTATCAACAGAATATCACAGAACAAAAATCTGTCTCTGAGTTTAAACGAAACCGGGCAACAGAATAGATTGCCGAATAAAACATCTTAATTCTGAAAGTCTCAGAAACAGTTTTTAGGAAGCAAAAATAAACCCTGGAAGTACAACTAAGGTGGTTACGGGGAACAGAGACAGAATACAGACCGGGACTTCTGAAGTGGGGATTTATAATATCATGAAAGTTTCAGACGGGAGTTTCCAATGCAGACGGGCATAGAAAAAAGTGTGGTTTATCAAGCCTAAAGCTGTATAACAGGAAGGAAGGGGGGGGTTCTGTGGGCTGTCAGTTTTGAAGAGTAGTTTAGAAAACACACAGAATGATTTTAGGATTTCAGGGAACTGCAGTGAATAGGAGCGCAGACAAAAGTAGGAACACAGGTAGGGATGGAGGGAAACATGACAGGGATCAACTTCAACATACACCGAATAGCCTAAAAGAACAATCGTTAGACAGACTCACAAAAGGACAAGAACAGAAAAACAAATGTGCCAGCTCAGGGCAGAAGGAGAAAGCGATAAGAGAACAGAGGAAGAAGGCAGAAAAAACAGAGGAGTACCAGAGGAAGGGGTTAGAAAAGGAGCGGACTGAATACCAGTTCCCAGTACCCCTCAAATGGGCACTTTTCACCAGGGTATATGCCAGTCCAGTGAAATTAAAGCAGAAGAATAGGGTTAGTAGACATTCATAAGATAACTACACAAAATAGGCAAGTGAAAGCAGAAGTGAAAAGGTGGGGGCTGTTGTCAGTTTTGAAGAACAGAGAAACAGGCATAGTGTTTCAAGAAATTTTAGTGGTGCAGACCAGAGTAAAACCACCGGGTCAAAAATGACAATGACAAAACCAAGTACGAAGAAAGGAGCGGAGAAAGCATAGAGTGCACTGCAGGAGATGCGAAGGTTATAGAGTTCACTGACAGTAATAGAAAAGTATAACGGAAGAGCAAGTGGCGAGGAGATAACCACAGGAAAAAGTGAAATAAGAACAGAAAGGAGGCGGCGAAGGAACCGCACAAGGGAAAAGAACAAAGGAAGTCAGAAGGGAAAGGAAAACCGAGAATAGAATGGGAAGGGAACAGAAACGCGTCTGAAGCAGGCAGAACATCTGTAGTGAGGCAGAAAGCATACAGAGAATGTAGGGGTATAAAAGAGGAGAGAAGAGAACAGGAAAGAGAAAAAGAGAACGCGCAACCTCTAAGGATCGTTGAGCCAGAATGCTCGCATCAAGACCAATCCAAAGAATTGAGCGTGATATAAACAGTCAGCAAACTCCAAATCGCAGTCGCCTGGATTCGTTGTTATGCACCAATCACACAGTCAAGCACACTCTTGCGCACATCACGCAAATCAAAAAAGATAGACAGGATAGAAGAAAGAAAAGAGGGTGAGAAAGAACAGAACAGAATATTGAAAGACAGAAACGAAAGTTTGAACGCAAATATTCATCCCCACTGCGTTCAAAAATTAGGGAAAGAAGGACAGTATTGGGGGGCTATTGTGTTACATCAGCGATCCGGGGTCACCAAATGTAAATTCCAGGGGCCCTCTTTGCACCCCAGGAATTCTACTATGTGTTGGGCTGCCTGGCTACATTGTTTTGATATTGCATCCCTGTAATATTTCTGTTGAGGAGGCACCAGAAGGCGTAATATCAAGATAATGCCCATGCCCATGGTCTTGTGTCTATCAAGATGTAAATGAATTCTTGGTTATCTATGTACCCAAATGTCTTAACAGTATTTTGTACACAGAATGAGTGATAGGTGTGAATATAGCTTAATTTGTAGAATAAGTGGGAAATGAAGAATGGCTGGGAATTAAGACAAACATAGTTTTAGGAAGATAAGTACATTTTATTTCTTACCCAAAGATAAGTCTTCAAGTTGGTACAAATTACAGATTCAGTTTGACAGCTCAGTCCAAGTACGGTCTTCAGTTTGGTACAGGTTCTGGATGTAACCGGACAGAGCGTTGCTGCTTCCAAGACGTTGGGGATGGACTCCGAAATTAAGCCAAATTCTCCCTTCTTTTATACCCACAGATCTCAATAGAAGTCTATGGCAGGACTTATATTTCACAATTTCTGAGATCATACTTTCGCATCCGGCCAGGTGCTTCCGTTCTTGTAAACAACTTGTTCCTTAATACCAAAAATATCTGTTCTAGCTATTACAAATTATTGTGCAACTTCCTCTTTTGTCAACATGTTTTCTCCTCTGCCAGAACATCTTATTCTTAGCATATCAGTTTCACTTCCCCTTTTTCTATTATCTTATGATCTAAGTTTCATCTTATAGAAAGACAAACTCCATTTTAATAAGTGCTACATTCAATTTGTACCTGATTTTGTTAAGACTCATCTATAAGGCCATTAGTAGGTTATCAGGCCTAGTCAGTGCTTTTCAGCTGTACAAAGCTATGTAGCTTGGCCCACCACAGTGGATAGATCTTAAACTAGAACGCATATTAACTTGCAGGAAAAGCAAGTCCTTGCTCAGCCAGTCATAGATTTTTAAACCTAGCTGGTATTTTTACAGCCTGAGTCCTAAAATCTGGCCTTCCACCCTTCCGGTGGGCATCCAGTGAGGGCCTCTTGCTGTAGTATAATTATACAGAAACAAAGGCAGAAAGGGTGTTGCAGTCCATTTAAACCAATGTCTTTTACAAAGCCACTTCCAAGCTGCTCTTGCTGACAGAATTAATGGGTTGTTTCCAAGCTTGTGTATGACTCCTGTACCTGATGCATGCAACCACCACCCCAGATGCACTGTGGGAGAGAGTGCCTGCTCCAATTGTGTGTTTGAGAATTCCTGCTGCCCTGTTAGCCAGACTCTGATGTGCCTCATCGAGCATGCTATTGTCAAGTATCTTATATTGAGTAGACCCATCCCTCCATGCTCCCTCGGTTTTTGTATTACGTGCAGAGGAAGCCGAGGCTTTTGCCCTCTCCACAGAAATACCTGAATCGATTTATTGAGAGCCATCTCCTCTTTCTTTCTTTCTTAAGTATAAGGGCAGCATCTGGAATATATAGAGCCATTTGGGGACTATCAGCATGTTAACTAGCCCTATGCGTCCTGACAGAGAAAGTGGACATGTGCCCCAGAGATGCAGCAAACGCCTGGTATCCCTCAGAGCTGGGATCACATTCTTATCGTATAGTAGCTCCAGGTCAGAGGGAATGACCACACCCAGGTACCGAATCTGGTCTTCTGCCCATTTCAGTGGGAATGAATCCTTCCAACCATGCCGCAGCCCCTGGTCCAGAGGCAGCGCCAGTGATTTGGCAAGATTTAATTTAAAGCCCGAGAACCTGCCGTATCTGTGCACCGTGTGCAGGAGGTGCTTTAGAGATGTCTGGGGATTATTCAGCAGCAACCACAGGTCATCAGCATATGCCAACACCTTTATCTCATGTTAATGGAGTCTAATACCCTGTATTTGCTCGTGCGCTCGGATCTCATTCAGCAAAGGCTCCAAGGACAACAAGAATAACAGTGGGGACAGTGGACAACCCTGTCGTGTCCCCTTCCTAATGTCAAACCCTTCTGTTCTTATCCCATTAACTAATATCATGGCTCGGGGGTCGGTGTATAGTGTAGTGATAGCCTGCAGGAACCATCCAGTGAGACCTATCCACTGCAATGTTTCAAACAGAAAGGGCCACAGTACCCGGTCAAATGCCCGTTCTGCGTCAAGGCTCACCGCCAGTCTTTGTGATTTTGTGTCAGGATCTGCTAATATGGCCAGAATTAATTTGCGCACGTTAAGGACTGATTGATGTCCCCGGACAAATCCGGCCTGATCCTCCCTCACCAGCTGTGGCAACAGTGGGGCCAGTCTATCTGCTAAGATCCGAGACAGAAGCTTTGCCTCCACATTAATCAGTGAGATTGGTCTATAGCAACTGGGTTGCAATAGGTCTCTCCCTTTTTTTGGTATTAAACTTATGAGGGCCGTGTTGGCATGTAATGGGAATTGGCCTTTCTCTATTACTTCATTAAGGTATTCTGTTAGGGGTCCCAGGATCTGCAGCTTCAACATCTTATAAAATTCACTGGAGAGGCCATCGGGTCCCGGTGCAGAGTGCATCTTCAATGCGCCTATAGCTTTTTGAAGCTCTTTTGCCTCTATCGGTTTGTTGAGGGGGTCTAGTTGTTCTGGGGATATCTTCCCCATGTTAACTGTGGCTAGGTATTCTGCTATAGCCTCCTTAACATCTCTCTCATCGTCCTCTCCCTTATACAGATTGGCAAAATGCTGTTGAAATATCCGCGCTATCTCGTCTGGATTGTTGGTGATCTCCCCCAATTGTCTGCATATTGCTGCGATATAATGGGGCTTCCGTGTGCCTTTCACCAGTCTCGCTAGCATCCCTCCAGCCTTATCCCCAAATTTATACAATCTATATTTTCTGAATAGCAGGGATCGTGTCGTGCGTTCCTGGAGTAAGCTATTCAACGCCACCCTCGTGGATGTGAGGAGTTCATAATTTTGCTGTGTTGGGTGTCTGCCATACTGCCGTCTTATCAATCGGATCTTCCTTTCCAGCTCCACTATACCCTGAGTTATTTGCCTGTTCCGTCTACTTACGTATGCTATAACCTCTCCTCTTAGTACTGCTTTAGCCGTGGACCAGAACAAAGTGGGGTCATTCACATGTGCCTGATTATCCAGCTTATTTTCGAAAGAGAAAAACGCCTATATTGCGACCCAAATCGGGAGATGGGCGTCTTTCTCCCGTGGGCGCCCAAATCGGTATAATCGAAAGCCAATTTTGGGCGTTTCCAACTGCAATTCGTCGCGGAAACGGGTAAAGTTGATGGGGGCGTGTTGGAGGTGTGGTGAATGCGGAACTGGGGCGTGGTTATCGGCCGAGGAGAGATGAGCGTCTTTAGCTGATAATCGGGGAAAAAAAGGTGTTTTTACCGCGATTTTGGGTCACTTTTTTTGGACCCTTTTTTTTTTTCACGAACAGGTCCCTAAAAAGTGCCCCAACTGACCAGATGACCACTGGAGGGATCGGGGATCACCTCCCCAGACTCCCCCAGTGGTCACTAACCCCCTCCCACAAAAAGAAACCCACTTTAAAAACTTTTTTCCCAGCCTCTATGCCAGCCTCAAAGGCCGAACCCACCTCCATGACAGCAGAATGTGTTCGATCCTCTCACTGCCTTTCCCTGGGTCAGATGTGGCTCTCGGGTGCACTACAGGGTCACATCAGCATTGCATTGTGGTGGGTGTAGGGTATTGGGCTCCGTGATTTCATTAGCTTGTGTTACAGTCTCACGATGTTGGTAGTTGGTAGGCTCTTCTCCCATGGTGCTTTTCCCCCTGCCTACTGGGTCAGAGTGTGCCCTGTTGTGTTTCCTGTTGTAGTCCATGTGGTAGTGGCCATTTTTGTAAGCCAGTTTTAGTTCCCTTTCCTGTGTTAGCCACGTTACAGAACTTAGTTCTTACCTTGAATGTGGCTGAAAGAGGGCATTGTACAGCATTCTGTCAGCTCTGACCTACTGCTAATCTCAGTACCAGGGAGACTCGTTGCCAGTGGGGCACAACCTCTGATCTGCAGTTAACTGTGTGTAAACGCTTTTATTCCAATAAAGGACGCTTTCGGAGAGATTAGTCTTCAGGTGTCAACTGGTGTGCCAATGTTATACAGCAGCAACAAGTCCTAGAGGCCTGCATGTATGCAGGTCCCTGGAGCACTTTTAGTGGGTACCGCAGTGCACTTCAGCCAGGTGGACCCAGGCCCATCCCCCCCTACCTGTAACACTTGTGCTGGTAAATGGGAGGCCTCCAAAACCCACTGTACCCACATGTAGGTGCCCCCTTCACCCCTAAGAGCTATAGTAGTGTTGTACATTTGTGGGTAGTGGGTTTTGGGAGAGGGGGGGTTGGGGGCTCAGCACCCGTGGTAAGGGAGCTATGCATGTGGGAGCGTTGTCTGAAGTCCACCGCACTGACCTCTAGGGTGCCCAGTTGGTGTCCTGGCATGTCACGGGGGCGAGTGTACTATGAATCGTGGCCCCTCCCATGACCAAATGGCTCGGACTAGGACGTTTTTGAGCTGGGCGTTTTTAGTTTCCATTATCGCTAAAAAAAAAAAATGCCCAGCTCAAAAACGTCCATTTTTTCGAAAATACGGTTCGGCCCGCCCCTTCACGGACCCGTTCTCAGAGATAAACGCCCATGGAGATAGGCGTTTTCCGTTCGATTATGCCCCTCTATGTGTTTGGTACTCCTCCCATTTGTTGTGTATGTGCTCTGTAAATTCTTTTGAGGAGTACAGATATGCAGGGAACCTCCACCCAGGGGATTGCTGAAAGTATGCTGCTATCTCCAGATCCACCCATATAATGGAGTGATCCGAGATCTCTTCGGGGCCTATGACCGCTCCTGTTATTTTCTGGAATATGTCAGGGGAGGTTAGTATATAATCCAAGCGAGACTGCGAATGATGTGCTCGAGAGGTGTGTATAATCTCTTTCGTCGCCATGTAATATCCTCCATGGGTCTAGTAGGCCCACCCTCTGACAAAAAGAATCTAGAAGGGACACATCCGATAGAGTTTCGGGGCACGATTGCCTCGACCTATCTATCTAAAACTGGGTCTATCACTTGGTTCATATCTCCTGCAATCACTATAGGGAGGGATGCGTGTGCATGACAATGGGCCAGCAACTGAGCATAGAAGTGTTTAGCTGAAGTGTTAGGGCCGTACGCTGATACCAGTAGCAACTCTTTCCCTTATAAGTTGAGCTGAATTCCTACATACCTCCCCTCTCCATCTTTGAACAGCATTTTCGCCGTGCCCATCAATGATTTGTGCAGCAGAATTGCTGTCCCTCCCCTCCTACCTGTTGCTGGGGAATAGAATACCTCCCCTACCCATCCTCTTTTTAACTTTTCACTTTCCTCTTTGGAAAGCCTAGTTTCCTGTAGACAGGCTATGCCCACCCCGTGACGTTTAAGAGCTGATAGGATTTTGGTTCTCTTAATTGGGGATGTGATGCCACATATATTCCAAGAGATCAATTGTGTTTTAACCACCCCCCTTTTGGTGCCCTGAGGAGTGGCCTAGTGGTTAGGGTGGTGGACTTTGGTCCTGAGGAACTGAGTTCAATTCCCAGCACAGGCAGCTCCTTGTGACTCTGGGCAAGTCACTTAACCGTCCATTGCCTGCCACATTGAGCCTGCCATGAGTGGGAAAGCGCAGGGTACAAATGTAACAAAAATAAAATAAATACATCTGAGGCCTTTGTCTCCCAGGCTCCCAGCCTGGCCCCGGAGACATCTCTCTCCCACTGTGCATCAACATGTATACCTCCATCCAGCCTTTCTCCTTCCACTCCCGCCATCTTGGACTTCTTTGTGTAGGTTCCCACTCAATTTTAAAATACCTGAGGATGCTTCCTGTACCTTTTGCTAATCCCACCCTCCCTTCCCTACCCTTCCCTAACTCCCCTCTCCCCCTATCTATCTCTACTCTCCCCAACATGCCCTAGACAACAAAATATACGGGAGCCCCTGCCATGCCCGAGCCCCCCCCCCCCCCCCCACCCACCCAATCTGTTAAATTTGCATTGTAAACCAGCTCTTTACTGTATGCAACTAAGAACAACCATTTTATTAGTTCTCACCAACTTTAAAGTTCTTAGAATCATCCTTATTCCCCAGTCTATTCTTCAGCAAGCTGCTGTCTCCTCTGCTCCAGCGCTGTTATGTACTCTTTGGCAGCAGCCTCTGAATCAAAGGACTTCCATTTGCCATCTTGTCAGATTTTTAACACTGCTGGGTAAATCAGCATGAACTTGATCTGCAGATCCTGTAATTGTCTGCATAGGGGGGTAAATTTCTTTCTACAATCCTGTAAAGATGCTGAAAAGTCCTGAAAGATTCTTATAATCTTCCCCTCAAACTTTGTGTCGTCTCGCTTTAATCGGTAGCCTCACAAAATCTCCATCTTGTGCAGATAGTTGTGCACTTTCAATATGACTGCACGCGGGGCCTGGCGGCCATCTTGAAGCCGGCCCACTCGGTGTACTCGTTCTAGACACAGCACTCCTGCATGGTCAGACAGCGCGAATTCAGCGTTCAGCCACTTTTCTATCACCGTGGCCAGCACCGAGTCACTCACCGATTCTGGTATACCGATCAGGCGTAAGTTGCTCCGTCTGGCCCTATTTTCTAAGTCATCTACTTTCTGTTGCAGCGCCTCAACCGTGGATTGCATGGTCCGCAGCTGACTGTGCACAGGGGGTTGTGCGTCCTCAATCTCAGATACGCGCTGCTCTAACTCCCCAGCCCATTGTGTTACGTCCGCCAAACGCGATTCATACTGTTCTAGCTGTGCCGAGATTTTTTCTAAACGTGGCTCCAGCACTTGTGTTACCGCGGCGGTTAGTTGCGCCAGCTGCGCAGGAGAAAAGTTTTGCTCACTTCGCGGCAAGGCCTTCTCCTCGGTGATGTCCGCCGTCTTTGACTTGTCCTTCTCCTTTTTAGCGCTACGTGCCGGCATTGATTTAGTTGCCGTTTCTACAAACTTATCCATCGGCTTGCTGCTTCTGCTGATAGATTGGCTCACTGATTAACAGTTTTCCTGCAGTTTATATGGTGAAATCGGGCATTGGGGCCTCGGAGAGCAAAGACACATGTCTTACTCTCTCAACGCATCACATGACTCTCTCTAGATAATTTATAAATATGTTAAATAGTAGCAGCCCCAGAACAGACCCCTGGAGAACCCCACTACCTACCCTTCTCCATTGAGAATACTGACCATTTAACCCTACTCTCTGTTTTCTATCTTTTAACCAATTTTTAATCCACAATAGGACATTATCTCCTATCCAAGACTATACAGATAGCAAAAATTTCACTGAGGATATCCTATTCCCTGATGGGTTTATCTTAACTGTTGTAATCTGCCTTGGGAAGCCTGGTGTTATAAAGAAGGAAATAAATAATAAATAAATAAATAAATAAATATATTGAAATTAAATGGAAGTAAAATTTCCATTGGGGCACATGAGATCACATCTTAATCTGTTTTGTAGCATGTGACATGTTAGACACACAAATTAATTATTCTGTTTTTGAACATGTTTCAGGGACAAGTGGTTTAAGTCAAAATAAGTATTTTGTTTCATGGAGATCTCTTTTGTTTAAACATAACAAAATGGGCTATTGGTTTTCTTATGTTTTGTTCTTGTGAGGACTTATACTGTGCCAAAACTGAAAACTTTTATCTCTAGTTGCTCGTCAATAAAAGGAAGTCATTGTGAGCACTATCCATCCTAAAAGGTTGTTTTGTGGCTGTACATAAGGAATTGTGATATTGAATAAATGTGTATGTCTGTGTTCCTAGTCATGCAAAGCAGCCTCAGCCAACATATTTATTTTCCATTGAACTTAATTAACTTTGTATGAACTTCGTAGCTAATAGTATGCTGAACTGGACAATTTAGACTGACTCTGGACTGCATGAAGGTAGCTCTGCCCTCATTATTCAATATCTGTCTTTTATATAATAGTAATAAAAACAAAATCCAGTGCATTTTTATAATATACCACTCTCAACAATAAAAAGAGTAAGACTTACTGATTTTACTTCACTTTATGAAAGGAGGAAAAGACCTCAGATGCTCAGCTTATTGTTGTGTATCGTTCAACAGAACTGCCATGCAAACTTCCTCATCGGTCTGAAAAACCTCCTTCCATTTACTGTTTTTTTTATTCTTGACATTTTTATTAATTTTATAATGATACAGGGAAGAGAAATGCAAAGTACAAAGAATAATCAAATAGTCAAATCAAAGAATATCAATATATGTGTAATAGAGAAGGGAAAGGTAGGAAGGTAAATTAGAAAGGACCAAAAGGATAGGTACAAAAAATTACAATCAAATATTATGGAGAGCTCTTGTTTAAAGAAAGGTAAGTTTTAAAAGGCAACCACACTTTGTCAAAATATAAGGAATTTCTAACTTTGATGGCTAAAGATAAGTCAAATTTGTGAATTTGTAAAACAGAATGCCACCAAAAGTGAGAGTTAAGAAAGGAATTATCCTTCCAATTTGCCAAAACCATTTTTAGGCCTATAGCAATTAACGTATCATACAATTTGGAGGAATTTTTATCTAAAACCTTTTCAATAACAAGCGAACTAAATATGATTTTACTGATTGAAAGCATTTCAGATAAATGAAAAATATCCGAAATCACACACCAAATATTATTCCAAAATTTGAAAGTTTTAGAATAATCAAAAAGAATATGATTGAAGGTTCCTATAGCTGCTTTACAAGACCAGCACAAGTTATTGTCCAAGAGACCAGCAGTTTTCATCTTATGAGGAGTCCATAACGACCTGTGATGAAGAAAGAAGAGAGATTGCAAATAATTTGCAGATGCTATAGGTCTACTAATTTTGGTCCAGAACAAACTCCACTGCTAATCTGTCAAGTGGCATTTCAGCTCAGATTCCCATATAGATCATAGACTAGGTTTACCACTGTAGAGTGAAGTAATCATGAACTTGTAGAATTTGGAGGCAACATAACCTTTTGATGTGATTGAAGAGACAAAATCAAAAAGAGAAGGAGCAGCCAGTCGTAGAGATGATAAATAAGTCTGGATGGAGTCAAAACAATGCTTCAACTGAATCCAATGGAAATATTGGGTAGAATGAGTTTGAAGTGCTGAGAACAGTTTCAATTTGTTATTTGAAAAAACATCTTCAACAGACCAAATGTTACTGTGAAATCATTCTTTCCATTGGAGAGGATGGTTATTTATGCAAATATTAGGGTTATACCATAAGGATGACTTCAATGAAGTGTCAGATGGAATGACCATAAGATTATCTAGTTTTAGTAAAGATGAAAACGCAGAGGAAATCAAGGGATCTTGTTTTAATTTGTCCATAAGCGGTAAAGGCAGATGTGAGCTAAGATCTAGGGGATACCATTTACTTTTTTCAATTTGTAACCATGAAGGGGAATAGGCCAGATCACTTACTAACCACTTGGAGGTTTGCTGTAATATGAAGGCTCTATGATATGTGAGGAAATCTGGGAATAAAATCCCAGATTTCTCTTTAGTTGATTTAAGAGTAGTAAGAGCAATTTTGGGAGTTTTCCCAGACCACAAGAACTTCCTTAAAATGTTGTCAATATTTTTATAAAAGCAAGGGGGAAATAAAATAGGTAACATACTTAAAATGAACGTAATTTTGGGGGAGAAGATCATCATTTTTATTGACTGCAGCCGACCCCACCAGGACAGGTAAAGAGGAGACCAGGTTTTAAGAAGAATCTGAACCATGTCCAGTATTTTTTTAAATTAGTTTCCATGGTATCCTTTAGGGAAGAATCAAGGTCTATTCCTAGGTATCTTATTTTACAGGATGACCAGGTAAGATCAAATGGAACTATCATATCAGGAGTAGCTATTATATATTCAAAGGAAGGACTTCCGTTTTTTGGATATTAATTTTATAATCTGAAAAAGGTGCATACAAATCAACTAATTAAAAAAAATGAGGTACAGAATATTCAGGGTTAGACAAAAAAAGCATAATATCATCAGCATAAGCTGAAATTTTAAATTCTAGGGATGAAAATTTGATTCCTAATATATCCCTGGAGGAACGAATAGCTAATAATAACGGTTATAAAGCTATATTAAACAATAAAGGGGAAAGGGAACACCCTTGCCTAGTACTACTACTACTACTACTATTTAGCATTTCTATAGCGCTACAAGGCATACGCAGCGCTGCACAAACTTAGAAGAAAGACAGTCCTACTACTACTACTTAACATTTCTAAAGCGCTACTAGGGTTACACAGCGCTGTACAATTTAACATGGAAGGACAGTCCCTGCTCAAGGAGCTTACAATCTAATAGACAAAAAATAAAGTAAGCAAATCAAATCAATTAATGTGTACAGGAAGGAGGAGAGGAGGGTAGGTGGAGGCGAGTGGTTACAAGTGGTTACGAGTCAAAAGCAATGTTAAAGAGGTGGGCTTTCAGTCTAGATTTAAAGGTGGCCAAGGATGGGGCAAGACGTATGGGCTCAGGAAGTTTATTCCAGGCGTAGGGTGCAGCGAGACAGAAGGCGCGAAGTCTGGAGTTGGCAGTAGTGGAGAAGGGAACAGATAAGAAGGATTTCTGTGAAGAAAAACTATTTCAGAAACGGTGTTATTAACAAGAATACAGGCTGTTGGGTTGTTGTATAAAATGTTAACCTTGTTAATGAAGTCTAAAGGGGCCCCAAACCACGGTAATGTGTGGAAAAGGAACCACCATTCTACTCTGTCAACAGCTTTTTCGGCGTCTATTGACACAGCAATAACTGGATCCTGATTTAACTTAGCCTGGAGTGATATATGGTGAAAGAGATGGGCATTATCTGAAATAAGTCTGTTAGGCATAAAGCCCACTTGGTTAGGATGGATAATTGTGGAAACAACTTTAGATAGCCTTTTGGTTAGAATTTTTTATTACTGTATTTTTTATTTAATTTTTACATTATCTTATTAATTGCTTTGTTCTGTTACTTCAAACCATAAAGTTTCTTTCGATTAGAAACCTTAACAAAAATTTGGACACTTATCTTAATATAAAGTTACTTGTTCCGGTTTGTTCAACAGAGCACCTCCGTTTCACAGAGTGCTTCTTTAGGAAACAAACTGCCACCTATTTAGACTTGGAGGGGCATAATCGAACGGGGCGCCCAAGTTTTCCTGAGGGCATCCTCGCAGGAAGTCCCTGCGAAGAGGCGGAGAAACTCATATTATCGAAACAAGATGGGCGTCCATCTTTCGTTTTCATAATACGGTTGGGGACACCCAAATCTCAACATTTATGTCGACCTTAGAGATGGCCGTCCTTAGGTCGTCCTTAGAGATGGTCGTCCCTGGTTTTCGGTGATAATGGAAACCGAGGACGCCCATCTCAAAAACAACCAAATTCAACTCATTTTGTCGTGGGAGGAGCCAGCATTTGTAGTGCACTGGTCCCCCTGACAAGCCAGGACACCAAACGGGCACCCTAGGGGGCACTGCAGTGGACTAATTGATGCACTAACTGAACGGAAAAAGCCCTTCCCTTAGTAATCCCTTAGCGATTCGGAAAGGAACGGGCATGCATGAAAGAAATTGCATGCAAATGAGCTGCTCACTGTTAGCTCATTTGCACACAATTTCCTTCCTAAGGAGGGGAAGCCAGTGCAGAGCAGCTAAGCATTATGCGTGGCTGCGCTGTGCATGCCAAAGACGGCTTCATACATGCAGACAAGCTACGTGTATAATAGCTGTCTACAACCTTAAATAAATTGCCATCTGCAACCTTAGAAAAATACAAGTCCAGGTGAAAACGTCCAAGTGCTCGTCAGGGATGTCTTTTTTTTTTTTTTTTTAGAGTATGGGTGAAGTATGTCCTTCGCTATGCCTGCGACAGCAATTGAGGACGTCCAAAATATGGATGTTTCTGTGAGAAGGATGTCCATGCCTTTGCTATGCCTCTGACACCCATTTATTTATTTGGATTTTGGATCACAAGTAGCAGCAGTGGGATTTGAACTGGCCACCTCTGGATAAGACCAGTGCTCTAACCACTAGGCCACTCCTCCACTTTTCCACACCCCTTGAAATTTGGCCATCCCTGTGAGGGGGGAGCAGTTCAGGACGTCCAAAATGTTTGCAAGAAGGACGTCCATGCCTTCGCTATGCCTCCGCTGACACACACATACCCCCCCCCCCCCCCGGGACCTGCATACTACTGCGAAGTTCTTTTTTCAGGATGGGAGGTGGTTAGTGACCACTGGGGGAGTCAGGGGAGGTCATCCCCGATTCCCTCCAGTGGTCATCTGGTCAGTTCGGGCACCTCTTTGAGGCTTGGTCGTAAGAAAAAATGGACCAAGTAAAGTCGGCCAAGTGCTCGTCAGAGACGCCTTTCTTTTTTCCATTATCGCTCGAGGACGCCCACGTGTTAGGCACGCCCCAGTCCTGCCTTCGCTACGCCTCCAACACGCCCCCAGGAACTTTGGTCATCCCCGCGACGGAAAGCAGTTGGGGACACAAACCAGAACAAATAACTTTATTTTAACACAGTGTCCAACATTTTGTTAACGTTTCTAACCTAATTGTTGAGAGAGTTCTCTTAAGCAAGATATTTGCCTTATAGTATATAATATACCACTGCAATCCACAAAATAAAAGGAGCAAGTTCCCACATGACATCTTTTTCTTTTGATGTAGGCACAGAAAATAAAAAAGTTTTTAATGCTTCCAGGTTTCAACCTCATGTTTAATGTGGGATATAACTGCCATAAATAAGTAAGTAAGTAAATAAATAAATAAATAGAAACTCTGAATGTTGAGCACCCGATTCTCATAACATAATGTCTATTTTAGTGGCCCAAATATAACACATGCTAGGGTGTCCCTATAACCAGCCCCACCAAACAACACACTGATTACGATTTATTACAAATTACTCCTCTACCTATGAAAAGTTATCCCATTCTTATACTTCCTTTGTGTACATCCATATGCTGCACAAGCTGGCATGTTTGGAAATATAAGTGAGATTAAATAAAAATGCTACCAACAATAAAGAACAACAACATGGATGCAGCAGCTGCTCATAGGTTTGCTTTGTTTTGAGTGTATGGGGATGACGGCTTTATGGGACCGAGGAAACAGAGATAATCCTAATTGGTTTCAATGTGTTGACATCACTTCGGCTCCTATTTTAGCCAACCTTCTTGGTCAAAACAGGAGATGAAGTGAGCCTATCTAGTCCATTGTGGGGTCATTTTATGAAGCTGTGGCAAAAGGGAGCCTGCGTTGGCATCAGCCTGTGATTTTGATGTGCACCAAGCCCCCCCCCCCCCCCCCGTTTACCGCAGCAGTAAAAGGCAGTCTTTGTTTTTTTTCAATAAATGGCCGTGCGGCAAGTGAAGCACTTGCTGTGCAGCCATTTCAGAGGGAGCACTTACCCCACCCATTGAGGTGGCGGTGAGGGCTCACTCACTAACCCGGTAGTAACCAGGAAGCACGCGGATTACCGCTGGGTGCACACCAGCACTACAAAATGTTAAATATTTTTGAAGTGCCAGAAATGGTACTCGCTGGGGGAGGGAACAGCAGTTGACAGTGATAATTTGCAATCCCTTGTGTGCTTTTTTTATTTAAAGACACCTGGAGGGGCATAATCGAATGTCGCTGGCCATCTATATGGGCGGCCATCTCTAAGGCTGGTGCCGCAAAGAGGTCTCACGAAGTGTATTATCGATACAAGATGGCCGGCCATCTTTCGTTTCAATAATACGGTTGGGGTTGGCCAAATGTCAGAGTTGGCCGGGTTTGAGATGGCCGGCATCGGCTTTCGCTGATAATGGAAACCGATGCCGGCCATCTCAAACCCGGCCAAATCCAAGGCATTTGGTCGTGGGAGGAGCCAGCATTTGTAGTGCACTGCTCCCCCTCACATGCTAGGACACCAACCGGCACCCTAGGGTGCACTGCAGTGGACTTCAAAAATTGCTCCCAGGTGCATACCTCCCTTACCTTGTGTGCTGAGCCCCCCAAATCCCCCCCAAACCCACTCCCCACAATTGTACACCATTACCATAGCCCTTATGGGTGAAGGGGGGCACCTACATGTGGGTACAGTGGGTTTTTGTGGGGGGGGGTTGAGGGGCTCCCATTTACCACCACAAGTGTAACAGGTGGGGGGATGGGCCTGGGTCCACCTGCCTGAAGTGCACTGCACCCACTAAAAACTGCTCCAGGGACCTGCATACTGCTGTCATGGAGCTGGGTATGACATTTCAGGCTGGCATAGAGGCTGGAAAAAAATAATTTTTAATTTTTTTTTGTGTGTGGGAGGGGGTTGGTGATCACTGGGGGAGAAGGGGAGGTGATTCCCAATTCTCTCCGGTGGTCCTCTGGTCATTTGGGGCACTTTTTGGAGGCTTGGTCCTAAAAATAAATGGACCAAGTAAAGCCGGCCAAGTGCTCATTAGAGCTGGCCATCTGTTAACCATGCCCCCATCCTGCCTTCGGTACACTGACAACACGCCCCCTTGAACTTTCGCCGGCTCTGCGACAGAAAGCAGTTGAAGCCGGCCAAAATTGGCTTTTGATTATACCAATTTGGCCGAGTTTAAGAGATGTCGGAAGATGGCCGGCCTTCTTGTTCGAAAATAAGCAGGCTGGTCTACTATGGTGTCTATTGCAACCTCGCTATTGGGATAACCTATCTTCCCTGTTTTTATGATATCTTTGAAATATACTTTGTTCCGAACCATGCATTTTTTAATGACTTTTGGCCTTCTCCCAGTTTCTAGTTTAACAACTGCTCTATCTCCTTTTTAAATGCCGATGCCAGCAGCCTGGTCCCACCCTGCTTAAGGTGGAGTCCATCAGTGGCATAATGGTTAGTGCAGCGGACCTTGATCCCAACATCATGCATTCAGTTCCCAGTGCAGCTCCCTGTGACCCTGGGCAACTCACCTAACCCTCCATTGCCTCAGCTACAAAAACCAAGATTATGATCCCTCTAGAGACAGAGATAGTACCTGCTTTTAATTGGATTGTAAGCCACATTGAACTTGAACTCTGTTTGGGATAATGCAGGATACAAATGTCATAATAGGCTTCCCCCTTCCCCAGAATGTTGCCCAGTTCCTTATAAATCTAAAACCCTCCTCCCTGCATATTATTTCTTCTTTAGAAACCCTATAGATTCTATGTTCCAATAAGCTCTTAAACCACTGAATATCTCCAAGGGTTTCTTGAATAAGACCATCAGCATCCATTTTTCTGAAAAGGAGATCATGTCTAACCCTTTGCTAGGCCCAGCAGGCAGAGATTGCTGCAATAATTGCAGTTAGCTAAATATTCAACATGTTGCTCCAGTAAGTCCAACATATGAATTTTGCTCATTAGTTCTCCAGTTTCAATGGCCACCTTCTGCATCTGAGTTTCCAACATCACTAACCTCAGAACACCTTTGCCATTCCCAAACCTGGTCCTCCTTTTGGTTTCACTTTATGAAGTGCTAAGTGCACTATGGTTAATAACTCATGCATAAAGCACATCCCCCCCCTCCCACCCCCACCATTCACTTAATGCTTTTCACCAGACAGCATCAATATTTATTTATTTATTTATTTATTTATTATATTTGTATCCCGCACTTTCCCACTAAAAGCAGGCTCAATTCGGTTTACATAGTAATAGGTAACACAGAATTTTGTTATATAAAGTAGGAAATTAAGCATAACATAATAGAAGGATGGATGGGTAGTAAATGGATGGGTAGGTAGGTAGGTAGGTAGAGACAGGTGATAGAGAGAGGAAAGCTATCAATGATGCAAAAAAAAAAAAAAATTATTCCAAACTTTTCTAAAAGTACAACAATTCTTCATTTTCTGTCATTCAATTAAACAACTTTATGATGTCTTTCCCAACACTGATACTCTCTCTGCTCTCTCAGATGAAATGGTCACATCATTTGTCCAGAAGGTTGACATTTTAAGAGTTGCTCTTGTACCTGTTCTTTGCTTCCAGGATCACTTTTCTGGGGTCAACAGCAATATTTTTCTCCTGAGAGAGGCTTTTCTAACGTCATTATATTGTCAGACCTGGAACTAAAGCTGTCATCTCTCAAGCCTTCTACTCCCCCCCCCCCCCCCCCTCTCCTTTAGACCCCTTACCCACTTCACTTCTGAAGCAGTATTTCAACACTTTGCTCCCTGCATTCCATTCCATTATATCATCTAGTTTATACTCACGTACATCCCCAAACAATTTAATCTGCCCTCTCTTTCCCTTACTCAAGATTGAGAAACTGGATCATACTAACCCTACTAATTATCATCCTATATCTAATTTACAATTTTTTGCCAAAGTAATGGAGAAATTCATTGCTACTCAACTTGTCTCATATGTTGACAGAGTTCACACACTGCCATCCTAGACAAACAGGGTTCCGTTCACATCATTCCACATAAAGTTCTTCTCTGTCTTCTTAGATTGTGAGTTTTGCATTTCTGGTACAGTACTTGGTTTAAGTCCATTTCAGATCATTCATGGTACATTTGTCTGGCTCCACCCCAGGACTCAGTAATCTGAAGAATCACATTAACTTTCTACTCAACCTTGTTGCAACAAGGTAAGTAACATTTTTTTTTGTATCTGAGTTACAAGTTCCAAACCAAACCCAGCTATATCCCCACCTCTTCCTCGTCCCCTTAACAGGAACAAAGAGAAACATGAAAGATCCAAAAGCCAGTGGTGTTCCTTATGCCAGAATTGGACCCAGCTACAAAGCAGAAGCAAGACACGCTGTATTAAACATAGTGCAAGCACATGGATTCTTAATTATTATCTTTAATGTTTAATAAAACTTGATATACCACCTATTCCAAAATATAAGGATCTATGTGGCATCCTTCTCCAAATTGGCTTCCAAATATTTTGAAACTTGATCCAATACCTGGCCTCTTGCCAACCCGCTCTATGCCTCTCAGGGACCGTAAGAAAAGCCACACTGGGTCAGTATCCTGTTTCCAATCCAGGTCACAAATACCTGGCAGAAACCCAAATAGTAGCAACATTCCATGCTAACAATCCCAGGGCAAGCGGTGGCTTTCCCATGTCTGTCTCAATAGCAGACTATGGACTTTTCCTCCAGGAACGTGTCCAAATCTTTTTTAAACCTAGTATGGCCCCATCCTACGTGGATTCCTTTACCAACTGCTGGAATAGTTCCTCCTGTAGAGAATCCAGGATCTTCCTGCTTCTAAAAAAACCCACAATAGGGATACCCCAAACAACATCTGATATATTAAAATCACCTATTAATACCACTTTCCTTTCACAGCTATATTTTGAATGTCTTCAATTAAATCTCTGTCTGCGTCTTCGTTTTGTGAAGCAGGCCTGTATATTACATCAGTGTAACTACATTTGCTATTCCCTCTTTCCAGACTGACCCACAGTACAGCTTCCTTATCCTGTAAATCCTGCAGTTGTGTGGCTTTAATATTATTTTTAACCAAGGAAGTTAGATTGAGAACAGGAGGCAGCATCACGTCAAAAAGCTGAAGCCATCCCTTTTCCTCTCCCTTATGCAACCATCTTCCCCGTACATCACAAACCCAGCTGTCTTCAGCTGCTCTCTCTTCCCCCCCCCCCCCCCAGTCTTCCCTGTACACCCAAAACCAGCTGTCCTGTGCTACTCCCTCCACTCCCTCCGTGTAACTTTCTACCTGATTTTCCACTTCGGAACACTAACAGCGTCAGCGTTTCACGTTCAGCTGTCTGCCCTGCATCAGCCCAGGAGTGTTTCTCTCTGCTGTGCCCCTGAGGAAACAGAAAGTTACAGCAAAGGTGGAGGGGCGCACCAGAGAAAAGGACTTCTGGGCCAAAACAAGGGAAGGAATGACAAACCAGACTAGCAAAATTCAGAAACTGAACCTGAACCAACTCATGGTATTACTCAGATTTGGAGCTTCTTGTAAAACTTAGCAAAAGGCATAGGCATCACTATGGGGAGGGGGCAAGTGTCCCCCAAAGAAACTCTTATTAGTTGCCCCCCCCCCTTTGCACCCCCAGTGAAAGTTAGTTCCAAAGCTGCACATCTCCTTTCCTCTCTCCAGGGTTGCCAGGTGGAAAATTTTTTTCCCACCCAATCCCGCACAAGAAACAGCCCAAAACCCGCCCAAACACAAACCCCGCCCCTGACACCCCCACCCCCGCGTCATCACCCCGCCCCCGCCGTCATCAACCCCGCCCCTGCCGTCACTGGCCCCGCCCCCGCCGTCACCGGCCCCGCCTCCCACGTCACCGGCCCCGCCTCCCACGTCACCGGCCCCGCCCAAAACGTCACTAACCCCGCCCCCCGCGGCCGAAAAAAACCCCGCCCTGAAGCCCAAAAACCAGCCCAAAAAACCGCAACCCGCCGCGGGCAAAAATTTCCCGCGGCGGGTCGCGGAAAACCGCCCAATTGGCCGGTAAAACCGCCCACCTAGCAACACTGCCTCTCTCCCTTCCCCCGGGCCCTACAAACTTACAGAGTTCACCAGCACTGCCAGCCCAGCAACAATTACAACAGGCTCTCTCCGGCCAGCCCCAGTTTGTAAGTTTGTAGGACCCATTCAAGACCCACAGGGGGAGGTTGAGGGGAAAACTTGCATTTGTATGAAGGGAAGGGAGAGGAGAGGGGAACATGGTACCTATGAATGGAAGGGGGACAGGAGAAGCTGCACACAGATGGAAGGGAAGGGAGAGGAGAGGGGGACATGCTGCCATATGAATAGAAGGGAGAAGAGAGGAGAGGGGAAGGGAGAGGACATGCTGCACATGGATGGAAGGGAGAGGAGAATGGGGACATTTACATGCATAAAAAAGGAAAGGAAGAGGGGGATTTGCTGCCTATAAAAAGGGAAGAGGTGAGGAGGACATGCTGCACATGGAAGGGAAGAGGGGAACATGCTGTACATGGATGGATGGAATGGAAATGAGAGGAGGAACATGCTACACGTGAATAAAAGAGAAGGGAGAGTAAAGGGGACATGCTGCTCATGGATGAAAGGGAAGGAAGAGGGGGACTTGCATCCAATTTGTAGAAGGGAAAAGAAAGGGAGAGGGAGGAAATGCTGTACATGGATTGAAGAGAGGGGAAGAGGTGGACAAGTAGATAGATTTGGAAAGAGGCAGAAAAATGGAAGAAAGTTGAAAGATCAGTGCTAAAGATGGATGCAGGGCAGGAAGTGAAGAAAGGAGGCAAGAAAAGAAGTACCACAAAAACAGAAGGGTGCTGGAGATAGTTAAGCACACAGAGGGAGGGAAACAGAACCAGGGACTAGGAACAGGATGATTAGAAACATAAAATCACCAAAGGTAGGAAAATGATTTTATTTTCAGTTAGTGATTGAATTATCTCAGTTCTGAGAATTTACATCCTCCAGCTTTATTTTGCACTGTACAGGAGTAAATGCATTTCTTTTATATTTGCTGTTACACTGCATGCAGAGGCTGGCATCTCGGGTTTCAGTTTAATTTTTGTCTACATTAATACTTTTAGTTTGTGGTTGCTTATCCTGTATTTCATTACAATGTATTCCACATTTATAATAACAGGTTTCCCAAGGCAGAGTGCAACGACAGTTAAGATTAACCTATCAGGAAACAGGATATCCTCAATTAAATTTGGCCAATTACAATCATTTTTAAAACTCTTTTAGTGATTTTCAGAAAACACTAGCAGCCAGGTTGATATTTGGTAAAACACGATTCCAAAGCGCCACACCACTCCGTGAAAAATTGTACTGGCTTCCTATCAGAGAGCGTATCGCTTTCAAAATCTGCACCTTGGTCCATAGGATTATCTACGGTGTTGTCCCAGGTTATATGGTTGACCTGATCAATCTCCCAATCAGAAATAGTACCAGTTCATCACAGTCTTACCTGAATCTCCACTACCCAAATTGTAAAGGACTAAAATACAAGACTATCCATGCATCCAGCTTCTCTTACATAAGCACACCAAAAATGGTGAAAACAACTCACGATCACCTAAAATTCAGAAAATTATTAAAGACTCACCTATTCGGAAAGGCATATCCGAATGACCCAACTTAAATGCCTCAACCCTGCAACACTTCACTATCAAAGATCGTATTGGACATTATCAAACCCTTCTACCCTAACCCAATTTGACTGTATCTTATCTTCTCTATCCCATTATAACATCTTTTGTCCCCTACCGGACTTGGCAAATGCCTTTACGGTATTATGTAAGCCACATTGAGCCTGCAAATATGTGGGAAAATGTGGGATACAAATGCAACAAATAAATAAAATAAATAACTAAATAATACATATCTAGATATGGGAAGATTTCAAATAAATAAACACTAAACAATCTTATTATTCATTTTCTAATAATTCTTAGCGTCCTGTTTGTTTGTTTTTTTGGCTGCTGCTGCACACTAAGCAGATTTCAGCATATTGTTCACGATGAGACCTAGATCTTTTTCTTAGGTTCTACATTAGGAGTTAGCACCCAACATCAGAAAAAGATCTAGGTGTCATCGTAGACAATATGTGGAAATCTTGCAACCAATGTGCAGCAGCAGGCAAAAAAGCCAACAGGATGCTAGGGATTACTAGGAAAGGGATGGAAAATAAGACAAAGAATAATCTAATACGTCTGTATCGCTCCATGGTACGAACTCACCTCAAGTACTGTGTGCAATTCTGTTTGCCATATCTAAAAAAAAAAGATAGAGCAGACTTGGAAAAGGTTAAAAGAAGGGTGACCAAAATGATAAAGGGGATGGAACTGCTCTCATATGAGGGGAAAGGCTAAAGAGGTTAGGGCTCTTTAGTTTGGAAAAAAATATGGCTGAGAGTGTAAGCTCAAGAAGATAAACTTGTTACATAAAGGTATGATGTGATACTCCATATCTATGCATGATCTTGTTTCGTTCATGCCATTTTCAGGGTATAGACCGTAGAAGTTTGCCCGGCACTGTCCTTGTTCTAACATTTTTTAAGTTGTCATCGAAGCCCCTGAAAGTTCCACTCCAGCCCATCCAAATTTATCCAACCATGATCAAGGCACAGACTGTAGAAGTCAGCTCAGTACTGGCTTTGCTTCCCAATTAAAAAAGGTTTGGACAAATTCCTGGAGGAAAAGTCCATACTCTGTTATTGAGACAGACATGGGAAGCAACTGCTTGCACTGGGATTTGTAGTATGGAGTGTTGCCATGATTTGAGTTTCTGCCAGGTACTTGTGACCTGGCTTGGCCACTGTTTGGAAAACAGGATACTGGGCTAGATGGACCATTGGTCTGACCCAGTATGGCTACGCTTATGTTCTTATGTATCAGTGTTGCCACCTAGTCTCTACTAAGCTTCTTTGGATCGATTCCTTCTAAACAAGATTCCTTTGGATTTATCCCACGCATTTTTTAAATCAGTTATGGTTGTCATCTCCACCACCTCCCGTGGGAGGGCATTCCAGGTATCCACCACCCTCTCAGTAAAAAGAAATACTTCCTGACATTATTGCTGAGTCAACCCCCCTTCAACCTCAAGTTGTGTCCACAAGTTCTATCACATTCCCGTTTATGGAAAACATTTGTTTGTGGATTAATACCTTTCAAATATTTGAATGTCTGTATCATATCATCCCTGGTTCTCCTTTTCTCATTTCCTTTCCTGAGTAGTGTAGAACGGGTACAAGTAAATCATTTTTTTACTCTTTCAAAAAGTAGAAAGACTACGGGGACACTCAATGAAGTTACATGGAAATACTTTTAAAACAAATGGGAGGGCATTTTTTGTTTTCACTCAACAAGTAGGTAAAATCTGAAATGCATTACTAGAGGATGTGGCAACAGCAGTTAGTGTATCTGGGTTTAAAAAGTTTGGGCAAGTTCCTGGAGGAAAAGTCCATAGGTCTGCTATTGAGATAGAAATGGAGAAAGCCACTGCTGTACCTGCATTAGTAACATGGAATGCTGCTACTATTTCGGGATTCTGAAAAGAACATCTAGGAATGATAAATAGAATGGCACTACTTGGCTGCTATTTTTATCTTTTTTATCAAAGGACAGAGAGGCATCGGATGTTTATGATAAAAGCTATTATACTTATTACAGCCTCAGCTATTTCAAATTTGAGCTCTACAAGTTTTCATCAACTATTTGCCATTGTGTCTTCATTTTAGTTTAAATTTTATACTTTAAAAAATACTTTATAACAAAATGCAATTAAACAAAGGAAAGAAGAAAGAAGTGACTACATTGCTTAAGCTGTACGAGGCACAGTCCATTCTAGCGGTCTGCCCCAACTGCAAAAGGAGGTACATAATATACAAATTTATCAGCTATTGTATTAGACCAGTGATGGCGAACCTTTCAGAGACCGAGTGCCCAAACAGCAACCCAAAATCTAAATATTTATCGCAGGTGTCGGTACTCATTATGGGTGGGGTCACCACATATGACTCCACCCCTATGATAGCCACACCCCTTACACCAGCCATGGCGCATATAAACAGACATCATTGAAAATATTATACTAGTATAGGAGAAAAAAAATAACATGATTTTTTTTCATTATAAATCATTTCTGTAAGCTGTTACAGCTCCAGTATACCCAGTGCAAAATAAGACAGCAGATGTAAATTCTCAAATTGAACATATTCCAAACACTAAAATGAAAATAAAATGATTTTTTCTACCTTTGTTGTCTGGTGATTTTGTTTTTCTATCCATATTGGTCCTAGTCTCTGATTCTGCTGCTCTCTATCTGTTCTCTTAACTCCGTTTCCAGGGCTTCCTTTCCATTTATTTCTTTACTTTCCTCCTTTCTTCTTCATTTCTTGCCCTCCATTCATGTCCAGCCACCCTCCTCTCCCCTCCAGCCACCCATGTCCAGCCACCCTCCTCTCTCCTCTAGCCACCCATGTCCAGCCACCCTCCTCTCCCCCCTGCCCTCCCAACACCAGGCAGGCCTCCCTCCCAGCGGCAGGCATCTCTCCCTCCCACCAAGCACCAGGTCACCCTTCCACCAAGCTCCAGGCCTCCCTGACTCCCACCCAGCACCAGGCCTCCCACCCAGCACTCAGCATCAGGCCTCCCTCCCAGCCAGCACCCAGCATCAGGCCTCCCTCCCTCCCAGGCAGCACCCAGCATCAGGCAGGCCTCCCTCCCACCCAGCACCAGCCCTCCCTCCCACCAAGCACCAGGCCGCCCTCCCTCCCTCAGAGCACCAGGGACCCCCCTCCTCCGAAATTTAAAAGGCATACCTGGTCGGGGTTAAGGCGGCGTCGGCAGCGGCGGCAGCAAAAAGCGTGTTGTTTGCTCTGCACACTTTCGGCCTTCCCTTCTGTCTCTCAAGCTCTGGTCCCGCCCGGGACCAGAGCTTGAGAGACAGAAGGGAAGGCCGAAGGCGCGCCGAGCAAACAACACGCTTTTCGCTGCCGACGCCGCCTTAACCCCAACCAGGTATGCCTTTTAAATTTTGGAGGAGGGGGGGCCCTGGTGCTCGGAGGGAGGGAGGGAGGGAGACCGGCCTGGTGCTCAGAGGGAAGGAGCGTGGGAGGGCGGACCAGCGACGGCGCGCGTGCCAACAGAGAGGGCTCTGTGTGCCCTCTCTGCCACACATGCCATAGGTTCGCCATCACTGTATTAGACTGATCTGGTCCTGTGCTGCAACAGCAGGCAGGAAGGCAACAGCATGTGTGATGAGCTGCTTCCACAGGCTTGTGAAATAGACACCAGGGAGCATCTCGCGCGCTAGACTCCATCAGATGACATAATTCTGCTATACTCGGAAAATACCTGCTACAGGTGAGTAACTTTACTTTACATGCATATGCGCTATTCTAGAATAGGTAATTATCCTCTAAATTAGGTGCCTGAATGGTGGCGCCAATAATAGAATTATTTCTGAATACTATGAGTAACCATCAGATTGGTTAGATTGCAGCTGTGAGCATTTATGCCTGCTCAGGAGTAGCTAGAGCATAAAATATGCACATAAATAAAAAATCGACACATGCTCCACCCAACTGTGGATACACCTAAACACACTTCACATACAAGTATGCGCCTTCTTGTCAACATGTGTGCTTTTATGTATCTAATCCCTGGAGTAATGTTACAAAAGCCTCCTTATGCACATTAAAAGGTCTTTAAAAGTGAAAATGTTATATAAAATAATCTGTCCAACATTTAAAAAGGCATTCCCCACAGCTAGGATTCTTGATGACTTTGAAAATTGGGTTTAACGTCTGAGATTAACAGATTTTACACACATACAGGCAGTTATAATATTATTCCTGAATTTCAAAACAGTTTGCCCAGGTATAAAGTCTGTAAGTATTTTGCAAATACTGACTGTACATATTTTTGAGCCTTGTGTACTGTGGGCACGAGAGGATTGTCTCTGCAAAAAGCTGCCGTTTCTAACCCATGGACTAGGCTGTTAGCCAGAGAAAGTGGAAGGAATTGCCATTCATGGGCAAAGGAAGCACCGTATATGGAGAACAGGAAAAGCCTTGTATGGAGAAGGCAGGCGCCTGTCTGGAATGAAGGAGTGACATTTCCGCTCAGTCTTGGCTCAAAGAAAGCTGGATCAGATGACAATAATTATTTTCATATTGCCTCTCTGAAACAGGGATAGAGAGAGAACTGGCGCACCCCAGCCTAAGGACAGTTCTCAGAGTTGAAAACAACGAAGGAGGATAAAAATGAAAGTAAGGAAGCATACCAAAGCAGAAGTTTATTAGCCAAAGAGGCAGATGGAAACTGCTGACCACGTTTTTATCTTATAGTCACTTATTAACAGATAAGAAACATTTCCTTAGGAAGAATATTTGCATACTTTATTCAGTTTGCAATAGTTTTTGCTTCTACCTGGCACCCTGGGTTTGATGGGGAGCAGGGGCGGAACCTATGTAAAATAAAATCTATGCATTCGTATCTAAGATTAACATAAACTGCCAGCATTCAGACAGCTACAGTCAGACAAGAATGAAAGGAAAGAAAAGCATGTCGCTGGAACAGGGCTGACTTAATCATTACGCAGTCACAGTCAAAGCAAAACTGTAGGTGCCGACATCTGCAGAAACTTATACTTTAACCTGCAGGAAGAGTTGTCTATTTTCAAATACCTCATCTATTAGAGTAACTAAATTACCCTCATTGGGGGTAATTTGATAAAGCTTACACGAGTATGCATGGAGAAATAGCATATGGGGACAGTGTTTTAACATAGGAGCTAACATTTTCGCCGCTCCCCTCCCCCCCACCCCCACCCCCACCCCCATGCATGTGCATTTCTGCACATTTTGTGACACGTTCAGACACTCTCAGGTCAGATAAACAATATCAACTACTTGCTTTATTTGAGTAACAGTTTTCTATTAGGAGAGGGCAATGATGAAAAATGTTAATCACGATTAATTTTGCGATTAAAATTTGAAATCACAAAATTAATGACACTTAATCATGACATGCATTTTGGGCACATGTTTTTCAATTTTTTTTTTTTTTAACATTGACCCAAACATCCTTTTGAAAAAAAAAAAAGCTCAGCCATGGCTGATTTTCCTTCACAACATGTTCATGTTATTCAATTAGGGGTGGGTAACAATTAAAACTTTTAACCAAAATTAATCATGGTATTACATAGGGCACCTTTTACAAAGGCGTGCTAGCGTTTTGAGCTTGTGCTAAATGCTAGAGACACCCATATATTCCTGTGGACGTCTCTAGCGTTTAGTGCAACGCTAATCAGCATGCGCTAAAATCACTAGCAGGTCTTTGTAAAAGACCCCCCATGATTAGCTTGGTACTAGTTAATTCACACTGACCAGACATTTTTTAAACCTGCTGGATATAATAAAAAGTTGCATACACACACTTCCTTCCTACAGCTCAATGCCCCCCTTCCCCTCCATACAGGTACCTACCTTTCTTGTCTCCTGCTGCATCCTTCCCTTGTACATACACCCAAGTGGCTCCCCTTCTGCTATTAAGGGGGAGATTCTATATATGGCGCCTAAATAAAGTGGCGCTGAAATCAGTGCCGACTAAGTGTATTCTATAATTGGCACCTAGATTTAGGCTTCGATTATAGAATATGCTTAGTTGATATTTCAGTGCCTAAATCTACTGGTGTAAATCCCAGTGTGAAGATTTAGGTGCACTGGCCCATATTCTATTACTAGGAGTGTAAATTTCAGAACGTCCACAAAATGCCCATTTCCCCACTCATAATCATGTCCCTTTTTGCCTGCATGCATTAGAAGTTCAGCGCACATCGTTACAGAATATGCTTAGCGAGTTTTGCACCTAAATTCTAATCAGTGCCAATTAGTGCTCATTATTGCTTGTTAAGTGCTGTTATCAGCGCTCATTAGCTTGTTAAACTTTGTGCATTGTTATAGAATCCAAGCCAATTTTGGCGTGTATCTTTAGGTGCGCTAATACCCCTGCAGCACACAGGTCCAGCATTCCACCCCTCCCCATTTATCTTAACATTTATCTGGCTCTTCATTGGGTCTTCGGCAGTGATTCCCACATGCTACTTAAGTAGAGGAGTGTGGTAGCCGTGTTAGTCCACTCTTAAGGTTATCAATAGAAATCAAACAAAATAAAACATGGAAAAGAAAATAAGATGATACCTTTTTTATTGGACATAACTTAATACATTTCTTGATTAGCTTTCGAAGGTTGCCCTTCTTCGTCAGATCGGAAATAAGCAAATGTGCTAGCTGACAGTGTATATAAGTGAAAACATTCAAGCATTACTATGACAGTCTGACAGGGTGGGAGGATGGGGGTGGGTAGGAGGTATGCATGGGGACATCAAAGCATATCATTGATATTCTAACAGGATGGGTGTGGATAGGTGAGGGGTGGGGTGATCAACAGAGAAATACAGCTTTATGGTTTATAATGGGCTAGGAACCCCAGATCCTTGTTAAGTCCTTTCTGTTGGGTGTTAAAATATTCAATCATTCTGACTTCAAAGGTCTTACGTTCTTGTATGGTTTTAAAGTTACCTTTCAGGATTCTCACTGTGAAGTCACTGGTACAGTGTCCTGGTTCTGTAAAATGCTGACCAACAGGGGTGGGAGCCCTACTGGCACCAGTATTGTTCATGTGATATCTATGTAAATTGAATCTTGTCTTAAGCATCTGGCCTGTTTCTCCAATATAGCATCCTTCGTTACATTTTTTACACTGAATGATATATACCACATTGGAAGATGAGCAAGTGAAAGATTCCTTTATGTTGAATATCTTTCCTTTGTGGATGACTGTGGGGTCCTGTGAAATATTTTGGCATAGTTTGCAACTGGATAAATTACAGGGAAGTGTGCCCTTCTGTTCCTTTTCAGTCTGTGATGGAAGTTTACTTCTGATTAGGTTGTGTTTTAAGTTGGGTGGCTGTCGGAAGGCCAGTACTGGTGGGGATGGGAATATCTCTTTCAGTAATTTATCCTCCTGGAGTATAGGTTGTAGATCTCTTATGATTTTCCTCAGTTTTTCCAGCTCTGGATTGTATGTCACTACAAGGGGGATTCTGTCTGTGGATTTTTTCTCCTTGTACTGTAGCAGATTCTCCCTGGGTGTTTTGAGGGAGGAGGCAATATTCTTGGAGATTATTTTGGGGTTGTAGCCTTTCTGTTTGAAGGATGCACTCAGGCTTTTAAGGTGTCTGTCTCTGTCCCCTGGGTCAGAGCAGATACGGTGGTATCTTGTGGCTTGGCTGTAAATGATGGATCTTTTTGTATGTGAAGGATGGAAGCTGGAGTTGTGGAGGTAGCTGCATCTGTCTGTGGGTTTCTTGTATATAGATGTTTGTATACAGCCATCACTGATTGAGACTTTTTCTGGGGAGTAGTCAATTTTGAATCTGATTGTAGGATGGTATGTATTGAAGGCAGAATAAAATTGTTTCACATGCTACTTGCAACTGACGCCGACGCTTTCCCTCTGCTACATTATGCTAAGGTGAACTAGGATAGACAGGGGCGAGAAAGCGATGCTAGACAACAGCCAGGAGTTAAAAATGTTGCTCATGATTAATAACATTTAATTGTAGTTAAAAAAAAATTTAAAATTAACAGTAGGGGTGGGCATTTAGTGTACTATTAGTTTGCTCATTTTTAAATTTTTTAACTGTGATTACATTTTTTAATCATGATCAAAATTTGTAACTCCTTTCTGTTATCTAGCATTGCTTTCTATCCTATTTCACCTTGGCATAATGTAGCAGCCACTTTATTTCTCATTATGTATTGTAGTTCAATATCATTTAATATTCTACTTTCTTCCCCTTGTAGGTAATTGGATGAGTTAGGAGTGAAAACTTATATTTATGCCAATGACAATACCCTTGTGATTCCTATTACAAATATTACAGGAGATTTGTATCTATTTTTTTTTTTTTATTTTGTTGCATTTGTATCCCACATTTTCCCACCTATTTGCAGGCTCAATGTGGCTTACATAGTACCGTAAAGGCGTTCGCTAATTCCGGTATAAACAGTTACACAGTGATGTTATGGTAGAATAAGGTTCATATGGAACAAACATATTAGGGAATCGTAAAGAGTAAGAGTTAAGTTATATCCATTACGTTCTTTGGTTTCGTAGTGTTGCAGGATTCAGGTATTTAGGTAGGGGCGGTAGGGTATGCCTTTTTGAACAGGTAGGTTTTTAGTGATTTCCGGAAGTTTAGGTGGTTATAGGTTGTTTTCACGGCTTTTGGTAGTGCGTTCCATAGTTGTGTGCTTATGTAGGAAAAGCTGGATGCATAAGTTGATTTGTATTTAAGTCATTTGCAGCTTAGGTAGTGGAGGTTTAGATATGTTTGTGTTGATCCAGTTGTATTTCTGATTGGTAGGTCGATGAGGTCTGTCATGTGTCCCGGGGCTTCGCCGTGGATAATCTTATGAACCAGGGTGCAGATTTTGAAAGCAGTATGTTCTTTGATTGGGAGCCAATGCAATTTTTTGCGGAGGGGCTTGGCGCCTTCGAAACGCATTTTACCAAATATAAGCCTGGCTGCCGTGTTTTGAGAGGTCTGAAGTTTCTTTATGAGTTGTTCTTTGCAACCCGCATAAATTCCATTGCAGTAATCTAGGTGGTTTAGTACCATTGATTGTATCAGGTTCCGAAATGTTTCCCTCGGGAAGAATGGTTTCACGCGTTTGAGTTTCCACATTGAGTGGAACATTTTCTTAGTTGTGGATGTCACGTGGCTCTCTAGTGTTAGGTTGCGGTCGATTGTAATGCAGAGGAGTTTCAGGCTGTTTGAGATGGGGAGGGTGTAATCTGGGGTGTTTATATTTATGGGGTTGTTCACATTGTATTGGGATGAGAGGATGAGGCAGTGTGTTTTGTCTGTAAAGAGTTTTAGTTGAAATGCATTTGCTAAGGGTTGAAAATATGTAGAAGCAGTTGAAAATTGGATTGCATCACATTGGCTAACGTTGAATACAGATAAAACAGATTCTTCTAGTCCATTCCTCTCAACAAGTGGCCTTATATCAAAATCTAAATATAAATGGGACATGATTTTCATTGGTAACATCAGTAAAGGTTTTAGGTGTAGTGTTGGATTGTACCATGTCATTCAAAAGTCGTGTTTCTGATTTGATTTAAAAAAAAGTGTTTTTTTAATGTATAAAAAGTCTTTGACATGTGAGGGATTATTTGGAGCTTGACCCGTTTAAACTAGTTGTAAAAGTCCAAATTGTTACTCAGTTGGATTATTGTAATGTGCTGAATGCAGGAAGTTCAGATGTGTTATTGAAGAAATTAGACCCTGCAGAATACAGCAGTGAGATTTGTTAAATTCTGCCAAAAAATGTGATGGAGTATCACCACTTATCAAAGCCCACTGGATACCAATACAAGCATGTATAATCTTTAAGGTATGTACTATAGTGTTTAAAATTTTATATGGTCAAACTCCACAGCACATATGCAGCACCTATGATTGGTCCAGGGTAGAGGAGAAGTGAACGCTCACTACAGGCCTATAAAACTATGCTGCAGACAAAGAAACTCTGAAAACTAGCCATACTGGTAAGAGAGTTTCATACCCTCCCATGGCCTATTTTTCCCGCAGAAGGGGTACACTCCCCCCCTCATAAAAACTAATTCTCTATAGCTAAGAACCTTTCTTTCCTCCTTTTTCTCTTATTTTTATAATTAGTCTGATTACTTATAAGTACCAGAGCTACTGATGTTAGATTTTGTAAGTTTGTTATTATTTTTCCACAACTTGCAACTGATATTTAAATGATCCTGTAATGTGTTCAGAGAATGGCATCCAAACACGCAGCCAGTACAACCTTTCCTTATCAGGCCACAAAATGTGGAATGGTCTTCCTGAACCCATCTGGTGGCTTTACAGCTGTCTCTCCCTCTCTTACTTCTTATTAGTTTGGGACTTCTAGGTACTACAGCTGCCGACAATCCCGTGAGCTCACTTTTTCATAGATGTGTGCTTTATCCTCAATAATAATGTTCTTTGTCCTGAACATAGGCATAATTTAGCATCATCAGGAGGATTTGCAGGTTTTTTCGCTGGGTCCTGATTGGAATGCAGCTCCATCCAGAACTGCAGATATGATTGGAACACAGGTCTGATTTCAGCTGCAGATAAAATCCTCCTGATGACACTAAATTATGCGAAACATTATTATTGAGGATAAAGCACACGTCAATGAAAATTGACTGCACATGGATATCTTGATCTATGGACTTTTTATGTTTTGTATCTGAATCACTTGGCAGCACTGCAAAAGAAAAAGCATTACACATTTATTACCCATGACTGAGGAATACACCTTCCGGTTGCGAATCATCATTGCAACCCAAGATAAGTAACATCTTTTTGTGGCTTTGGGCTACTTTGCTTCCAAAATATGTGAACATAAGTACTTTGATATTATAGGTATGGAGGAGTGGAATTGGGTGCCATGATGTGGGAATGGTGTTACTACAATGGTTAATGACTCCGGTCTGTGTAATGCACTATAAAAACTGAACACTCTTCACACTTATATATTTTTATGATCATTTCATTTCATTTTTTGTTTATTTTTTTTTTGTATGCTAAAATCATCTGAAGGTTTCTGGATTGATTTAGTTTTGTACATTAGGAAACCGACCAATAAATGTACCCAGAGTTTGGTTACAAATTAAATTGTTTAACTGCCAGACCCTTGACCATTCTTCTAACTTTTGGAGATCCTTTCTCATTGTTTCTACTCCCGCCAGGGTATCCACTCTATTGGCTATCTTTGTGTCATCCGCAAAAAGGCAAACCTTTCCTTCCAACCCTTCAGCAATATCTCTCACAAATATCTCACCCCCCCCCCCCCCTAGTTAGCACCATGATATGTTCCTTCTCCTTTCTGTCAGGTCTTAAAGTTATCCCCAGTGTTCTAGCAGTTTGTATCCAGTGAATCAGTTAATACATCCTAGTTAGAACCCTCAATTCTCCCTAATAAGCCCGCATTACCAATCAAGTTGATTTGGAAGCATTGTTGCTAGACCACTAGCCTGGAGCCAGTCCTTCACCTCTCTGAAACACCAAGTTCAGCCTTTCTTCTGTCAAATTTTTATCACTTTCCAAAGTCAGTATGTCATCTGCATATAAATAAATCTCTATATCAGATTTTCTTATTAGGCTTCCTAATGATTGAAGATATATATTAGGGGAGAGGTAAAAGAGAGGAACCTTGAGGAACACCCCACTATTGTAAATAATATCAGAAGGAGTGGCAATGAAGCCTAATGGTTAGTGCATCAGAATAAGAACCAGGGGAACCCAGTTCAAATTCCACTGCATCTACTTATAAACTCTACATTTGTGTAATCCATGCCAGAATAGAAAGGAATGAGTAAAATAATATTATCTGCATAGCTGTAGTAACATATGCTCAAGCCTGCCAATGCTCTTGCTAAAGATGTCATATAAACATTTAGCAGAATTAGTCATAATGGAGAATCTTATGGACCATCAGTTCATGTTTTCAGGCTCCAAAGGTCCACCATTCGGCTTGTCTCTCTAGGCTCTATTTGATAGAAAACCTCTAAAACTATCTAGCACTTTTTCTGTGACCCCAATATCATCCAATAATTAATAAATTTATGATCAACCAGATCAACACTGATGTCAAGTCAAATTGTAATACAACTTGTGGTCCTTAGCCAAAAATGATTTTGCTTCAGCAATTATGGCAGCAAGTAACATCTCTGTACTAAAACTACTATGAAAGCCTGACTCAGAGAAGTCTAAGATGTTATATAGATCAAGATACTCAGGTAATAATTTGGCTGCATGACTTTCTAATAGTTTAGTAAAGAGAGGGATGTTGGCAATTGGCTAATAATTGGCTAAGACACTGTAATCCATGTTGTGGTTTATAAAGATGGGAGTTAACATTATCAACCAGAAAACATGGAGATAATCTCAACAAAACTAAATTATACATCCCAGTGGTAAGCAGTTCGAGGAGTTTTGAATAGATGCATTGGACAGACACCAAGACGACTGTGTGATTTGGTAAATTTTTGCAGTAATATTTGAACCTCTATTGCCTGAACTGGGGCATTTTCCATCTGCATTGTGCTATGAGACTTGGTTACCATCTTCCATGCTCAGAGCACTCATCTAGCCATCAGTGAAGAAGCTCGGTGCAGCAAGGTGATTGTTGCACATAGATGATATACGCTCCCAACTGAGGTATTTTCAGCCATTTTCTATCTGCATTTTGCTGTGACTTGGTTGCCATCTTCCCTGCTCAGAGAACTCATCTGTAACAGAAAAAGAGGAAATCCATATTAGTACAGTACTTCCCACTCCCAAAGTTTTGAATATTTCTAACAGTAAGGGAGGTTCCACCAAACCAAATGCTGATGAATGATCTAAACACCAATAGCACTGAACCACTGGCCGGATAAAAGACCACTTTGGCAGGTTCCAGTAACCTATTATCTTCTAGGTAGCTTCCCAACTGGAACACTACTTCCTTCTGAAATAGTATAGTAAAAAGAATAAATTCAGAATATGTCTAAGATTAACATAATTACCACCTAAACTTACGGAAATCACTAAAAACCAACCTATTAAAAAAGGCATACCCTGCCGATCCAACCTAAATGCCTGATCTCTGCAACACAACAAAATTAAAGTACGTAATGGACATAACTCAACTTCTCTGCTGCATAATTCCCTAAATGTGACTGTGCCACATGAACTTTATCCTACCACAAAATCACTCTGTATTTGTTCTCATCGGAGCCAGCAACTGCCTTCCGGTACTATGTAAGCCACATTAAGCCTACAAATATGCGTGAAAATGTGGGATACAAATGCAACAAATAAATAAATAATTTTTCTCTTCCAACCCTTTCTTTTTCAAACAGGAATAATGGTTGCCTCTTATAGGCTGTCAGGCATAAACCCCTGAATCAGAAAGCCATTGATCAAGACAAGTAACTATTTTAACATGTTATCTGTGCAGAACTTAATGTGCTCAGATAGGATACACCATGAATAAAGTATTATTTAAAGAACAAAACAGGATTTCAGCCTGTCCAATTGTGTGTGTGTTGTTGGGGGGGGGGGGGGGGATTGTCCAATCTATCAGCATCCAGAATAGACACTTCACTCTTCTACTCTTTCTTCAGATCCTGTACTTTTTGCACAAAAAAATCGAGCCATATTATCAATATTTATCTGGCTATAGAAGAACAAGCTTTGTTTCCTGTTGGAATATTTGAACAATACTCATTAGCTTCCTTCCTCCAACATCAATCTTCAGCATCCAAGCTTTTCATCCACTTCTTCTCCAGCTTGCATAATCATCTTTTTTGCATGTTTAAATCCTCAGAGAACCACTTCCTTTGAGTAGAATGTAAAGTCCTAGATCTCAAAGGAACAACTTCATTTAGGGTCCCTTTTGTTAAAGCTTATCGCATGCTAATGGACATTAGTGTGCACTAAGGGCCCTGTTTACAAAGCTGCACTATCGTTTTTAGTGCACGCTAACCGTGTAGATGGGCATCTACATGGTTAACACACACTAATTTTTAGCATGTCTTTGTAAACAAGGCCCTAAATGCCATGTAGCCCATAAGGTATAGGATAGGATAATGCATAGTGAGCACACACTAAGCTTTAGTGAAGGGGCTCTTAATGATCCTGTTGCTGATATATACCATCTTCAACCTGTTGATCTATACTCATAGAAAAATGTTGACGTCTTCTCCGTAAAGCTATCTTTTCCCAATCACCCAATTCAATCATAGCCTTCAATAACCTTACCTCCTTATTAGTAGAACTGTTCTATGTATATGTGCATCTTATAAAATACATAGAGTTCACACACACATTTATACCTTTTTTTGGAAAAGGTGTAATTTTGTGTAAGAACATTTCTGCACTACTGGCACTCATTGCAGGAGCCTTCTCTAAAGTCACATAGGAATAAAATAGGTGCTTTTTTGGGCTTTTTACATTGGTGCTGTATTATAAATTTAATAGAATGCCTATGTGAAAACTTCAAAAGGCACTTACTATGAGCATAGTTTATAAAGGCAGCAGAGACTTTTGTTACTGCCTTTTAAGGGTCTGATATTCATTGTTATTGGCCACTGGATAAAGCACAGGCAGTGATACTTTATTTCTATATTCATTAGTGTTCTACTTTTAAGCCAAACTTCCCTTTTCCCCCCCGTCTGGGCGCTCAAGGCTCTTTGCCCCTGTGTCCAACCTCTCCCCTGCCCTAGCTCTGTATTTTTTAAAATGTATGTAGGTGAAGGTGAGTTCCATTCAGGTACACTAGATAGTTTTTGGACGACTTACATTCTAAGGGGCTGATATGCAGCCCACGGAGGTATTGTAACTGCCCTGTGAGCCACTCAACAACCTCGGGTGGAACTAACCCCCAGATAATCAGTGCTAAGGCATTCACAGCTCCTGCTATTAAGTATCTGGGTATGTGCCCTGCAGAACAATTATATGGAGAGTGGTGACATTCAGATGTTACCTCATTTATACACATCGTTAGACCAGCAGAGGCTAACCTACTGCTAGGAAGACCTACATATCCATCTAGAGCAGCACAGATCTCGGAGCTGGTGCCACCGTGACAGTTTGCAGCAGCCCTAAAGGAGACTGAAAGTAAGCAGTGCAGGGCCTTGAGCAGATGCGCACTTTCAAGGCTTACCATATTTTGCCCCCACCAGAAGGAACAGGATCCAGCAGGCCTTGGGTGCATCTGGATAGTTGTTTTGCTGAGCCCCAGCCCACTCCTTTTTTCTACAGCTAAATGCTGATATGTAACAATTCATGTAGTGATATTTATTCATATTGCCATGCAGATGTTTTTAATCCACTTGCACCCTAATTCTATAAACTTGTGTGCCCAATTTGATGCTTAGTGTGCAAGTTATGTAATAGAGCCAGTTACATGTGTAACTTAATTTAAGAACTGCTAATTGTTATTAAAACTCAATTATTGGCTATAATTGGAGCTAATTGACACTTGTGTGCATAACTGTCTTTAACTGAGATTGTAGAACTTGAGCATGCAAAATCCATAGAGTGCAACTGTGTGTGTGGTGGGGGGGGGGGGGTGGACCTGGGAGGGCCATGAGTGGGTGAGGGGCATGCGTGCCCAACACTTAGTACACATTATAGAATATTAGCAGTTATGTGCGAGCATTTACACCACCATTGACCTAAAGTTAGGTATATAACTGTGGACTTGCAGTACTAATTACACACATAATTGCCAATATCGAATTGACACTTGGCATGCACCATCCCAGTTTCTAACTTTCGATGGCTTGTACAGAGTTACCTGTTTAATGTGGGCAGTTCTTCCACTTGTTTCATAAATGGCTTTGAATATTTTGTTCATGCATGAAAAAAATAAAAATAAAAAAACTAACAACAACAAAGATGCAACCTAACATTAGTTTTGCTGCATCATCCCCTTTGTTATGCATTTGTGTCTACCTGAACCTCATTATAAGGAAACCATCCGAGGTGGAAGTGAATACATTCACCTCAGAAGCTACTTTGAGATCTGTAGTAAAAGTATGTGCAGATCACTGTAAGTACTGTTTCCTGTGGCAAGAATCAAAGCAAACCTATGCTCATATTTTTCCTATGATTATTGGAGCAAAATCAGCAGTAAAACGAAGTAACTAACTAAGATAAAACTAGTAGTAGTTTCCCACCTGTGCAGGTGCTTTAATTATTGCCCCTTAATATTTCAAATCTTATCTATGCACTTTCCAACATGAAGTCCATTGCTTCACAACCCTTACCTGTCTGATTTTCAGGACATCCATAATAAACATACATGAACTAGATTTTCATACATTGCAGATCCAGTGTACACACATCAGTATTGTACATATTCATGTGACAATCCTGAAAACCCAATGGGGTGATAGTTTTTTTGGGATATACCATTTATCCACAGATGTAAGATGATGTGGATACCTTTTTACCTGCCTACCTTTTACCACCCAATTAAGAGGGCAGAAAAATATCTCCATATCTTGCTGTTAGGCAGCTCAGTGAAAATCACCCCCACACGACAATTCTAGAAGAAAAACATTTTCACATATGATCTTTTTAAAATGTTTTTTTATTTTATCTTGAAGGATATCTTGTACACCAAATATCCCATTGGCAGTAAAGCGCATTCAACGTGTTCATAAGCCAAACAGTCACTTTGTTTAACAAACACAATTACAAAGTAAAAAATAAACCACAAAATAATGAACTGCTTGTTCAAAACATACAAATTCCATGCCTACTCAGTAGGTAACTACAACATTCCAACTCCTGAATATATATTTATAAATTTACATTACAATTACAAAAATATACTTTAGAGGTTTGTTTTGTTTTGTTTTTGCTTACATTCTAAACAAATTAAGCTGTGTTTCAGCTCTTTCTCTCCCTTATGGAATCTTTTCTTAAGTTGTCTGTACATTCTTTCAACAAAATCTGTTTCCCCTTAAGGCTAGATGCAAAGCATCTATTCACACAAATGCACCTGTAAAGACATCAGCAAAAAGGCACCAAGACTTGTAACTTTTAAAACTAAACTTTTTGCCACATGTGAGAGTACCATCAGGTGATATTTACAAAAAGTAAACATAGTATTAGTTTTACACATGCTTGAATATATATTAAGTGCTGGTCTTCAAATAAATTCAAAAAAACTCATCACAGCATTGTCACTAAATAGAATTACAAGTTTACAAAATATGGTCTTTCTAACTCCAAGTAATACAATATGAATATGTAAAGAATGCTCACATCAATAATACCCAAAGAAAGATGAACCAAAATATGGCACATATACAAAACACATTGGCTATGTATATAACCAAAATCCATTTCTTTCTAGTCCAATGCTGGCCTTTGAAGCTAGGTCATACTGAAAGGATATTTATTGTCCATGCAAATGAAGTCTTTTAGCAGATGCAGAGAGCTGAAATTGCATTTTCAGGCAGTTGAAGCTTAACAGAAGGGTTATCATGGCCTTGCTGTAAGAATAAGAACCATGGTCCTTACTATCAGACAGTCTCACAAACACACTTAACAGATTTCAATTGTCCTTGGATTAAAGGTTGAATGTACATCTGAAAGTGCTGTAGTGACTGAAGAGTTGAAGGAACTGGTTACTATTGAAGATGAGAAACTAGTAATCACTTGGGATTGAAAAGTAGAGGTGGCTGATGGGTAAGTAGTTGTAGGAGAAGGGAAGGAGTTGTGTACTGGAGAGGGATAAGATGAGGATACTGGAGATGAATATGAGGTAGGCACTGGCGAGGGATAAGACGTAGTAACAGGAGAGGAATAGGTGGAAGTTGGAGATGCAGAAGAAACTGGCGGGGTCTTCTCTATTTTCTTGTCCTTTTGCCTCAGATGAATTTTAGTGTGTCTCTTCCTCTCATCACTTCTGGCAAACTTTCTACCACAGATATCACAGGCAAAAGGTTTCTCTCCTGTATGTGTTCTAATATGTGTTGTCAAATGATCACTTCTACTAAAATTTCTCATGCAGATGCGACACTGGAAAGGTTTCTGTCCTGTGTGAATACGGATATGCCTTGTTAGTTCATCAGATCTTGAAAATCTCCTGTCACAAGTCTCAACTGGGCAAGCATAAGGTCTTTCATGGGGAGGAGTCTTGCTAGGGCGATTGGGGTATTTCCTCATTCTACTTGGCTTGATCAGTTGAGCTTGATAGGTAGAGTTGATGGTTTTCATGTCTTGAGAACCAGTCTGAGTAGCAAAAGCTTTTATAGTTGAGAGAGGTGTTAAAGAAGGTTGTTGAGGTCTGGCTTCCAAAGTCTGAAACGGTTTTTGATCTTGGGGGAGCAAGCCAATTTCTCCCTGTTGTTGGGCAAACAAATAATCAGGAATCATTGGCACCTGAAAGTTTGTTTTTGTAGCTGAATAAGCTGGTGGAGGATACTGTATAGAAGTGCTGGAAGGATTGGGAAACGATTGTGCTTGCTGTTCGTTGAAGATCTCCGTACTAGAATTGGAAAAGGTCGGTGCTGCAGAATAGATTGAGCTGCTTTCGTTCGACTGAACCGAACAGCTTAGAGAGGGGCTCTGTGGTGAAGATGATGAGGAAGAGGATGGTGTAGAAGTTGTTGGTGGGTTAGCCATTCCAACCAGTCCACTCACAAGGCTAAAAAGCGGTTCTGGCCATAAAGTGTTGCTGTTGCTGGAAGCTGGTTCTAGAGAGAAGCGACCAGTGTAAGTAATTGGAGGCAGTCTGCTGGTGTGGTTAGAATAACCAGTATCTGCCAAGGGTTTCTCATTACTCAAAGAAATATCAGTAAATGTATCTGCAAAGAAAATGAAACATAATTTTACTGAGGTACATGTTGAAGATGCTAGTTAAAAATTCAAAGCATTACATTGAATTAAGCATCAAAAATTGAATTAGGATAATATATAGCCTATGTTCTACAGTAAACAAAGTAACCGGAGCAAATGCACAGGGCTAAAATTCTTGTAATTCCATGCTGCTAGACATAAATACATGCACCGAAAAGACAATGTAAGATAATTCCACTCCCACCCCCTTCTATGTCCATTAACGTTTATTATTGCGTAACAGCATATATGTTCCAAGCCGGTAGGTTCATTCTTCTACACACATAAATAGGAAATCTCTACATGAAATATTGTGCGAATATTTTTGTCTTACAGACATTATATCGCTTACAAATTCCCTACAGTGCAACCGTAATTCCTCTTCAGAAAGTGCTAGTTCCCCCCCCCCCCCCCCCATTCCATTGCCAGTGGCTTTGCTTACCTGCGGCAAGATGCTCAAAGTGCTCTGCACCCTCCCCTTGAGAGCTAAAGCTGCTGCCGTCCGAGACTGCGGTGCTCAGAAACTGTGATCCCCCACTGCTGAGCAGCATCATTTCCTCCAGCTTTGGGTAGTTATCCATGGTAGGGGAGTGCGGAAAAGAACCAAAGGGATCTGAAATTTGCAGAGGGGACATGAGCATTTCCGCTTTAGTTGCAGCCATGCCACCTGCCTCGGGATTTCCTGCACTGTCCTGCGGGCCAATGCAATGGGGAGCCGGACGCCACTAGAGCGAGGAGGCGGCACTTCCTCGTCCTCCAGTGCTGAGGATTATTCTGTGTGTATGTTATGATAGTAGGGGAATTAGTTATAGAATTATCATTTATTTTCCAGGTTCTTTTCTAGCTGTCCCGTGAGCTCACAGCATTCTAAGTTCTCTCCTCCGGAATCTCTCGCGACTCGAGGTACCCACCTCTATATAAAGGATTTTTCATCGGTCTATCCCCGCCTCTTCAATGACGTACATGTCCATATATGGAGTGCAGGAAGCCCTTATGTGGACACTGAAAGGAGGATCCGTGACGTCACGCACTCAGGGAACACTAGCTTTGAACACTGCAAAGCATCCAACTACAAGAACCGATGGAGCCCAAAACGCCGTGGTACTTCCGAACTTTATCTCGGCTTCCACCACGAATATCTAAAAGCGAAATTCTCACCCCCCCCTCCCTCAGTGGCTTCCGGAAGCAGGGCAATGCCAGTCCATATAAAGGAGTGTCCATTTAAGGAGATGCCCATATAAGGAAAATTCCGGCGGGGGATCTTTCCTGTTCCTTATATGGATATTCCGGCTGCAGACCTGGTTAGCCCTCGCGCTTGCGCACCGTGCCTTTCTGTAAAAGTGCTGATAAGAAAAGACAGCAAAGAGAAAGCACGAGAATAAATATAGGGAGGGAGAGAGGAGGAGAGAAAAGAGAAAAAATGGGGAATCCTCCTGCAGTGCACCGCTCGCCCTCACGTTTTATTTTGTTGCGATTCTCCATTGCCCTGCTCTCTTTCTCGGCATCTTTGAAAGCAGTAACAGACTGGGAAGGAGTTATTCAAGACCTAGAGGCAGGGAAATAAATAGAGAATCGAGAGTTGGGGACTTTTCCCAGGCAAATAACAGCAATAGGCAATTGTTTCCGAGCACCGGCGATAACTGCGAGTCCTTGGAGACTGATAAGAAACCTATTCAGGCCATGTACTATTAGACAGTTCTCCAAGAAAAACATTCCTGGTGGTGAGAACATGGGATAATGAATATTTTTCAAGCAAAGGAGGTGTTAGGGATTATTTTCTAGGATAGCGCAATAATTTGGAATTCTATAGGAATAATTTTCACTCGGGGTCTGCACAGTAATAACTATTTGGGACTGGCCGGGCAGATTGAATGGGCCACACTGGCCTTCTTTGGCTGCCATTTACCATCTTACCTTATGATAAGGAATCACTTGCATGCAAAGGAATTCTATGAACCTGTGGCAGAATGGCAAGCCTGCGTTTGCTTGAACAACCCTTCTGCCTCCCCTCCCCTTGGCCAACTGCTGTTTTATTCAAAAGATTTGGACAAATCCCTCCTCTCAGTACCCTTCTCCACCACCGCCAACTCCAGGCTCCGCTCATTCTGCCTCGCCTCACCCTATGCTTGGAATAAACTTCCTGAGCCCTTACGCCAAGCCCCCTCCCTACCCATCTTCAAATCCTTGCTCAAAGCCCATCTCTTCAATGTTGCTTTCGGCACCTAACCTTTATACCTTTCAGGAAATCTAGACTGCCCCTATTTGACTGACTGTACATTTGTCCTTTAGATTGTAAGCTCCTTTGAGCAGGGACTGTCCTTCTATGTTAAATTGTACAGCGCTGCATAACCATAGCGCTTTAGAAATGTCAAGTAGTAGTAGTAGTAGTAGTAGTTATAAAATTATTCCACAGGGTACATGTCTAAAACTATGTGCTATGACAAGAAGGTGTGTACTATAGTCTGGCTGTATGTAGGGTGGAGCTCTGTTGCCATCACAAAGCATATAATATGACAACTACAGAAAGCCACTGTAATCAAATCACCCAAATGCATAAAGCCGTGATATACAGATTGCAGTTGTCAGCGTTTTTAAAGCCGCTAAAGGCTGAATCCAACCCAGCTATTCATCTGGGCCCTGGCATTAAACATCTGGTACTGCCACATACCCAGAAGTTATACAGATGCCAGCCAGTGTTCAGTGCTGGCACCTACATAATTAACTGGGCAAAGTTAGGACGCCTTTTGTGCACGCCTACTTGTCCAGTTATAGAATATTGTTGGTGGCCACATAACGACTGGCTCCTCCCTGACTCTGCCCACTGACCATGGCACTAACTGCACAGCGTTGCAGCAGAAGAGAGGATATTCAGCAGCACTGAATATCCCTTAAATCCCTTAAAAACTCAACCTCATAGGAGTCTCGATATTCAAAGCAATTTAACTAGCCAGAAATTACTCCTGGCTGTTAAAATCAACTTTGCGGGCCTATCCACTGATAGGGGGCACATAACCTTTTAATGCCTCTGAATATCAACACAGACCACTGATGCTAGGGTCCACCATAGAAGGCAGCACCCAAGAAAAAGATCTAGGTGTCATTGTGGACAATACGATGAAATCTTCTGCCCAGTGTGTGGTGGCAGTGGCCAAAAAAGCAAACAGGATGCTAGGAATTATTAGGAAAGGGTTGGTAAATAAGATTGCGAATACTGTAATGCCTCTTTATTGCTCCATGGTGCAACCTCATCTTAAATATTGTGTTCAATTCTGGTTCCCGTATCTCAAAAAAGAAATAGCGGAATTAGAAAAGGTTCAAAGAAGAGCAACCAAAATGATAATGGGGGTGGAACTCCTCCCATATGAGGAAAGGCTAAAGAGGATAGGGCTCTTCATAGGGGCGTTCCAAGACAAGATGCCGCCCCTTCCTCCCCTGGCCAAATTCTGGCATCTCCCCCCTTCCTTCCTGCACCCTGTTCCCTGAATTTACCTTATTTTTATGTTTTTTTAAAAGACGGCGGTGGCAGCGATTTCCTTATGCTGCCCTGCAACCTGCACCGGCCTCTTCTCTACTCAGCTGCCTCTGAGGAAACAGGAAGTTACATCAGAGAGGCAGCTGCAGTAAAGGGAAGAGGCGGGTACTGGTGGCAGGACAATGTATGGAAATTGTTGCCACCGCCGGCTTTTAAAAAGATGTAAAAGGAAGGTAAAAATCAGGGAACACGGTGAAGTAAGGAAGGGGCATGCCACTCCCAAAAGAGTTCTGCTTGAGGCCCCCACCTCAGCTTGGAAAAGAGACGGCTGAGGGTGGTTATGACTGAGATCTATAAAATCCTGAGTTGTGTATAACTGGTAACAATGAATCGATTTTTCACTCTTTAAAGAAGTACAGAGACTATGGGACACTATGAAATTACATGGAAATACTTTTAAAACAGGAGGAAATATTTTTTCACTCAACTAATAGTTAAGCACTGGAACTTGCTGCCAGAGGATGTGGTAACAGTGGTTAGCATATCTGGGTTTAAAAAGGTTTGGACAAGTTCCTGGAGGACAAGTCTGTAGTCTTTTATTGAGATGAACATGAGGGAAGCCCTTGCTTGCCCTGGGATTGGTAGCATGGAATGTTGCTACTATTTGGGCTTGTTCCAGGTACTTATGGACTGGATTGGCCACTGTTGGAAGAAGGATACTGGGCTAGATGGACCATTAGTCTGACCAAGTATGGGTATTCTTGTGTGTTCTTAACTGAGAGCCAGCTATTTAATGGGCCGTCCGGCTGCAGAGTCAGCACTTATGCGGTTGAGTTGCAATATTCAGCACTTAACCACCTAGGCTGAGCAGCAAAATTGGATCACATTAAAGTTAGTCCTATCTTTATACAGGGTTGCTTAAGTGGTTAAATGCTGAGCCAGCCACATAAACCCAGGTATTCAATGCCGGTGTCCAACATTGAATATCCAGGAATAACACTGGTGCCTGAAATAACCAGGTGAATATCCCCCATAATTTATTTTTTTTTAACTTTATTTATGCAAGCATATATGGTTACAATAAGAACAAATAGTCAACAACCTTATCATTTGCCATTTTGTCATAAACACCCATATTACACTTGCTTAACCCCCAAAACTAAAATAAACCTACCCCCTATGGAACCCTCCCCTGGAGGACATCAACCATTCAGAATTCTGCTGCGAGATATCCCCCATAATTTATAAAATACACAGCTATGTTTCTACTTCAGCAGCTTACATTTATACCTAAAACCAAACTGACATTTGCCACATTGTAGCCATAATTTCACAAACTTTTGTGAAACTACTTTACTTTAAAAAGACAAATACAGTAGTAATTTGTGTCCTTATAAAACAGTCCTAAAATAGATGCCTATCCAGCTCATTTTCGAAAGAGAAGGGCGCCCATCTTTCGACACAAATCGGGAGATGGGCGTCCTTCTCTCAAGGTCGGCCAAATCGGCATAATCAAAAGCAGACTTGGCCGTTCCTCAACTGCTTTCCGTCGCGGGGATGACCAAAGCTCAAGGGGGCATGTCGGCTGTGTACCGAAGGCGGGACGGGGTGTGGTTAAGAGATGGGCGTCCTCGGCCGATAATGGAAAAAAGAAGGGCGTCCCTGATGAGCATTTGGCCAATTTGGTTCCTTTTTGTTCACGACCAAGCCTCAAAAAGGTGCCCAAACTGAGCAGATGACCACCGGAGGGAATCGGGGATCACCTCCCCTTACTCCCCCAGTGGTCACCAACCCCCTCCCACCCAAAAAACAAATTAAAAACCATTTTTTCCAGCCTCTATGCCAGCCTCAAATATCATACCCAGCTCCATCACAGCAGTATGCAGGTCCCTGGAGCAGTTTTTAGTGGGTACTGCAGTGCACTTCAGGCAGGCGGACCCAGGCCCATCCCCCCCCTACCTGTTACACTTGTGGTGGTAAATGGGAGCCCTCCAAAACACACCCGAAACCCACTATACCCACACATCTAGGTGTCCCCTGTTATCCTTTAAGGGCTATGGTAGTGTTGTACAGTTGTGGGTAGTGGGTTTTGGGGGGGGGGGGTTGGGGGGCTCAGCACCCAAGGTAAGGGAGCTATGCACCTGGGAGCAATTTGTGAAGCCCACTGCAGTGCCCCCTAGGGTGCCCGGTTGGTGTCCTGGCATGTGAGAGGGGACCAGTGCACTACAAATGCTGGCTCCTCCCATGACCAAATGGCTTGGATTTGGCTGTTTTTAAGATGGACGTCCTCGGTTTCCATTATCGGCGAAAACCGAGGCCGGCCATCTCTAAGGCTGGCGATCTCAACATTTAGGTTGACCATCTCTTAGGTCGACCTAAATGTTGAGATTTGGCCGTCCCTGACTGTATTATCGAAATGAAAGATGGACGCCCATCTTGTTTTGATAATACGGGATGCCCCGCCCCTTCGCCGCACCATCCTTACAGATGGGCGCCCTTAAAGATGGGCGCCCAGTTCAATTATGCCCCTCCACATGTCTTTCTAAACTATCCCTATGTGTCTTTCTAAACTATCAGCACAAATAATGCAAGTTTTTTTTAGATACCTTTATGTGCTAGAGTGAAGTTTACTATCAGTGATATTATTTTATTGGGGCAATTCTATAAAATCAGCAGTAAAATTTAGATGCTGATTGCATTTATAAATGATTAGTATAAAACATAATGGCATATAAACATGTCTGCTGAGCTTAGAGAAACTAAAATGTTTTCCCATAATAGTACATGTAAACAAATAGGCATGACATCATATTTTTTATATGATTATTCTACTGTGCTGTTTTAATAGGTATATATCTGATGCTGTATCATCCTAATCCTATTATTAGGACTCAATTTGCTTTTCTCCAATTTTACTTCATTGATTGTATTCACACTTATATTTGGTCATTTTACTATTGATATGCTATTAACAAAATTGTACATTTATGTCAAGCCATACTTGCTGTACTGCCTTTGGTGGATCTCTTCATAAAGCTGATTAATAAATCCAAATAAATATATATATCCTACATAAATTGTGCCTAAAATGAAGCTGTGGACATTATACTCAAACTTATATGCCTCTTTCCAAGCAGGTGTAAAGTACATGCAAATGTATATTTTATAAATTCTCCGAGGACAAGCAGGCTGCTTGTTCTCACTGATGGGTGACGTCCTCGGCAGCCCCTCCAATCGGAATCTTCCTAGCAAAGTCCTTTGCTAGTCCTCGCGCGCCCGCGCGCACCGCGCATGCGCGGCCGTCTTCCCGCCCGAAACCGGCTCGAGCCGGCCAGTCTTCTTTCGTCCGCACTCGGTACGGCTGTGTTTCTGTCGTGTCGAGCCCCGGAGAGTCGACCTCGCGCGTCCGTTTTCTAAATCGACGTGTTTTTCTTCAAAAAAGTTTTCCTTTTCGTTCGGAAAGTGCTTGTCGGGGTAGGCCTCTTTTCGGCCTCAGTCGAGATTTTTCTCCCTTAAAGTTTTGGTGCTCCAAATTCGTCATTTCGGATTTTGACTTCGCCGGCGTGATTTTTCCGCCCATGACATCGAAGCCTTCCAGCGGCTTCAAGAAGTGCACCCAGTGCGCCCGGGTAATCTCGCTCACTGATAGGCACTCTTCGTGTCTTCAGTGTCTGGGGGCCGAGCACCATCCCCAGAACTGTAGTCTGTGTTCCCTCTTACAAAGGCGGACTCAAGTAGCGAGATTGGCCCAGTGGAACGTTTTGTTCTCGGGCTCTTCGTCGGCATCGGCACCGGGGCCATCGTGTGCATCGACGTCATCAGCGTCCAGACCTTCATCCTTGGCTGCCAGTGCATCGAGTGCATCGAGGCATCGGCCCTCTGCATCGGCGCCGAGACATCGGATAGCTGCATCGACGTCGGTGGTACCGGGACCTCGTCTCCTGATGTCGTCGGACGGTGGTGCATCAGGTGGAGTGCAGGTGAGGGCTGTCCATTCCCCTGCTGGTGGCGGTGAGCCCTCGGGTGGGTCTCCTCCTACCCTGAGGGCTCCTGCGGTACAGCCCCCCCGAGATCGACCCTCTTCGGTCTCGGCCCCGAGGAAGCGACGGATGGATTCTACGTCCTCCTCGTCGGTGCCGGGGAGCTCCGGTGACATGCTTCGGAAGAAGTCTAAGAAGCATCGACACCGGTCCCCTCCCCGCGTCGGCACCGAGAGCTCTGGGTCGCCGAGGGCGTCGGCACCCAGCAGGCATCGGCACCGAGAGGACTGCTCACCCTCTGTTCAGGAGGTGTCGATGCGCTCCACTCTGGACAGCCCGGAACAGCCTCCACGCCCGGAACAGGTTCTGACGTCGACGCCTGCATCGACCTCCATGCCTTTCTCTGCAGCCGCTCTGAACGAGAGCCTCCGGGCCGTTCTCCCAGAGATTCTGGGAGAGCTGTTGCGCCCTACCCCTCCGGTACCGGCGGTGCTTGCACCTCCGGTACCGTCGAGCGTGGCGCCAGCTGGCCCATCGCCCGGGGTGAGGTCCCCGACGTCGGTACCGCGTGCGGTGCCGACTGCGGCCACCTCCCAGGAGGGCTCCCCGACTACGTCGGCGGAGGGAGCTTCGCCGATGCGGGTGAGGGAGTCTACCTCTCGACGCCCCCATCGTGGACGTGGCTCCACGGAGTCGAGCCGGGCGCGGTTGCAGACGCAGATCCGTGAACTTGTGTCTGACACCGAGGGTGAGGCCTCGTGGGAAGAAGAAGAGGATCCCAGATATTTCTCTGACGAGAAGTCTGAGGGTCTTCCTTCTGATCCCACTCCCTCTCCTGAAAGACAGCTTTCTCCTCCCGAGAGTCTGTCTTTTGCTTCCTTTGTCCGGGAGATGTCTACGGCCATCCCCTTCCCGGTGGTTGTGGAGGACGAGCCCAGGGCTGAAATGTTTGAGCTCCTGGACTATCCTTCTCCACCTAAGGAAGCGTCCACTGTTCCCTTGCACCATGTCCTGAAAAAGACATTGCTTGCGAACTGGACCAAGCCTCTAAGTAATCCCCACATCCCCAAGAAGATCGAGTCCCAGTACCGGATCCATGGGGACCCAGAGCTGATGCGCACCCAGTTGCCTCACGACTCTGGAGTTGTGGATCTGGCCCTAAAGAAGGCTAAGAGTTCTAGGGAGCATGCTTCGGCGCCCCCGGGCAAAGACTCTAGAACCTTAGACTCCTTTGGGAGGAAGGCCTACCATTCCTCTATGCTCGTGGCCAAGATCCAGTCTTACCAGCTCTACACGAGCATACACATGCGGAATAATGTGCGGCAGTTGGCGGGCTTGGTTGATGCTCTTCCCCCTGAGCAAGCCAAGCCTTTTCAGGAGGTGGTCAGGCAGCTGAAGGCGTGCAGAAAATTCCTGGCCAGAGGAGTGTATGACACTTTTGATGTTGCGTCCAGGGCCGCTGCTCAAGGTGTGGTGATGCGCAGGCTCTCATGGCTGCGTGCCGCCGACATGGAGAATAGACTCCAGCAGCGGATTGCGGACTCGCCTTGCCGTGCGGACAATATTTTTGGAGAGAAAGTCGAACAGGTGGTAGAGTCTCTCCACCAGCGGGACACCGCATTCGACAAGTTCTCCCGCCGGCAGCCTTCAGCTTCTACCTCTACAGGTAGACGATTTTTCGGGGGAAGGAAGACTGTTCCCTATACTTCTGGTAAGCGTAGGTACAATCCTCCTTCCCGACAGCCTGCGGCCCAGGCTAAGCCCCAGCGCGCTCGCTCTCGTCAGCAGCGTGCGCCTCAGCAAGGCCCCGCGGCTCCCCAGCAAAAGCAAGGGGCGAGCTTTTGACTGGCTCCAGCAGAGCATAGCCGACGTCCAAGTGTCAGTGCCGGGCGACCTGCCAGTCGGAGGGAGGTTGAAAGCTTTTCACCAAAGGTGGCCTCTCATATCCTCCGATCAGTGGGTTCTCCAAATAGTCCGGCAAGGATACACCCTCAATTTGGCCTCCAAACCTCCAAATTGTCCACCGGGAGCTCAGTCTTACAGCTTCCAGCACAAGCAGGTACTTGCAGAGGAACTCTCCGCCCTTCTCAGCGCCAATGCGGTCGAGCCCGTGCCATCCGGGCAAGAAGGGCTGGGATTCTATTCCAGGTACTTCCTTGTGGAAAAGAAAACAGGGGGGATGCGTCCCATCCTAGACCTGAGGGCCCTGAACAAATATCTCGTAAAAGAAAAGTTCAGGATGCTTTCCCTGGGCACCCTTCTCCCCATGATTCAGCAAAACGATTGGCTATGCTCTCTGGACTTGAAGGATGCCTACACTCACATCCCGATACTGCCAGCTCACAGACAGTATCTGCGATTTCAGTTGGGCACACGCCACTTCCAGTACTGTGTGCTACCCTTTGGGCTCGCCTCTGCGCCCAGGGTGTTCACAAAGTGCCTAGCTGTGGTAGCAGCGGCACTTCGCAGGCTGGGGGTGCACGTGTTCCCATATCTCGACGATTGGCTGGTGAAGAACACATCCGAGGCAGGAGCCCTGCAGTCCATGCAGATGACTATTCGCCTCCTGGAGCTACTGGGGTTTGTAATAAATTACCCAAAGTCCCATCTTTTACCAGTGCAGAAACTCGAATTCATAGGAGCTCTGCTGGATTCTCGGACGGCTCGTGCCTATCTCCCAGAGACGAGAGCCAACAACTTGTTGTCCCTCGTCTCGCGGGTGCGAGCGTCCCAGCAGATCACAGCTCGGCAGATGTTGAGATTGCTGGGCCACATGGCCTCCACAGTTCATGTGACTCCCATGGCCCGTCTTCACATGAGATCTGCTCAATGGACCCTAGCCTCCCAGTGGTATCAGGCCGCTGGGGGTCTAGAAGACGTGATCCACCTGTCCACGAGTTTTCTCACATCCCTGCATTGGTGGACGATTTGGTCCAATTTGACTCTGGGACGTCCCTTCCAAATTCCTCAGCCACAAAAAGTGCTGACCACGGATGCGTCTCTCCTGGGATGGGGAGCTCATGTCGATGGGCTTCACACCCAAGGAAGCTGGTCCCTCCAGGAACGCGTTCTACAGATCAATCTCCTGGAGTTGCGAGCGATCTGGAACGCTCTGAAGGCTTTCAGAGATCGGCTGTCCCATCAAATTATCCAAATTCAGACAGACAACCAGGTTGCCATGTACTATGTCAACAAGCAGGGGGGCACCGGATCTCGCCCCCTGTGTCAGGAGGCCGTCAGCATGTGGCTCTGGGCTCGCCGTCAAGGCATGGTGCTCCAAGCCACATATCTGGCAGGCGTAAACAACAGTCTGGCCGACAGGTTGAGCAGGATTATGCAACCTCACGAGTGGTCGCTCAACTCCAGAGTGGTGCGCCAGATCTTCCAAGCGTGGGGCACCCCCTTGGTGGATCTCTTCGCATCTCGAGTGAACCACAAAGTCCCTCAGTTCTGTTCCAGGCTTCAGGCCCCCGGCAGACTGGCATCGGATGCCTTCCTCCTGGATTGGGGGGAGGGTCTGCTGTATGCTTATCCTCCCATTCCTCTGGTGGGGAAGACTTTGTTGAAACTCAAGCAAGACCGAGGCACCATGATCCTGATTGCTCCTTTTTGGCCGCGTCAGATCTGGTTCCCTCTTCTTCTGGAGTTGTCCTCCGAAGAACTGTGGAGATTGGACTGTTTTCCGACCCTCATCACACAGGACGAGGGGGCGCTTCTGCATCCCAACCTCCAGTCTCTGGCTCTCACGGCCTGGATGTTGAGGGCGTAGACTTTGCCTCTTTGGGTCTGTCAGAGGGTGTCTCCCGTGTCTTGCTTGCTTCCAGGAAAGATTCCACTAAGAGGAGTTACTTCTTTCAATGGAGGAGGTTTGCCGTCTGGTGTGACAGCAAGGCCCTAGATCCTCGCTCTTGTCCTACACAGACCCTGCTTGAATACCTTCTGCACTTGTCTGAGTCTGGTCTCAAGACCAACTCTGTACGGGTTCACCTTAGTGCGATTAGTGCATACCATTACCGTGTGGAAGGTAAGCCGATCTCAGGACAGCCTTTAGTGGTTCGCTTCATGAGAGGTTTGCTTTTGTCAAAGCCCCCTGTCAAGCCTCCTACAGTGTCATGGGATCTCAATGTCGTTCTCACCCAGCTGATGAAACCTCCTTTTGAGCCACTGAATTCCTGCCATCTGAAGTACTTGACCTGGAAGGTCATTTTCTTGGTGGCAGTTACTTCAGCTCGTAGAGTCAGTGAGCTTCAGGCCTTGGTAGCCCAGGCCCCTTACACCAAATTTCATCATAACAGAGTAGTCCTCCGCACTCACCCTAAGTTTCTGCCGAAGGTTGTGTCGGAGTTCCATCTGAACCAGTCAATTGTCTTGCCAACATTCTTTCCCCGTCCTCATTCCTGCCCTGCTGAACGTCAGCTGCACACATTGGACTGCAAGAGAGCATTGGCCTTCTATCTGGAGCGGACACAGCCCCACAGACAGTCCGCCCAATTGTTTGTTTCTTTTGATCCCAACAAGAGGGGAGTGGCTGTAGGGAAACGCACCATATCCAATTGGCTAGCAGATTGCATTTCCTTCACTTACGCCCAGGCTGGGCTGGCTCTTGAGGGTCATGTCACGGCTCATAATGTTAGAGCCATGGCTGCGTCGGTAGCCCACTTGAAGTCAGCCACCATGGAGGAAATTTGCAAAGCTGCGACGTGGTCATCTGTCCACACATTCACATCTCATTACTGCCTGCAGCAGGATACCCGACGCGACAGTCGGTTCGGGCAGTCAGTTCTTCAGAACCTGTTTGGGCTTTAGGATCCAACTCCACCCCCCGAGGGCCCTGTTTGTTCTGTTCCAGGCTGCACTCTCAGTTAGTTGGTAAATTTTTTAGGTCAATCTCAGTTATGTCCTCGCCGTTGCGAGGTCCAATTGACCATGGTTGTTGTTTCGAGTGAGCCTGGGGGCTAGGGATACCCCATCAGTGAGAACAAGCAGCCTGCTTGTCCTCGGAGAAAGCGAATGCTACATACCTGTAGAAGGTATTCTCCGAGGACAGCAGGCTGATTGTTCTCACAAACCCGCCCGCCTCCCCTTTGGAGTTGTGTCTTCCCTTGTATTGTCTTGCTACATACTGGACTGGCCGGCTCGAGCCGGTTTCGGGCGGGAAGACGGCCACGCATGCGCGGTGCGCGCGGGCGCACGAGGACTAGCAAAGGACTTTGCTAGGAAGATTCCGATTGGAGGGGCTGCCGAGGACGTCACCCATCAGTGAGAACAATCAGCCTGCTGTCCTCGGAGAATACCTTCTACAGGTATGTAGCATTCGCTGTATGTGCAAAAATCATGATGCCACACATGCCCTTCCCCTGGTCACCACCCAAGCACCATTCTGGCTTTCACCATCGCCTTTTCTACTTCACCAATTTGCTTCATTTCTTTGAAGGCATAAATAAACATGCGGATAAAGGTGAGCCGGTTAGTGAAAATCTAGTGTATCTAGATTTTCAGAAAGTTTTGATAAAGTTCCTCATGAGAGACTCCTGAGAAAATGGATAGGAAGCAAGGTTCTGGTGTGGATTAGGAATTGGTTATTGGACAGAAAATAGAGGGTAGGGTTAAATGGTAATTTCTCTCAATGGAGGAAGGGGAACAGTGGAGTGCCACAGGGATCTGTACTGGGACCGGTGCAATTTATCATATTTATAAATGATATGGAAATTGGAATGACAAGTAAGATGATTACATTTGCTGATGACACAAAACTATTCAAGATTGTTAAAACACGTGCAGACTGTGAAATATTGCAAGAGGACCTTAGGAAATTGGAAGACTGGGTGTCCAAATGGCAGATGAAATTTAATGTGGACAAATGCAAAGTGATGCACATTGGCAAGAATAATAAAAATCATAGTTACCTGACGCTAGGGTACAACTTGGGGAACAAGAAAAAGATCTAGGTGTCGTTGTAGATTGAAATCTTCTGCTCACTGTGTGGCTGAGGAGAGATATGATTGAGGTCTACAAAATCCTGAGTGGTGTAGAACGAGTAGAAGTAAATCGATACATAAGAACATAAGAGTAGCCATAGACTGGGTCATACCAATGGTCCATCTAGCCCAGTATCCTGATTTCCAAACAGTGGCCAAGCCAGGTCACAAGTACCTGGCAGAAACCCAAATTGTGGCAACACTCCATACTACAAATCCCAGGGCAAGTAGTGGCTTCCCAATGTTTGTCTCGATAGTAGACTATGGACTTTTCTTGTAGGAACTTGTCCAAACCTTTTTTAAACCCAGATATGCTAACTGCTGTTACCACATCCTCTGGAAAAGAGTTCCAGAGCTTAACTATTCGTTGAGTGAAAAAATATTTCCTCCTATTTCTTTTAAAAGTATTTGCATGCAACTTCCTCTAGTGTCCCCTAGTCTTTGTACTTTTGGAACAAGAAAAAAATTGATTTACTTCTCTTCCTACACCTCTTAGGATTTTGTAGACCTCAATCATATCTCCCCTCATCCGTCTCTTTTCCAAGCTGAAGAGCCCTAACCTCTTTAACCTTTCCTCATACAAGAGGAGTACCATCCCCTTTATCATTTTATTTGCTCTTCTTTGAACCTTTTCTAATTCCGCTAAATCTTTTTTTGAGATACGGCGACCAGAACTGAATGCAATACTCAAAGTGCAGATGCACCATAGAGTGATACAAAGGCATTATAGTATTTTCGGTCTTATTCATCATCCCTTTCCTAATAATTCTTAGCATCCTGTTTGCTTTTTTGGCTGCTGCCGCACACTGAGCAGAAGATTTCAGTTTATTATCTACAACAATACCCAGATCTTTTTCTTGAGCGCTGACCCCCAAGATGGACCATAACATCAGGTAACTGTGATTCAGATTATTCTTTCCAATGTGCATCACCTTGCATTTGTACACATTAAATTTCATTTGCCATTTGGACGACCAGTCTTCCAATTTCCTAAGATCTTCCTGCAATATTTCATAGTCCTCACGTGTTTTAACAACCTTGAATAGTTTTGTATCATCTGCAAATTTGATCACCTCACTCATCATTTCGATTTCCATATCATTTATAAATATGTTTAATAGTACCTGCGGCACACCACTGTTCACTCTCCTCGATTGAGAAAAATGACCATTTAACTCTACCCTATGTTTTCTGTCCAATAACCAATTCCTATTCCACACCAGAACCTTGCCTCCTATCTCTTTCATTTTCTCAGGAGTCTTTCATGAGGAACTTTATGAAAAGCATTCTGAAAATCTAGATATACTACATCAACCAGCTCACCTTTACCTGCATGTTTATTCACACCTTCAAAGAAATGAAGCAAATCTGTGAGGCAAGACTTCACTGGGCTGAACCCATGCTGACTCTGTCCCATTAGCTATGTTTGTCTACATGTTCTACAATTTTATTCTTTATAATAGTTTCCACTATTTTGCCTGGCACAGACGTCAGGTTTACCAGTCTATAATTTCCCAGATCACCACTAGAACCTTTAAAAATCGGTGTCACATTGGCCACCTCCAATCTTCACGTACTATGGACAATTTTAACGACAGGTTACATATTACTAACAGCAGATCAACAATTTAATGTTTGAGTTCTTTGAATACCCTTGGATGTATGCCATCTGGTCCAGGTGATTTACTACTCTTTTAATTGGTCAGTTTAGCTCAGTATATATCTTCCAGGTTCACCGAGATTTCTTTCAATTCCTCTGCATCATCACCCTTGAAAACCATTTATGGTACAGGCAGATCTCTTACATCTTCTTCCGTAAAGACAGAAGCAAAGAATTCATTCAGTTTCTCCGCTATGGCCTTGTCCTCCCCGAGCACCCCTTTTGCTCCTTTGTGGTCCCACAGATTCCATCACAGGCTTTCTGCTTCTGATGTACCTGAAAAAGTTGATACTGTGAGTTTTAGCCTCTGTGGCAAGTTTCTCTTCATATTCTCTTTTGCATCTGACTTGCCAGTGCTTAGGTTGCTTCTTATTTTCTTCATTTGGGTCCTTTTTCCATTCTTTTGGCTGTAATGGCCTCTTTTACTTCACCTTTTAACCATGTAGGCTGACATTTTCTCTTCTTTCCACCTTTGTAAATATGAAGAATGCATTTGGACTGGGCATCCAAGATGGTATTTTTGAATAACATCCACGCCTGATTTAGTGTCCTAACCTTTGCAGCCAATCATTTTAGTTTCTTTTTAACCATTTCCCTCATTTTATTATAGTTGCCCTTTTGAAAATTAAATGCAAATACCATAGATTTCTTTTGCGGGTTCATCCCAGATAGTAGCTCAAACTTGATCATGTTATGATCACTGTTTCCCAGGGGACCCAACACTGCCACCTCTCGCACTATGCCCTACATGCCACCAAGGACCAGATCCAAAATTGCTCCCCCTCTCGTCGGTTCCTGGACCAGCTGCTCCAAGAAGCAGTCATTTATTACATCTAGAAATTTTATCTCCCTGGCACTCCCTGATGTAAAATGTATCCAGCCAATATCAGGGTAATTGAAATCACCCATTATTATAGCATTGCCCAATTTGCGAGCTTTCCTAATCTCTGTAAGCATTTCTACATCCGCCCGTTCATTCTGTCCTGGTGGACGGTAGAATACGCCTTCCTTTCACACATGGAATTTCTATCCATAAATGATTCCACACTGCTATCTGTGTCATGTGGAATATTTATTTTATTTGACTCAATTCCCTCTAATATATAGTGCAACCCCCCCCCCCACTCCAAATTGATCCTCTCTATCAGTGGCGTAGCTACGTGGGGCCTGAGGGGGCCCGGGCTCCCGCAGATTCGCCCCTGGCCCCCTGCCGACGACCCCCCTCCCCCACCATCGCCGCCAGCTCCGCTACCGCATGATTTACCTTGATTGCTGGCGGGGATGCCCAAACCCCGCCAGCCAAGAGTGTTCTTCAGCGCTGGAGTTAGTAAACTCCGGCGCCTTCATTCAAGGAAGTTCGTCTGAAGGATCAGCTGGTTTTGACGCCTTACGTCCTGCACCGTGCATGTAGCCCCGTGCAGGACGTAAATGCGTCAAAACCAGCTGATCCTTCAGACGAACTTCCTTGAATGAAGGCGCCGGAGTTTACTAACTCCAGCGCTGAAGAACACTCTTGGCTGGCGGGGTTTGGGCAGCCCCGCCAGCAAACAAGGTACTTCATGGGGCGGGCAGCGACGGCGGCCAAGGGTTGGTAGCGGGAGGGGGGGGAGTTTAAGAGTGTCGGCGCGATCGAGCGGGGGAAGGGGGGTTGCCGGAGGGGGGGAGGCGGCTTAACAGTGCCCCCCCATCTCGGGCTCTGGCCCCCCCTCCTGGCAAGGTCTGGCTACGCCCCTGCTCTCTATCATTGCGATACAATTTGTACCCTCTTAACACAGTGTCCCGTTGATTGTCCTCTTTCCATCAAGTCTCTGAGATGCCTATTACATCTACTTCATCATTTAGTGCTATATATTCTAACTCTCCCATCTTAATTTTAGGCTTCTTGCATTTGTATACAGGCACTTCAATTTGTATTTTTTCCTTTGATCTACTAGCTGCTTAGAAATTGAAGGGGATAATACGCATCCTTTATCCTGTTCTCTCATTAAGCACACGTGGCTTACTTTCAGCATTGTTGAAACCTCTCTACTGGGATTTCCTAAATGCCCTGTTTCAATAGTATCCTTCAAGGATACTCCACACCGAACCATGCACTCCTGGGCGACCGTCGGCTTACCCCCCCCCCCCCCCCCCCCATTCTGCTGCTGTATCTCCTTTTTAAAAGTTAGCGCTAGCAGCCTGGTTCTATCCCTGTTAAGGTGGAGCCCATCCTTTCAGAACAGTCTTCCCCCTTTCCCAGAATGTTGCCCAGTTGCTAACAAATCTAAGTCTAAATGTGTGGAGGTGAGATGCTGTAGCAGGGCAGAGCAGGGAGATAGAAGATGGAAGTGAGGTGCTGACAGCTAAGTGGGGGGGGGGGGAGCAGGGCAGGAAGATGGAAGTGGGAGTGGGAGAAACACTAACAGGCACTAAAGAGAAAGCAGAAAGCAACAAGGGCAACAAAATGTTGCATTTACAGCAAGTGTTGCCTCTTGTGTCTTCTTATTGCTCATTTATTGCTCCTCTGCCAACTGTGATGCCCACTTCTGAAAGATGCTGCCTCAGGCCTGAGCCTCAGTTGGCCTCATTATAGGGCCTCCAGTGTTCCTACACTACAGACACAAGCATCTGAATGGACTACATTTCCCATTATTATTTACTAGCACTTGAGATGGACTTTCATCCTTGTCATTCCTTACCCGTAACACTTTTATTTGCTCTGGATTAAGGTTCCAAAAATTGTCCATCATTCATCAGATATCACCTCCATACACTGCAGAAATTTGCCATATGCCTTTTCTAGAGTACACTCCCACAATATAATTATTTGAACATCATTGGCACAGAGTAATGAGTCAAACCCAACATTTCCATTAACACACTTAAAATTTGCAAATACACATTAAACAGCACAGGGGATAAGGAGGAATTCTGTAGTGCATAATCCAAGAACCTTTACTGAACAACTACAATTTATAATAAAATCCACAAATCAATTAAAGACTACCCCTGAAAATCCCAAATATGACAAGGTTATCTGTAGAATACCATGATCTAGAAGATCAAAAGCTGCAGATACAACTGGAACCAACAAAACTGCAGTCACCTAACCTCTCTAGAGCCTTAATTTCTCCAACATTGGTTTTGGCATAGGAATCAGTAGAAGTAACATTTTTTTCAACAAAAATTGGTATAAACTCTGGTCTTTTCCATCATGGACTACTGCAATGTTTTGTATTTGCAAATGTCTCATACATCCTTATCTAGGTTACAGCTAATTCAAAACACTACAGCGAGACACTCATTGAAATTTTGAGAGGGGTACTTTTCTATTGTAGTCCCTGTACTGGTTACTGATCAGAGTGTGGATAGAATTCAAGGTTTTATGTTTTATTTGTAAAATATTTGTATAGTTTGCACCCAATTTATCTGATCAGGCATATGGGTTTACATCCCACTCTTAGACCAGGCAGATTGTTTAGAACATAAGAATAGCCATACTGGGTCAGCAGTGGCGTAGCTAGGGTAGTTGACACCCGGGGCCAGTCATTTTTTTAACACCCCCCCCCCCCAAATCCAGTACTAGGCATACCGAGAATACAAAACACTCAGGACCTATAGAGCAATTCTACCATACCATAAACAGTAATTTGTACGAGTCACTCAAGGAAAAGGAAAGCATCTTAAACACTACAGTGAGCACTAGAACATCAATTCACCTATTGTAAAACGAAAACAGACAGATTAGTACAGATCATCAATCCTGCACAGTCAATGCCAACCGAAAGCCATGTCTTTTTCACAAACACAGATACATCCTAATCCACTATAGAATAAGTAATCATAAACTTTCTATTTAGACAAAAATTAAACTGAACCCCCAAGATGCCAGACTCTGCATACAATGCAACACCACAGAAACAGAAAATGTCCCCTAGTACTGTGTAAAATATAAAGACAGCAGATGTAAATTTGAAAAAAACTAACAAATACCAATCACCACTTTACAAATTAACAAATAGAAATAAAACAAATACAGAAAATAAAATAATACCATTTTATTGGACTAATGCATTTGGCTTCCAGAGGCCAAAATCTCCTTCCTCAGGTCAATACAGTATAGTACTCTTACAGTATCCTATCCTGACCTGAGGAAGGGGGTTTTCTTCTCTGAAAGTTAAGTCGAAATGTATTAAAATGTCCAATAAAAAGATTACCTTATTTATATGTTCTATTTATAAACATTTAACACAGCTACAATACTATATCCTAAAGCAAAAAAATAAAAATATATATTTTATTTACAGTTTGTTGTCTCTGGTTTCTGCTTTCCTCATCTTCTTTTCACTGTCTTCCTTCCATCTAGCATCTGTCTTCGCTCTCTGCCATCCAGTGTTTGCCCTCTCTAATGTCCCTTCCATCCACTGTCTGCCCTCTCTCTCTGCCCCTTCCATTCACTGTCTGCCCTCTCTCTCTCTGCCCCTTCCATCCACTGTCTGCCCTCTATTTCTGCCCCTTCCATCCACCATCTGCCCCAGTCTGCCATCTCCCTCCCATCCACATCTGCCCTCTATCTCTGCTCCTTCCATCCACCATTTGCCCCAGTCTGCCCTCTTTCTCTCTCCCCCTTCCACCCACCATCTGCCCTTTCTCTCTGCCCCTTCAATCCGTCTGCCCTCCCTCTCCCATCCATCCAGGGTCTGCCCTCCCTCACACTCCCCACTTCCATCCAGGGTCTGTCCCCTCTCTCTCTGCCCGCTCTTTTCAGCCCCCTTCATCCACCACATGCCTTGCATCCCCCTTTTTCAGCCCCAGACCCATTCTCCCACCTGCCCCAGGCATGGATCCATTTTCCCTCCTGTCCCCTTGTCAGACCCCAGTTACAGCTTCAGACCTCTTCTCCCCTCTGAGCACTCCCCTCCCCAGTCCCCTTCTCCCCTCTAAGCTCTGCCACCCTCCCCAATCCCCTTCTCCCCTGAGCACCCCTCTAAGCTCCCCCACCCTCCCGAATCCCCTTCTCCCCTCTGAGCACCCAGTGACCCATCTAAGCTCCCCCACCCGAAATTAGATTAGAAATTTTTTGCAAGCAATTGAAAACATGGTTATATAAAAAGTTAACATCTTTTTTTATGTACTATTTATATTTTATAAACTTTTTTTCATTATTTTATAGAGTTGATGCAGTGTATCTAGATTTTCAGAAAGCGTTTGAACAAGTCATGGGATAGGAGGAATTGGTTATTGAACAGAAAAGAGAGGGTAGGGTTAAATGGTCATAGCTCCAAATGGAGGAGAGTGTATAGTGGAGTGCCCCAGGGATCTGTACTGTGAAGCTTCAATATTACTCTGTGTCATAGCAGGCTACCTATTAGTAAATGTTAAGTCTAAAAAATTCCTGACTCAAACAAGGCCACCTAGATCATTCTATTTCCTTATTCAGAAAAACTTGCAATTCAAACATCCAATGTCATTCCTGCCATGCTAGGACATGTCTATTACAACATCTCCTTTATGAAATTTGCTCAGTGATAACCTAGTGAACATCTTCCCACATGTTCCCATCTTGTTGCCAGTAGACTACCAATGGAGCTGTCAAGTTTATGGATTTATGCTCAGTAAGCGTAATTTCATTTGCTCATATCCCTTTAATCCCACTATGAAACCCCGCATATACCTTTAGCTGAGTTAAGGATGAGTGATTTTCAGACAGCCCCCTTTATGTGGTAAATTGGTATTTAAACTTTCAAAATTATCTGCATATAGGACGAGCAATTTTATGAAAGATGATTTCTGTGGATGAAACACTGTTTTACCTGTGGAAATGGCTTTGAAAATTACCCTCTCTAAGTGGGGTATCTTCTTATTATGTTAATTTCATACTACCATATTTCCTCTTTCTATTGTGAGTTTCCAGAATTTGAGCTGTGAAATATATATAGTTTCATCTTGCTATTGCACCCAAAGTGCTTATTTTTATGTTAGTTTTGACATGTTAGTAAGAAAATACCCTGCAAGTTGCTTCAGGCAGCTAAAGAAAAGCGTTGCAGAAATTCCAAACAGCTCTGGATGAATCATCAAATCCCAGGAGTAAGAGGATGTTGTATGTAAATGTCATACTACCCTTCCAGCATGCTAATAAGAAAGTGAGAAAGAGCATGTTTACCATTTTGCCTATTGTTGCTAAACAGCTGAATATGAATAATTCTTGTATTTTTGGTTGATGTGACTAAAAGTTGATAAATCTTCACTGATTATGTTAATGGTTGTATAAAAGAAACTTGATGTTGCATGTTCTTAAACACTCCAGGAAAGGTGAAGGCCCAAGTAAACTGTTCTGTTTCTCCATTTCTGTGCATTTGATTCCTGATCTCAGTTGAATATGTGCATAAGTTCGTCCATTTACATTTGTTCCTTGACCACCAACCACAGACGACTTATAATTATTGGACTAATATTTAGCACAGTTACATATGTAACTTTTAAAATATTGGCTTCAGTTAAGTGCCCACTGCAGGATATTTATATAAAATTAATGCCTATATTAGGAGGAGGGTTAGGGGCTGAACAGGGTCAGCACAAAGGTTATATGTAGAGCAGCAAAATTAGCCACTCCACCTATAAATTATAGGTCCAGCCAGCAGCTAATAATCACTGGCTGCCACTGGCTGAATTAGACCTGGATACTCAATGATGGACCTAATCCAGGCACTTGCACTTTATGCTCCAGGTCTTGCCTGGCTGGCTGAAGTTATCCGGGTGTTAGATGATATTCAGCACTGGTACCCGGCATAACTATCCAGGCCAGTTAGTACAACTGTATCTGTGGTGCCCAGATAGCTAAATCTAATACTTTCTTTAAAAATATATCAAACTTAACAAAAATTCGGTCACTTCTTGAGAGCCGCTGTGCCTAAATACTGTGGATGAATACTGTGGATGAGAGGCCATCAGTGCTTGACTGTTAGAAGCACTCACATAAAAATGCAGCCTTTGTGAAGCCACTAGGCCATTTGCAAACAAAATCACAGGTCTCCTCAAAATAAGCAATATTTGTTCAAAGTCCACTTATATAAGTGTCTATAAAGTGCCCAACAAATTACATCATTGAGAGATATTCAAATAATTGCCATAAATCACTACAAGTGTGATATCCTGGTCTTGCCTAGCTGCCTGATGTTATCCGTGTGTTAAATGATGTTCAGTGCCAGCAGCTGGATAGCTACACAAGTTAGCACAACTATTTCAGTGGTCCTATGAACCCACAAACTGAATATTGGCAGTGCACAGTGTCACGTTTTCAAGGCAGGAACTAGGTTTGTGAGCCCTTGGGCCACTGCCGAGGAGCAGCAGCGGCAGGCAAAGCCACCCCACACAGGGAAAAAACAGAACTCTGACAGGGACCGCTAGACTTCACCTGCACTTGACCACCGTTCCTCAGGAGTTGAGCCCCTGGGTGCAGGTGGCCGGCAGGACTTACTGGACAGGGCAGGAACTGGATACCCACTAGGCAGGAAGTGGACAGGCCAAAAGGGTCAGGAACTGAAAGCTGCAGAGCAGCCACTAAAACAGGGAACAAATACTGACAGACAAGAGACGAGACTGAAAGATGCCAGGCAGCCACTAAAACAGGGAACAAATGCTGACAGACAAGAGACAAGACTGAAAGCTGCCAGGCAGCCACTAAACAAGAAACACAGGCAACCAAGAACTAGACAGAGAAATACAAACAAGAAACAAGACTGGGAACAAGCAATACAGTACAAGATAAACTACACAAAGACTATACTAGAAACAGGCAACAATCTCAGACAATAAACTGGACTAGGCAGAAGTGCACAGCGCACACCAGCATACCAGGGACCTTAGGCGATGCAAAGGTAAAGGCAGAAGTTTCCAACTGGCTAATAAGCACAGGAGCAGCTGAGACTCAGATGCAGCAATCACAAGGCAGCTACGGGTGCTGTGCAGGCTCAAACAAGACAAGCAAGTCTGGCAGCCTGGAAGATCCAGACTGGACTGAGCTGAAGCCTGGAACGGGGAGGGACAGCAAGACAGTCTATGGCAGCCACTGGTTCTGGCCACCAGAGGGCGAGGGGAGCACAACCCAAGACACAGGCAGAAAGCATACTGAAGCACAGAGAGGGTTAACACACACAGGTGCAGTGTAGTGGAGAAATCAGAGCCATGCTGGAAGCAGCCAGCACACAGAGACAGAGCTAACTTAGAAAGACCAGACAGAAGCCCGCTCAGAAGCTGACCGCCAGAAATAAGGTAAGCCTGAGAGGGGTCATGACCACAGACATCTTCAGACCTCCTGGCAATAGCCGGACAGTGCCACAGTGGATTTTCAGTAGCACTTTCTGGTTATGTGGCAAGCACTACTTTGAATACACACTTAGAGAGTGGTTTTATAATAGATTATTGTATTAATCCCTTCATAGTTCTGGTTTTGCTTATTGCCCAGTACAATACTGGAACTCCCTCCCTTTGGTGGACTTCTACTTGAGGTTTCGTAAGCCGTTAAAGACTTACTTATTTTCTATCTTATGTAATTACTTTCTGAAATTGTTTTATGTGTTAAGATAGTCTAAATAGTTTATGTATGATTTGCAACTCTTCTTAGTGTTAGCCCTAGTTTAATTGAAAACTGTAATCCGCATTGATCCTGGAATATAGCAGAATAGAAATTCTGTTGTGTTGTATTCTACTGTATTGTATTTTGTATGCACATGAAATTACCTCAGGGGCTACACATAGAAACGTACATGTGGTGACAAAAAGGCACATTCTTTCACAAGACCCATTTTCAAAAACAAAACGTCTATTTTTTTTTTCCAAATATACCATTTGCAACAAAGGTTTTGTGCTTTGTACGTTTTCTTTCTTTTTTTTTTTTTTACTATTAACCCCCCCCCCCCCCCCCCCCCCCCGTACAAATGAAAAATGTAGAAAATCAAGCATTTTAGCAGATTGTTCCCCCAGACATCCCAGAAGAAAAATGGGGCACCCTAGGGGGCACTGCTGTGAACTTCATATAAATGCTCCCAGGTACACATCTCACCGTTGCTCTCTTATCTTTTTGGGGAGTGGGAGGGGGTTAGTGACCACTGGGGGAATAAGGAGAGATCTTCCCTGATTCCCTCCAGTGGTCATTTAGGGCATTTTTTTTAATGCTTTATTCATTAATAAAACAGGTCTAAAGCAAAACATCCAACTTATAACCCTGGCTATTTTTGTTTTGTTCCATTATGGCAGAAAAACGTCCAAGTGTTAGGAACACCCAGATCCCGCCCTTAACATACTCCTCTCACACACCCTTGTTATTTGAAAGCACTTCTGATGGACTTCATAGAAAACATCTAAAAATTGGTTTTGAAAATACCTATTTGAACATCCAAATGCAAATTTGAAAATGAGCCTAACAGTAACCTAGGGAACTTTGTAAGTTTAAGTGGTTTGAAAATGTGCCCCTTAAGAATTGATTAACATTTTTAGAACAATAATTCAGTATATTGTTATGCCACACTTCGATTCTTGTAATTCCTTATACCTAGGGCAAAGTTCCACATGAGAGACTCCTGAGAAAATTAAAAAGTCATGGGATAGGAGGTAATGCCCTTCTGTGGATTAGGAACTGGTTATTGGACAGAAAACAGAGGGTAGGGTTAAATGGCCATTTTTCTCAATAGAGGAGGGTGTATAGTGGAGTGACACAGGGATCTGTACAGGAACCGGTGCTATTTAACATAATTATAAATGATTTGGAAAGCAGAACAATGAGTGAGGTGATTAAATTTAAAGATGACACAAAACTATTCAAAGTTGTCAAAACACATATGATTGTGAAAAATTGCAGGAAGACCTTAGGAAACTGGAAGACTGGGCATCCAAATGACAGATGAAACTTAATGTGAGAAAATGCAAAGTGATGCACATTGGGAAGAATAATCCAAATCATAGTTATTTGATGCTAGGGTCAACTTTAGAAGTCAGCATTCAAAAAAAGATCTAGGTGTCGTGGAGGGGCATAATCAAACGGGGCGCCCAAGTTGTCATGAGGACGTCCTCGCAGAACGGCCCCGTAAAAGGGTGGGGCAACCCGTATTATTGAAACAAGATGGGCGTCCATCTTTCATTTTGATAATACAGTCAGGACGCCCAAATCATGAAATTTAGGTCGACCATAGAGATGGTCATCCTTAGGTCATTTTTGATATGATTGTCCCCGGTTTTTGGCGATAATGGAAACCGAGTACGCCCATCTCAAAAACGACCAAACCCAAGCTACTTGGTCGTGGGAGCAGCCAGTATTCGTAGTGCACTGGTCCCCTCACATTCCAGGACACCAACTGGGCACCCTAGGGGGCACTGCAGTGAACTTCACAAATTGCTCCCAGCTGCATAGCTCCCTTACCTTTGGTTCTGAGCCCCCCACAACTGTACACCACTACCATAGCCCTAAGGGGTGAAGGGGGGCACCTATATGTGGGTACAGTGGGTTTTGGGGGGGTTGGAGGGCTTAACATTTACCACCACATATGTAACAGGTAGAGGGGGATGGGCCTAGGTCCGCCTGCCTGAAGTACACTGCAGTACCCACTAAAAACTGCTCCAGGGACCTGCATACTGCTGTGATGGAGCTGGGTGTGACATTGAGGCTGGCATAGAGGCTAGAAAAATGTTTTTAAATTTTGTTTTTTTGGGTGGGAGGGGGTTGGTGACCACTGGGGGAGTAAGGGGAGGTGATCACCAATTCCCTCTGGTGGTTATCTGGTCAGTTCGGGCACCTTTTCGAGGCTTGGTTGTGAAAAAAAATGGACCAAGTAAAGTCGGCCAAATGCTCGTCAGGGACACCCTTCTTTTTTCTATTATCAGCCGAGGAGGTCCATCTCCTTCGGTACGCTGCTGACACACCCCCGTGAATTTTGGTGGTTGCTGCGATGGAAAGCAGTTGAGGATGCCCCAAATCGGCTTTCGATTATGCCGATTTGGGTGACCTTGAGAGAAGGACGCCCATCTCCCGATTTGTGTCGGAAAATGGGTGTCCTTCTCTTTCGAAAATTCATCTGATTGTAGACAATATGCTGAAATCCTCTGCCCAGGGTGTGGCAGTGGCCAAAAATCATAGGAATTATTAGGAAGGAATGCAAAATAAGGCTATGAATATTATAATGCCTCTGTATCGCTCAATGGTGCGGACTCACCTTGAGTATTGCGTTCAGTTCTGGTCGCCATATTTCAAAAAAGATATAGTGGAATTAGAAAAGGTTCAAAGATAAGTAACCAAAATGATAAAGGGGATGGAACTCCTGAGTGGTGTAGAACAGGTAAAAGTAAATCAATTTTTGACTGTTTCAGAAAGTACAAAGACCAGGGGACACTCAGTGAAATTACACGGACATACTTTTAAAACAAATAAGAGGAAATATTTTTTCACTCAAAGAATAGTTAAACTCTGGAACTCGCTGCTGGTGGATGTGGTAAAAGTAGTTAGTGTATCTGAGTTTTAAAAAAGGTTTAGACAAGTTCCTGGAGGAAAAGTCCATAGTCTGTTATTGAGATGGACATGGGGGAAGTCACTGCTTGCCCTGGGATTGGTAGTATGGAATGTTGTTACTATTTGGGTTTCTCTCCAGATACTTGTGACCTGGATTGGTAACTGCTGGAAGCAGGATACTAGTTTAGGTGGACTATTGTCTGACTCAGTATGGCTATTCTTATGTTCTTATGATTCCTAAATCAACAATAAACCCTAGCTATGCCATAACACAAAATAAAAGAAATGTCCCCAATGCAGATTCTCATTTTATCCAGAGACTAGTACTTCCTGGCCACCCAATCACAATGCAGTTTCTCATTTTATCCAATCACAATGCTTCCTATCCTACTGCATTCTCATTTTATCCAATCATAATGCTTCCTTCCTATCTATCCTATCCCAGTGCAGTTTCTCATTTTATCCAATCACAATGCTTCCTTCCTATCCATCCTATCCCACTCATAGTTTCTCATTTTATCCTATCACAACGCTTCCTTCCTATCTATCCTATCCCAGTGCAGTTTCTCATTTTATCCTATCATTTGCTCCAGAATCAAAGATATTATATCACAAGAGAACTGCACTAGCTGAGATATTAGTAAGTCAGTATGCAAGCAGTGCAGAAACATTTAACAACAAAAAATCTCAGTTGTGTTTTTAACTACTTAAAATGTAGTTTAACTACTGGGCAACTACCAACTATTTGTGAGTGGTTAAACTTTTTGGATTAATTACTGAAATGTAGTTTAATTATGTAGTTAACTACGTAGTTAAACTACAAAGTAGTTAACTATTGCCCAGCATTGGTACATAGAATCTCTAGGGAAAACCATGGGATAGAGTAGATGGTACAGATGGGCAGACTGGGTAGGCTATATGGGCTTTATATGCCTTCATTTTCTATGTGCAGTGAGCTTTTAACTTATGCACAAGTGCACAAAACAGGAAAGCTATGCATGCCTCAGAGCAGGTATAACTTTACACAGGAGCTTTCTAAGAGGGTAATTTTTATAACAGTACTGATGTGGAGGAGTAAACTAATGGTTAGATCAGTGGCCTGAGCACCTGGGGAACCGGGTTCACCTTTGTTCATTTTAAAGAACAGATGTAAATTATGCATATATAAAGCTGCACAAATTAAAAAATTACCTTCCATGTGGTCAATTCTGAAACTGTCCGTATCAAAATAAAGACTCTGCATACTATTTACTCATCAGCTTTGCACCAAGTTTGAAAGCAAAAGCTAGAAGGACTTTGATTCGCAAATTTGTTTCAGGTCCAAAGTACACGTGGTCATAAGCACTTTGTTATTTGCTTGCAAAATACACTTTACAGGGCACATGTATGTGAAGATTTTAAAATACTATCTGTGCAGAAAGTTCTGCATCAGTGTAAACATGACATGAGAAATACCTTGTCTCAACAAAGTTAAAAGGAGATGTATTGATGTGGAATTTTAATCATCATATTTTCTTTTTTCTGTTTTGCTGTATTTATTACCTTGAAAAGTGGACTAACATGGCTACCACTTGTCCTTGTCCACACCACTTTACTCAGTCATACTGCCGAAAGTCAGCTTTCAAATAGCTGAGTAGGTGCTTTGCTTTGAAAATTGTCCTTCATTTTAAATAAAGCCTTTTTTGATCAGCTACAGTTTTAGCATATAAACAAGGCCAGTGCAGGAGCATTGAGCACCCTAGACAAAATGTAACCTTACACCCCCCCCCCCCCCCCCCATTCAATTAACTTTCAAGCCTCCTCAAGATTTTGATAAACGAAAACATAATAACTATCCCATAACAATGCTATTAAAATACATAGTGTGGACCTGAGTTGTCTATGGACTGCAAGTGTTTTGATACAAGGTGTTTCTGTTCTGTGACAACTGAGATCTCCTCCTTCATAGCAATATCATTTACCTGGGTAAATGGACTATTTGAAAACTGACAACAATCTGTGCAGGTAAAATTACTGCCAATGGTGCTTTGAATTTCTGTGGCTATCAGCATCTTTCGTTTTACTTTGACTGAAACTGCTCTTTCCTGCCCCCACCCCCACCCAAGAACCTGCCACCCTAGTTGACTGCCTACTCATGCCTGATGGTTAAGCTGGCTTTGAATATAAATATATAGCTAAATATAAACCACAAAGAGATTATTCTTCTAAATTGATTGGATCAGACAAACCGGATTTGAAAAAAATGTTTGGTATTATAAAATTGTGCATTAAGGAATCTAATGATACTGATCTAGAGTTAATACAGCCTAAGGCAACAGATCTAGCATATTATTTTTCTTATAAGATAGCCTCAATATATAATTCTTTTTTGAATGATGAAAGTAAAATTGAAGAAATTAGTAGATGTTATACCAGCTGATAGATGTTGGTCGTCTTTTCTGATGGTGACAAATACAGAAATTCAAAGTATTGTTAGCAGCAGATTGGCTAATACCCATCGTCCATTGGACATCTGTCCAGCATTATTGCTGAAAGATGTTCCATCTTTTGTATTTGACTGGTTGACAGGTTTTGTGAACGCTGTTTTGTGAACACTATTCTATCTCATGGTTGGTTTTCTCCTTCTTTTGGTAAAATTATACTTACCCCAATACCGAAGGGTGATAACTTTAGACCGGTAGCTGGAATTCCATTTCTTACTGAATTGACTGAATTTGTTGTACTATCTCAACTGAACACTTTTTTGTTGAATAATAATATATCATCATCATCTCAACATGGTTTTAGAAGTTTCTTTAGTACAGAGACTCTTCTCTTGAAATGAACCACTTATGTAAGGGATTATCTGAGTAGAGGCAGTCAGATTTTGCTTCTTCAATTTGATGTATCTTCTGCATTTGACACTGTTAACTACGATATTCTATTATACAGACTTTGAGGTAGAAATAAATGGATTATTGTGACAATGGTTTGAGGGTTGTTTATTTCTGAGGTGTAGAAACTATGTGGTATTAAAAAATGGTGTACTATCTGAATCTTGGTCTCTCCTGAGTGGCGTTTCACAGGGTTCACCAATTTATAGCCTTTATAAGGGAGTTTTATGATTCAGCTAACTTTGAATGAACAAACTTTTTCGTATGCCGATGATATATTTTTGTTGATTCCTATATGTGAACAATATCATTTATTTATAAAGAGGATATCAGAAATTCTGAAGGAGATTCAATATTGGCCACTTTAAAATTGATTAAAATTAAATATGGAAACATCAAAATTTTTATGGTTTAAATACGAGGTTCAATGAGATTCCATCTTCAATTAGATTGTTGGATGGTACAAATTTTAATATAGACACTGTATCAACAGTATTAGGTGTTATATATATGTGGAGCAGGGGCGTAGCTACGGGTGGGCCTGGGTGGGCCCAGGCCCACCCAATCTCGGCCTGGGCCCGCACAGTCTTTTGGGACCCTCACCTACCATGATGACGATGACTTCGTTTTTTTGCCCGCAGCGGCCAGCGGACGTAAAAACAGCAAGCAGCGAGCCAGTCTCGACTCCGCGTCCTTCGCTTCCTGCCCTCTCAGCGTCCCGCCCGCCTGAAAGGAAATGACATCAGAGGAAGGCGGGACGGCACAGAGAGAGGGCAGGAAGCAAAGGACGGAGTTGAGACTGGCTCGCTGCTTGCTGCTTTTACGCTGCAACTTTGGGAGTGGAAGTGAGCCAGCCAGAAAGAAGCGATTTGGTTTCCACTCCTCCGTGCAGCCATCGCCGTTCGCTCAAAACACAGGGCAAGCAAACCTGTGAGCTGCTGCATCCACGTTGTCGTTCTTTTGAGGGGGGAGGGCAGGGGAGATGCCAGATAGAATGGGGAAGGGGATTGAAATAAACAGGATGGGCAGGGGAGAGAGGAGAATTGCCGGACAACAGGGATTGATGGAGGGGGCAAGGGAGAGAGGAAATTTGCTGGAGATGGATGGAGGAGAAGGCAGGGGAGAATGGAGAGTTGCTGGACGGAGCGGAGGGCAGGGGAAGGGGAAGGAGGAGAATTGCTGGACATGGCTAGATGGAGGGAAAAGGGGAGAGAGGAAATTGGCTGGAGATGGATGGATGGAAGAGAGGGCAGGGGAGAATGGAGAGTTGCTGGACGGAGCGGATGGCAGGGGAAGGGGAAGGAGGAGAATTGCTGGACATGGCTAGATGGAGGGAAAAGGGGAGAGAGTGGGATCAGAGTCTTGTTCTCGTGAAAAGTAAGGGAACTGCTCTTGAAGGGCCTCCAGACTCGTAGGGAAGGCCCCTAGCTCCTCAAGACCCTCCATCACTCTCCTACACTCTTTCTGGGTATCTTTCCTATGGGCCCTATCCTTTCTTGTCTTCCCGGGGGGGGGGGGGGGCTATAATGTCTTCATGGAAGGGAAATAGCTGTGCGACCCCGGGATCCATTTCCTGCGCTCCCCGCCCTTGGGCCTGGGTCGTCACCATAGCCTCTTTCTCCCTTAAACAGTGAGGAAAGGGAGCCCAATCCCTTCCCAATATCAACTCCTGGGGAAGACGAGGCAGAATGGCCACAGACAGCCAGGTAGTCCCAGTGGATCCTTTGATCCGTACCTGGTGAAGGGCATATTGTGTCCTAGCTCCATGAATACATTGGATGCCTATTTCTCCTTTGTAAGACCGTATCCCTGCTTCCCCCCTTTTCCTTATCCGCTCCCACAACCCTCGGGACATCATAGTCTGGTCCGCCCCGGAATCCAGCAGTCTTTCCACTGTAATCCCCTCCACCTCAACTTATTGAGTATATCGAGGAGCTGCTGGTTGCAGGGCGTTGGTGGTCAAACCCATGCGTTCATCACAATCCTTTCTGACATGCCCCCTCCATCCACACCGGTAGCAGAATCTATCTCTACCCTCCTCCTACCAGGGGTCTCTGAAGGCTAACTCTGGGTCCAGGGTTCCCCCCTCCCTAACTCTAGGTCCAGGGTTCCCCCCTCCCCTCTCCAGCCCCTTGGGCCCCACTCCCAAGTGCTGTGACTCTAGGTAGCACTCCAGACTCACAATAGCCTGCTCCAAAGTCGTACAGCCCCTTCGCACCAAGTCCACCCGCATTTTCCCGGGCAGAGCCTCCAGATATTGCTCCAGGACTAAGTCATGCATCAACTGGTGCACAGTTTTCCTCTCTGGCTCCAGCCACTTCCTTGCCAGATCCATCAGGCACTGAGCTAAAGCCCTGGGGGTTTCTCCCTCCGTCCAGCGCAACTCCCAAAACCTCCTCCTATAGTTCTGAACACTCAGCCCATAGTGGTCCCAGATGACCCCCTTCAGTTTGTCATAGTCAGTCACCTCGCCTGGTGGTAAGCTCTGGAAGGCTGCTAATGCCTCCCCTGAGGGGGAGGGCACCAGACGAATTGCCCACTGCTCCCAAGGCCACCCTGCTGCGGTGGGTACCCTTTCAAAGCCCCCAGGTAATCTTCAAATATCCAAATTCAAACAAGAAATAGCAATTGGAAACCATATCCTTCTCCTACAATTTGACTTATCCAGCGCTTTTGACATGGTTGATCATACTATCCTAACTAAACTTCTGGACAAACTTAGGATCAGTGGCAATATGATCAACTGGATAAAAAGCTTTATTACCACAAGATCTTACCAAGTCAAAGGAACTACAAACATATCTTCCCCATGGTCATCTGAATGCGGGGTACCGCAGGGATCTCCGCTTTCCCCGATACACTTCAACCTCATGATGATTCCCCTAGCCAAGTTACTAGCCAAACATGGCCTTAATCCCTTCATCTATGCTGATGACGTCACTATATTTATCCCCTTTAAATCCAATCTATCTGAAATCTCTGATAAAATAAATATAGGCATGACCACCCTAACCTCTTGGGCTAACGCTTTCAAGATGAAATTAAACAAAGAGAAAACACAGTATCTAGTCCTTTCATCTCAATACTCTTCACTTCTCCCAACTACTCTTAGCAACCCAGACATTAAACTCTCCATATCTGACAACCTAAAAATACTTGGAGTAACGATTGATAACCATTTATCATTCGAAAAACATGCTACATTCATCACAAAAAAATGTTTAATATGATGTGGATTTTGAAACGAGTGAAATCATACCTTCCTCTGGACACCTTTCGGAACCTAGTACAATCCACTGTACTCATACACGCAGATTACTGCAACAGTGTTTTCTTAGGATGTAAGACCCTAATCCTGAAGAAACTTCAGACTACCCAAAACACGGCAGCTGGACTTGTCTCTGGCAAGTCAAGATTCGATAGTGCAACACCTCTTCGAGAGAAGCTTCATTGGCTTCCCATCAGAGAAAGAATAATTTTAAAGTCCACACTCTGATTCATAAGATCATATATGGAGAATCCCCTAACTACATGAATAACCTTATCGACCTCCCAACCAGAAATAGATCATCGTCTTCTCGTACTTACCTCAATTTACACCTTCCCAACTGCAAAGGTATTACATACAAGACCTCCTATGCATCCAGTTTCTCCTTTTTGGGCAGCCAGCTTTGGAACGCTCTGCCAAGATCCATCCGAACAATCAACAACCATCTACCATTCACAAAAATGTTGAAGACCCATCTCTTCAAGAAAGCTTACCCTAATGACCCAACTTAACTTTTTAAGCCCACCCACATGATTCCTGCTCCGATGATTATTATACCTTTGACCATGTCTCACAATCTCCTTTGCTCATTCCTCAATCTCATCCTCTCCATCCTTCCTACTCCTTACCACTCCCAATCTCTTCTCCTTTTGCTCATCCTATCTTTGTTTACCTCCCCATGCTCAATTTACATATCCTCAAAACCCCACTACTACTATGTTTACTACAACTTGTAATATTCTCCTTCAAGACTTTGTAATTCTATTTACTATGTAAGCCACATTGAACCTGCTATGTGTGGGAAAGCGCGGGGTACAAATGTAATTAACAATAATAATAATTCGATGTCATCAGAATCTGATAACTTGCCCAAGGAAAGCCAAGTAACATTTGGTGGTCCTAGCACAGCTTGGGCTCCCTCGGGTCCTACTGGGGCCACCACTGGATTCAGCCCCCGGGGCCCACCTCCGCTCCTCAACAGGTCCTGGAACAAATCCAATAGGGGAAGTGGCCAGAGACTCCTCCATTAGCTTCTGCGCCAGCTCTTGTTGTTTCTGAGATTGATGGGTCATGAACGAGACTAGATCCTTGGGATCCATGCTGTGATCTCCCCTTGACGTTACCTAGAAAAGGAAACAACAGAGAACACACCAAGTGTGGCCCTTAATGGTTCTCCTTCCCCCATTTGGAAGAGTCCCTTCCACCCGTATCCGCTATCATTCCTTTCTGCACTTACTGGAAACAGCAGCGTTCTGTGCCTTTCTCTCCAGTGGACTCCTCAGGCAAGTTTCCTGTGGTATTCTCCAATCTGTTCACATGGAAATTGTAAAGGGGTAACTCTCTTGTGCAGCCAAGGATAGAACAATCTCCTCCAGCCACAGGCTCCTGGCACAATGAAGAAATAGATGTCCACCAGTAACTTCAATCTTAAGGACTTTTATTCCATGCAGGTTTCTAGTACACAGTTCCAACAGCAGCATAGCACATACCAGGATTCAATACAGGCTTACAGGCTCCAATCTGGGCTCTTTATCCAGTGCACAATAAACAGTAATTCAATTCCCAAGACAAACAGTTCTTTCAGTTCATCATCACAGTTCAGTCACCCAGTAACAGTTTCTACCTTCTATCCTCTTTACCTTCAGGAGAGTTCAATATTTTAGGGACTCCTTCTACCCAAGGGTTTTCCCCTGCATCAGCTTCACAGTGAATTCAATACTTTTGGGACTTCCTCTCACCCAAGGAATCTCAGCCTGTATCTCAGTACTTTAGGGACCTCCCTGCCCAAGGGGTTTCAGCCTGCAAATACTCTCTCCTTCTGCTTCTCTCTCCTGAACTGAACTCCCACTGCTGGGACTCCTTCCCACCTGCCTAATCAATCCCTGGCTTCAGCCACCACCACCAATCATTCTCCTTCCATTAGCTTCCTCACACCCAAACCAGCTGAGTTAAGCATTAGACTAATGAGACCAATGATGAACTCCTGCACACAGGGTTCCCTAACTCTCTTTCCGCCTAGTGGCAGCCACTCTACACAACCTGCCAGCTTACACCCATGTCTTCCCCGATTGCAGCTAGGAGTCCAGTCCGGGTTCTTCATCTCACCCTCTGGCTCCTTGCCTGCAATGCATTCTGGGACTTGTATTTCAGACTGAAACTGCCTTAACCCAACTATCCTGGAGGTGACTTTATCACATACCCCCCCCCCCCCACTTAAGAAATTGCGAGTCCCTTTGGGACCTTCCCAGGGATTCGCAATTCTCGAGAGGGCCTCACTATCTTCATCCTCACGGAGATTCTGGCCCAAGCTACCAGCTTCCACTCCCAGCTTCTGCTCCCAGCATCCAGCTCCCAGCCTCTGCTCCCAGCATCCAGCTCCCAGCTTCTGCTCCCAGCATCCAGCATTCGGCTCCCAATGTCCAGCTCTCAGCATCCCGCTCCAGATCTCCACTCCTGCTCTGGCTTTTCCCTCCGGCTCCACCGCATTCACCCTGTAAAGCCAAAAAAAAAAAGACCCAAGTGCGGTGTCTTTACACTGGTCCCCCTTTCAAGCCAGCCCAGTCCACTCCTGGTCTTCCCCACTTCTCTTTATCCAGCCTTGGCCCCCCCTAGGTACCTCTTACCTGAGGCATCCAGGATTTAAGCATTTAGGCCACCACGACCAGACTCTCCGGCTTGCATGGATCCATGTTCAGTCCCATCTGGGGTGCCATTTGTAAACGGGTAACTCTCTTGTGCAGCCAAGGATAGAACAATTTCCTCCAGCCACAGGCTCCCGGCACAATGAAGAAATAGATGTCCACCAGTAACTTCAATCTTAAGGACTTTTATTCCATACAGGTTTCTAGTACACAGTTCCAACAGCAGCATAGCACATACCAAGATTCAATACAGGCTTACAGGCTCCAATCTGGGCTCTTTATCCAGTGCACAATAAATAGTAATTCAATTCCCAAGACAAACAGTTCTTTCAGTTCATCATCACAGTTCAGTCACCCAGTAGCAGTTTCTACCTTCTATCCTCTTTACCTTCAGGAGAGTTCAATATTTTAGGGACTCCTTCTACCCAAGGGTTTTCCCCTGCATCAGCTTCACAGTGAATTCAATACTTTTGGGACTTCCTCTCACCCAAGGAATCTCAGCCTGCTTCAGTACTTTAGGGACCTCCCTGCCCAAGAGGTTTCAGCCTGCAAATCAGGGGCGTAGCTACGGGTGGGCCTGGGTGGGCCCAGGCCCACCCAATTTCAGTCCAGGCCCGCCCAGCGCCAGCGCCAGCTTCCATTGCCGGCCACTGCTGCTTTTCCTGATGAGCAGCAGGGCCGGTGCTACAAAAAGAAGAAGCGTTCAGCTGACTGAGCTGAGCGCCAATGCGTCGCTAAGGACAAGAAAAAATGTTTTTAAAAAAATGCGGCACCGCAGGCAGCCTCGAAGCATTGGCTGCTGGCTCTGCAGGCTCCTCCCGTCTCTTACATCACTGCCCCTGTAGCGAAGCAGGGGCAGTGACGTAAGAGACGGAAGGAGCCTGCAGAGCCAGCAACCATTGCTTCGAGGCTGCGTGCAGTGCCGCGTTTTTTTAAAAACATTTTTTCTCGTCGGGTTAGTGTTGGCGCTCAGCTCAGTCAGCTGAGCGCTTCTTCTTTTTGTAGCGCCGGCCCTGCTGCTCATCAGGAAAAGCAGCAGTGGCCGGCAATGGGAGCTGGGGCTGGTGGGCCTGAATGTGGGAGAGGGAAAATGGATGGCAGGATGGGGAGAAAGAGGGAAAATGGAGGAATGGGGAGAGAAAGAGGGAAAACAGATGGGAGGATGGCAGAGAAAGAGGGAAAACGGAAGGATGGGGAGAGAAAGAGGGAAAACAGATGGCAGGATGGGGAGAAAGAGGGAAAATGGAAGGATGGGGAGAGAAAGAGGGAAAACAGATGGGAGGATGGCAGAGAAAGAGGGAAAACGGAGGATGGGGAGAGAAAGAGGGAAAACAGATGGGAGGATGGCAGAGAAAGAGGGGAGATGGATGAAAGGATGCAGAGAAAAAGGGGAGAGATTGGAAGGATGTGGAGAGAGAAGGGACACTAAACAGAAAAGGGTAGAGAGAAAGTGGGAAGACGCTGGATGGAAGGGTAGGGAGAAAGAGGTGACACTGGATGGAAGGATGCAGAAAGAAAGAGGGGAGACTATTGGAAGGATGGGGAGAGAGAGGGGAGACACTGGAAGGATGGGGAGAGAAAGAGGAGAGCTGCTGCATGGAAAGGGGGAGTAGTGAAAGATTGGAGAATAAGAGGAAGGGGCATGGGGAGAACAAGGGTGAGAAAAAGATGAAAAGCCATAAGTAGATGAAGGAAATTAAAGAATGGATAGTAAGAATGAATTAAATCTGGACACAGAGAGAGGCAGAAAAATATTGAAGAAAGCAAAGAAAAAGGAGAGAAAAATGACAAATGGCCAGGAAACCCTGGCAGAAGAGTTAAGCGAAAACGAAGGAAAGCAGAATCTAGAGACTGGGAGCAACACAATGAGAAAAAGTAAATGGCCATACAACAAAGGTAAAGAAAATAATTTTATTTTTAATTTAGGATAAAGTAATATGGTGTTAATAAAGTTTCAGAGACCAATACTTCCTTCCTTAGGTCAGGAGAGGATACCGTAACAGCATTATACTGACCTGAGGCAGGAGGTTTTGGCCTCTGAAAGCTCATTGAAAAGGATTAGGCTATTAAATAAATTGTCTGAAATCGGATGCACTGAAAAGCAGCACTTTACCCTGTGTGACAAATGCATCTGAGTGTGACTAAATTTTGCTGGGGGGGGGGGGGGGGTAGAGAGAAAATTTTGTGCCCACCCACTTTGGGTTCAGGCCCACCCAAAATTGGCAGTCTGGCTACGCCACTGCTGCAAATACTCTCTCCTTCTCCTTCTCTCTCCTGAACTGAACTCCCACTGCTGGGACTCCTTCCCACCTGCCTAATCAATCTACTACTACTACTACTACTTAACATTTCTAGAGCGCTACTAGGGTTACGCAGCGCTGCTTCAGCCACCACCACCAATCATTCTCCTTCCATTAGCTTCCTCACACCCAAACCAGCTGAGTTAAGCATTAGATTAATGAGACCAATGATGAGCTCCTGCACACAGGGTTTCCTAACTCTCTTTCCACCTAGTGGCAGCCACTCTACACAACCTGCCAGCTTACACCCATGTCTTCCCCGATTGCAGCTAGGAGTCCAGTCCGGGTTCTTCATCTCACCCTCTGGCTCCTTGCCTGCAATGCCTTCTGGGACTTGTATTTTAGACTGAAACTGCCTTAACCCAACTATCTTGGAGGTGACTTTATCACAAAATCCAACATATAATCCCACCACTCTTATGTAACCAGGTCCCCCTTCCAGTAGTAGGCTGCTCCTGCTTATCTCACCGTTCCTCTCCTCCAGGAAATACCCATCCACCACACTCCAGCTCACACGTGCCTCCAGTGAGAGAGAGAGAGGGGGGGGGGGGGGGAGAGAGAAACTCCTCCAGCCTTGTCCCGGAGCTCCCTCAAACACGACAAGATTGTATCTTCACACTTGTACTTTCCAGGGTATAAGAATATTTATTGGTGTCCCAAAACACAAAAGTGCACACATGCACAGGTTCAACAGCTTCAATATAAAGAAAGCCAGAAGAATTGATAAGTTGCACCAGTCCTTCCTGAGGAGGTTTATCTTCAGGTGTGTTCAAGAACTCAAACATACAGTCCTTCACAGTTTCAACATGACATCAGTCCCCACATTCCCTTATTGCCTTTACCCCCCTACTGTTCTGAGTCCTTCCCACATGCTATTCCAAGAACCTTTGAGTCGGCAAAAAAAGGCAGCTGCCACAGCTTGCAATTTACCTCCTCTTGGCGTCTGGTCTAGAGCTGAAGTGTCCATAAGTTCCCTACAGTGCCCTCCTTCCTGACTGTCAGGGGCCCACTCCCTGGAGGGGAGGATTTTATGGAGTGGGCCCCTGACAGTCAGGAAGGAGGGCGCTGTAGGGAACTTTATGGAGTGGGCCCCTCCCCTCCGGGTTCTATCAGCTGACTCCCCGCCTCCTGATTAGTATCCATCAGCCAATCATCATCTCCCTCCTCTGCAGCTGGGGCCTTCCAGTCCTCCTTTCCCTCCTTCCCCACAAGCCTCTCCCTCCCCCAAGATCTCTGGGAGTTGTAGTCCTCTTTTCTCCCCTTCCCAGCAAGCCTTTCTTCCTGCTGGGATCTCTGGGAGTTGGAGTCCCCCTTCCCTCTTTCAGCATCAGTCAATCCCTGCCTTCCAGAAACTCTCTCCCCCCCCCCCCCCCGCCAGGGTACTGGGACTTCTGGGAGCTGTAGTGAAGATTCCCTAGAGGGTGTAGGACCCTTATACCGCTTCCCCCAGCTCCCGCCTCAAGCTCCCCTGGAGGGTTCTCACAATATATACACATATATAGGGTTGTCTTCTATGCTTATGAGAAAATTGTGTGTAATTCTGAATATAGCAGTTAGTCTCATTTATCGTAAATCTAAGTTTGATCATGTGACCCCTTTACTAGCAGAGATGCATTGGTTGACAGTTGATGCTCAAATTAGATTTAAAATCTGTTTAGTTTTTAAAACACTGGCTGGTGAGGTTCCTGACAATTTTCCTTTATTGATCAATGTTTTGGGCACCCAATCTAGGACTCGTAGTAAGGAACATTTGTTATCTTTTTCATCTAGTAGAGGTATACGGTTTAAAATGATTTATGCTGGATTATATAGTTATTTTGCGGCTACGCAATGGAATGCTTTACCACTGAATATTCATCAAAGTCCATCTTATAGTGTATTTAGGCAGAATTGAAGACCTGGCTTTTTTTAAGCAATTTCAACCTCTATATTATGTGATGTATGCTTTTTTTCTTGCTATTTTGTATTTTTTTTATGATTATAACCCACTCTTGAACCTGTTGTTATAGGGATTTTGCGGGATAGAAGACTTTAATACATAGCATAACACGTCTTAACTGTGACAAGTAAGGGTCATGGATGTGATATACTGCCTATCTGTGGTACAACCAAAGCGGTTTGTTTGTACTTCCTCATAAGGAGCTACAGTGGGAATTGGACCTGGTTTCCCTGCTTCTCAGCCCACTGCACAGTAATGATCAATGCATATTAAATAGCAAAAGGTGGACATAGTCAGGGCTTCTGATTTTAAGTTTTAACTGGAGATTCTGGCTAAAATGAACTTGCTGCTTTAGTTTACACAGAACTTCTAGACCTGCAAGCTCTCTGCTATATTTCTAAATTGCCCACTTGCTCCATATCTATTACTTGCATTTTATGGTCTGCCTCTCCCCAGTGGTCTAAGGTAGGGTCACATAACAAAAAACAAATAAAGTAGGTTAGCAGTTTAAATCAAGGAAAAATAGGAGCAAAAAGTGTGAAGAGATTGTGTGTCTGTAAATCAGAAACCCTTTCCTTGTAAGGTGCTATTTTAGTTTTCTTGTTGCCAAGGAAATATAGAGAAGGAAACAGTTGGTGCCTTCATTTGCAAGTTCAAGTGACACAGATTTCTATTACCACTGTCAGAAAGACTTTCAGAAAGGGTTTATTTCTTTATTTTTGGCCTTTATGTTTCTAGTTCAGTTGGAATCATTCTCTATATGGGTTCAGCATTTATTCACAAGTACTTTGGGTTTCTCCCCCTTTTATATACCCATCCCAGGGCAGTCCAACCATCACAGCAACAGTCCATACACAACATAATATAACATAAGAACATAAGAACAGCCATACTGGGTCAGACCAATGCTCTACCTAGCCCAGTGTCCTACTTCCAGCAATGGCCAATGCAGAATCCCAATGAGAAAATTCTTTTGAACAAAAGTAAATAAATATTAGAGCAAAAGTGGGATTCTATGAGGATTTGCACCGCGCCATTTCGTTTACAACGATAGAACAAAATTGTTCAGATGGTTGCGAGATGCATATAGATCTGATAATCCCTATAAATGTGCATACAAGATCATGAGAAATACTTTGTTACATAGCTTTGGACATTGTTTGGAAGAAAACTCCTGCTGAATATGTTAATGTTTGGGACATGATTTTGGTATTTGATATATAGTCCCCACATATTTCTGTCCAGGTGATTTAAATATAGAGAATCCTAATGAGTAGCACCATTCCATGCTACCAATCCCACGGCAAGCAGTGTCTTCTCCCATGCCCATCTCAATAACAGAGTGTGGACTTTTCCTCCAGGAATGTGTCTAAACCTTTTTAAAAACCCAGATATGTTAACCACCGTTACCATATCCTCTGGCAGCAAGTTCCAGAGCTTAAATATTCTTTGAGTGAAAAAATATTTCCTCCTATTTGTTTTAAAAGTATTTCCATATAAGGGGGAGACTTGAGGATGTTACATGGAAATATTTTTTCACTCAATGAATAGTTAAGCCCTGGAACTCTTTGCCGGAGGAGGTGATAACAGCAGTTAGTGTATCTGGGTTTAAAAAAGGTTTGGACAAATTCCTGGAGGAAAAGTCCATAGTCTGCTATTGAGACAGACATGGGAAGCAACAGCTTGCCCTGGAGTGTTGCCACAATTTGGGTTTTTTGCCAAGTACTTGTGACCTGGCATGGCCACTGTTTAGAAAACAGGATACTGGGCTAGACGGAGCATTAGTCTGACCCAGTATAGCTACTCTTATGTTCTATAATTTCATTGAGTGTCCCCTGGTCTTTGTACTTTTTGAATGAGTGAAAAACTGATTCACCTCCAACCGCTCCACACCATTCAGGATTTTGTAGACCTCACTCATATCCCCCCTCAGCTGTCTCTTTTCCAAGTTGAAGAGCCTTTCCTCGTATGGAAAGAGTTCAATCCCCTCTATCATTTTGATCGCTCTTCTTTGACTCTTTTCTAATTCTGCTATATCTTGAGATACGACAACCAGAATTGAATTCAATACTCAAGTAAGGTCGCACCATAGAGTGATACAGCAGTATTATTATATTTTTGGTCTTATATTGCATCCATCCCCTTATAATTCCTAGACTTATAAAAATCTTTTTACAAGATGGATAATGCAACCTTAAAAAAAATCTCTGGCTAGGGAATCCAAGATGGCGCCGGAATAGGAGGACATGTCTCTAGTTCCTCCAGATTTGTGCATTAAAAAATAATAGTGGGGTTTGACCGCACTTACCCAATGAGAGCTGGGCGATGGTGGATGCAGCGGTGAGGGGCCAGGAGGTGTTGCTTCAAAGCAGCGGGCAGTGGTGAGAACCGGGAGAGAGGAACTGAGCCTGCATGTGGCGGGCGCGGCAGACAAGCGCACATGGGAGTGTGGAGCAGCAGGTACAGACGGGTGGGTGCGGCGAACTCAGAGAATCAAAAGTGGAGAGGCTGAGAGTTGGTGAGGGGGAAGACAGCCACAGAGGAGATCGCGAGAAGTAATGTGCAGCGATATCGGAGGACAGTAGCCAGTGTTGGTGGCGGTCTGGGGCCTGGTGGTGTTGTCTTCTCATCAAGGGGAGGAGGTGAAGGCCCAGTCCGGACTGCAGAGCAGAGAGAGGAGCAGGATCGCTGTTTTAATGGAATGAGAGGCCAAGACACTGCTGGGAGAAGAGTTGTGGAGTGCTGAGGACAGTGAGTTGCTCCTTAAAGGTCAGCATTGAAAATAATATTGCCTGTTGCAGAGCTCAGTTGTGGCATTGAGCGGAGTGAGGGCATTCTATAGATGTAAGTGGCATTCTGAACTGTGCATTGAAGGGGAAAGGTCCCTGAGGAATGCCACCAAAGAAGGGATTGGAGCGTTTCCGTTTTACAACAAAGCAAGGAAAAAAACTCCAGTGGCGTCGAAGGGGACAGAGCAGAGCGAAGCAAAGATGGCAGCAAGTCCGGCAGCGGCCGGGGAGGAGCATGCTGAGGAAAGCCCTGAGCCTGGTGAAGTTGTGAAAAGGGAGATGGCAACTTGGTTTCAAGACTTGAAGGCTGATTTGGCAGGGGTTCGGTTGGATATACAAAATGCCCTCAGAGAAATTAGAGCTGACATTCGCGATTTGGGAAAGCGTGTTGGTGAGATGGAGGAAGGGATGGAAAATTACAAACAAGACTTGGGGAAACTGCATAAAGTGGTGAATGAGGAGACGCGGGAATTGCAGCAACTCAGGGAGCAGGTGGAGGACCTGGAAAATAGGTCACACCGTAATAACCTGCAATTTAAGGGAGTCCCTGAGTTGGATAGGGTCAGCAATTGTGCAGCAGTGATTCAAGAATTGTGCATGTTCATTTTAAAATCTGAAGATGGAAGTCAATTGCTGGACTTTCGTATCCAGAGAGCACATAGAGTGGCTGGCCCGCAGCGGGAAGCTCGTCAAAGAGACATTGTGGTGTGTTTTGCAGATTTCCCCTTGAAGGAGAGAATTTTGGCTAAAGCCAGGCAGCAAAAGATTATTTGGAAAAATTGTAAAATTGAAGTATTTCAGGATTTGGCCTGGTCTACATTGCAAAAGCGTCTCTCCTTCCGAGAAGCCAAAAAATGTATGAGATCAAAAGGGATTAGGTATAAGTGGCTCTTTCCGTTTGGGATGTGGCTAACAGTGGAACGCAAATCGCGTAAAGTCCAGACTCCGGATGAGGCATGGTCAGCTTTGCACTTTTTGGGGTGCAGGGATGTTCCAGTTCAGATGGAGATATGGGAGACCGCTGGAGAGCCCAGAATGGATACGGGATGGCGGAAAGTGGTGAATCGAGGGAAGACTTCTGACAAGCAAGCTTCCTGAAGGAAGACAGTGGACTAGTGGTGAATTGCTTGAATCAGTGGGGGAGTTGGGGGGTGGAGTGTGGGAGGTTTGAATGTAAGAAATGCGGGTGTAAGTAAGGTGATGGGAGGGATAGGGATTAGCGTTGGAAAGGTTAAAGTTCTGGGAGAATGCGTGGATTCCTAGTGTGATGGCTGATTTTCTGATAGCGAGATCAGTTACAGGGAAGGGGAGGGTAGGGGAGGATGGGGGAGGGGTTGGGGTAAGAGGGAGCAGAGGAGTGCGGGTTTGGGGCAGGGGGCAGGCAAAGAATGTTTGTGGGGAGGTGAGGGGACATGGGGAGGGTGATGGGAGGGGAGGGGTGGGAGGGGAGGGGAGAAAGGTGATACGTTGTTGGTGGAATGTGAATGGGTTAATCAGGGAAAACACAGTAGAGTATTTAAGGAGTTGGGTAGGCTGAAGTGGGATGTAACGTTTTTGCAAGAAACACATTTAAGGCCTAGGAATATTCAATTGCTGAGTCGTAAGCCTTTTCAGGAAGTGGTGGTACATCAGGGAACAGGACCAAAAAAGATGGGGGGAGTGGCTACTTTGATCAGAGAAACTTGTGGATTGGTGACTAAAGAGGTGTTTCGAGATACTAGTGGACGATGTGTGGGTCTTAGAGGATGGCTACAGGGGAAGGAGTTGACATTGATTAACATTTATGCATCGAATGTAGGACAGCAGGAATTTTTTCAAAAGCTAAAAGAAGAAATCCTGGGATTTGTGAGAGGGCAAGTTGTGGTAGGAGGGCATTTTAATATTGCTCCGGATGTAAGGTTAGGCCATTCAACAGGAGGAGAGCAGCAGAGTGGTCCTGGGAGGAAGGCACTGCTACAATTTTTGAAGGGGTTGGAAGTGGTGGATTGTTGGAGGTTGATGCATGGGGTACAGTGTGATTACACCTTTTACTCACATGCAGCTCAGACGTATTCCCAGATAGATGGGCTATGGGTGCATCGCAATGGATGGCATATGGTGGGGGCTGCTGAGATAGAGACCATTAGTGTATCTGATCATGCGCCAATGTGGATTAAATTACATGGGTTGGGCCAAAGCAGGGGACAAGGAGTCTGGAGACTTAATGAATCATTGCTTGGGGATGAGAAAGTGCGGGAAGATATTCAGCGTACTATCCAGGAGTTCTGATGTTTTAATGATAATGGGGAAGTAAAGGATGGGGTGTTATGGGATGCACTGAAAGTAGTGGTGAGGGGTGTTTTGATTAAGTGGGGGGCACGTAAGAAAAGGGAAAAAGGCCAGCTGTCGTTGGCCTTACAAAAGAGGTTATTGCAATTAGAGCAGAGGCATAAAAGGAACCCTACACAGCAGGTATGGGCAGAATTAAAACAAGTGAGAGGGGAACTAGCACAACTACAGATGGCAGAGGTGGATTTTATGAGAACTAAGCTCAAGCAACAATATTTTGAATTTGCTAACAAATCCAGTGCAATGTTGGCCCATTATCTGCGGGCGCGAAGTGGGCATTCCCTTATTCAGAAGTTGAGGGATGAGAGTGGATGATGGCACTATACTGACTTAGATATAGGAAAATGTTTTGTGGAATATTATCAAAAACTTTATAGTGCGTCTGGAGAACCACAGATGGTAGATATGGTTCGGTTTTTGGATCAGATTTCTTTACCATGTTTGGATGCATCTGAAAGAGCTCAGCTTGGGGAGCCCATTCGATTAGGGGAAATTCAAGGGGTGATAAAAAGACTCTCTAATGGTAAAGCGCCTGGTTTAGATGGATATTCAGTGAGGTTTTATAAATGCTTTGTGAGGGAGGTGGGTGACCTCTCGGTGCGGGTGGGAAATGGAACCTTAGAGGGTAATGGGTTATCGGTATCTGTGTCTGAGGCTGGGATAACGGTTTTGCCTAAGCCTGGGAAAGATCTGGTGGTTTGTTGTGCCTATAGACCAATTTCACTTCTGAATGTGGATGCAAAGATAGTGGCTAAGGTCCTGGCTAATAGGCTGGCTAGGGCGCTGCCGAAGTTGGTCCATATCGACCAATCGGAATTTATTCCGAAGAGACAGGTAGGGGATAATATTAGGCGCACTCTTCATTTGATATGGGAAGCACAAAGATCCTGGGCTAGTACGGTTTTGTTGGCTATAGATGCAGAGAAGGCTTTTGACCGGGTGAGCTGGGGGTTTTTGCGTGCAGTGATGAATCGCATGGGCTTGGGAGACAATTTTGGGGCTTGGTTGGCAGTTTTGTATACAGCACCGAAGGCGTGCCTTAACATTAATGAGGGTTATACTTCCTTCTTCCCAATAGGTAGAGGGACCAGGCAGGGATGCCCCTTGTCGCCACTCCTTTTTGCCCTGTACATGGAGCCATTGGTGGTATTGGTATGACAGCATCCTGATTTTCAGGGTATTAAGGTTGGGGGGATGGAACACCAAATCGCGTTATTTGCGGATGATGTGCTACTTTATGTGGTGGATCCTGAGCGGACACTACCTGTTGTGTTGGGAATTTTTGAGGAATTTGAACGATACGCTGGCCTAAGAATTAATAAGGATAAGAGTGAATTATTGGGGATTTCTTTGCCGCAAGGGGAAAAAGTAGATTGAGAACATTGTTTGCGTTTAAGTGGGCCAAGCATCATATTCGGTACTTGGGGATTCAGATTCCTAGGGACTTAGGTAGGGTGTATAGTCTTAATTATGGGAAGATAATAGATCAAATTCCAGATGGAAGAGATTGTAGCTTTCGTGGTGGGGGTGTATGGCAGTGGTGAAAATGAATGTGCTGCCTAGATTGTTATTTTTGTTCCAAGCGCTACCAGTAGCAGTTCCGAAACGAATGTTTAAGCAATTGCAGGGTCTGGTGACACAGTTTATATGGGGAGATAGGCATCCTCGTTTGGCTAGACGTGTGCTATGGGGTGCCCCTGAGAGGGGGGGCAGAGCAGTACCCAATATTGAATGGTACTATATTGCTGCTCAATTGAGGATGATTATGGACTGGGAGAGGGGGATAACTAAGCTTGCTAGTCAGTTGGAGCAATCATATAGCCCGCACAGGCTGATGAGCTCTTATTTATGGACTACTGAAGGAGTTGGAGTGATTTTCGCAGGGATACAGAACACATTTGTGAGGCACCTGATGGAAGTCTGGGGAGGAGAGAGGAGGAAATGGGGGCAGTCTGACGGGGTGTCGACACTGGCGCCCTTAAGATGGGAGCCAAGGTTTGGGGCAGGGAGAGACAATGCTAGTTTTGTGCGGTGGGAGCAAGCGGGCATTGTGAATTTCCAGGTGGTACTGCAGGAGGGGAGAGTGAAGAGTTTTGAAACGTTGTGTTCCACATATAGTTTATCAGGGCGAGACCATTTTCCCTATATACAGATTCAACATTTTCTGGGGACATTGGGTTGGAGGGGGCGGGGGGGGGGGGGGGAATCCACAGGAGAGGGAGAGTTTGGAAAATCTGTGACTTTTGTTAAAGAAGGTTCCCAGACCAATATCAGTGATATATAAATTTTTGAGGGGACATAACCCTAGGCCATTTGGTTTTCAGGGGGCTTGGGAGGAGGATTTAAGTTACCGCTTTTCTGATCAGGAGTGGGAAGTTATTTGTGGGGAGGTTCAGAAAGCTTCGGTATGTGTTTTGGTGCAGGAAAATGCATATAAAGTTTTATCCTGATGGTATTACACACCGGAGAGATTGAAGAGGATGTACCCTCTTGCATCGGATCTGTGTTGGAGGTGTGGTTCACAAAGGGGTTCCTTTATGCATATATGGTGGACGTGCCCCGGGGTGGTACCTTTTTGGCAAGCTGTTATGAAAGCATTAGTAAAGCTAATTGGATCATCCTTGGTGTGCAGCCCTTTGGTGTGTCTTTTGGGCTTACACAATGAGAGGGACTCTTAGGAAGAGCAGAAATGGTTGTGCTGGGGGTTGGCAGCAGCTGCCTTATAGCACAGTATTGGAAGAGGGTAGATCCCCCGACATTGACTGATTGGAAGTATAAATTGGGTCAGTTAATACAAATGGGGAGATTAACGGCTTACCACAGGGAGGGGACATGGCGACATAAGGGAAGATGGGCTCGCCTACAACAGCGATTGACAAGTATTTAGGTTAATGGAATCTTATAGGAGAGGGGAGGATTAGGGGGGAGGGGAGTAGGGAGGGAGGGGGAGCGAGAGTGCCCCAAAGAACCATGGGGTGCTCTTAGCTGAGGTGGGGCTGGTGATGGTTAGAGTGAAGGGGAGGAGGATGATGTATTTTCGGAGTACAAGGTTTAGTTGGGCAGTGGTTGTTTTTTTGTGTGTGATGATTTTGTTATTTGTTGTAGTGGGTTCAATGATGAGCTGGTTTTAGATGTAGTAGTGTAGTAGTTAAGTACTTATGAGCCCCTGCGAGGGCAAATGTGAGTGAGATGTGCTCTTGTTACGGAGTTATGCAAAATAAAAATATTTTAAAGTGAAAAAAAATCTCTGGCTGCTGCAGAAGCATTGTGTACTGATAAATTAGTCATGCCCTGCATGTAAGTAGGCAATATGCAAAATATTATTCGATAGGTTAACACAAAAAGTTTATAAATAGAACACGCTTCTAAACCAGTGCAGCTCTAACATAATTGAAGTAACTGGCTCATATTTAGATATTCTATAAAATCAGCCGATCTTCCGTATTTTGGGCTGATTGCAATCTACGCAACACTTCTGTTTTACAATCAACATAAACAATATTACAGTTGTCTATATATATCACAACCAATGACTGAACAACTAACTGAAGAAATGACTTCATCCAGACATATTTCTTGTGAAAACATTAATTTTATATCTGGCTAGATGGTCTGTACATTTCCTCCCCCCCAACCACCTCCCCCTTTTGCTTTACAGTCCTAATTATGTCAAATCTGTTATTAACAAAACAGATCCATAAAGAACAAGGTGACAATGTGATGTTTAAAGACTTCCATTTGTCCCTATTCCCCTCAAACTGTGTCACTCCAATGTGCTATATATAGCGGTGCCAGCGTAATAATCACTGCCAACTTAAACATAGCACTATGGCATGGCATCTGCAGACACCTTACTGGCTCATCACATCAGAACTGAGATGTGAAGGACCTAAAATAAAAAGGCAACTCAATACGGCCTTACCCAGGCTCCAGCAGTCTCATAGCCCTAAACTCCTTTAAAGGGGACATATTGGCTGTCTGTAGTGAAGACCTACTTTCTACCCCTTCTACAGCCATGCACCATGGGAAGGTCCTGTGCACAACTGCTGGAGCACAGTGACTGAAGAGGAGGTGTGGCCACCACTGCAGAAGCTGGTCCTTCTTGATCCATTCTCGAGCCCTGCCTAGTCTTCCCCATAGTCAGGAAAGACCATGCGTTGGGCACAGGCCAGTTGGCCGCTGCTCAGGGGGGTGTTCCAGTGCACCTAAATGGGTGAGGAATGTGGATGGGAAGAAGAGGATCAAAAATTGTTGGATCATGCTCTATGCATCACCAGCTTGTGGAGAATGGAGGTGAGAGTCATACTTCGGCTCTGTAGCCCTGAAGAAAGGACCCCTAGAGTGGCAGTCACAGTGGTCATGCCTTCCACCTCAGACCTTAAATGTCTGTAGGCAGACCAGAAACCTCTGCTCAATGTTCCTACCAAGTTCTCTTACAATGTCCCCTTCATCCTGCTCAGGCCCAGTGATGTTAGCTGCATCTCTGGGCTGGATGTCATCCTCCTGCCCCCACTGCCTCCAAACCATACTCCTCTTATGCATTCTTCAGGTTGTCACGTGTTTCCATCTCTTCCTATGCTCACAAACTAGGCTCGTAAATCTAGGCAAACAAATTGCAGGCTTAAATTTAATTAACTTAATTTTCAGCTAAAAATTCATCTTAATTTTAGAGCTTAAAAGTTAAGATGAATTTTTAGCTGAAAAACTTATGTTTGACTAAAAATAAGGCACAACTTTATAAGCATAAATGTAGATGCTCAGCATTTTCTGAATATTGAGCCCTACAATGATGTTGAACTCCAGTCTTCACATTGTAGCACTCTAAGTTGAGGAGGGCAAGAAGGGTAGGATGAGGTTGTTGAGAGGTCAATGGCTAAGTGCTGAGATGCCAGAGTTAAGGCTTCATTACCTCCAAGAGCCCAGTTTCTCTGGATATTCAAAATATATATGCATGATATAGATCTGCATAACTACAACCCCCATTGTCTGCATTATCTCTCTCATTTATAATCATGAGGGAGCTCCTGGAAAACTGAGCTGTTTATTAACTGGGGAACTTAAATTTTGAACTTGGGTATGCAGATCATCATTCAGGAATGAATATAACAACTTTTATGAGGGGAGGAGGCATGAATACAGCAAGGCTAACAAAGTCTATTTCTCACAGAACATGGGGATATCTATTAGCATATGTACAGGGACATAGAAGATGACATGAAAGGGAGAGATGGGTGGTGAGGAAAATGAGACTTAAGGGTGTGGACAAAACAATGTTGCAAATGTTCAATGTGCAAAAGACAAAAGCTGCTCTTAGAACGGCGGCACTATGTTTAGAGAATTGGGTACATCTTGGTATGTTTGGATAATCTGATGCCCAAATGTGATAATGATGCAACTGCATGTCAGCAGTAGCTGCTGTACATCACCTGTACATTCACTGTCATACAACATCCACCTGCTGCTCTGTTTCCCTTCACATTAATTACACGGCCATTATAGGCTCTTATGCTTTATAGTGGAAACCTGCTGTATCTCTGCTCTTTTGAGGATCCTGGCATCAACCAGTGTGAAGAGTATATCCTTGAAACACCTGTGCTGATACTCTATACTAAAGTATAATTACCAGGGCTACACCCAAGGTTATATGAGGACTTCAGTTAAGGCTATTGCCCCACGTTCTGTGTGATAGCATTCCAATAGGGAACCTATGTCATTTGGAAGGAGACTCAAACAGTAGATGCTGGCTTAAAAGTGGAAAGGGTTATGCTGTGTAGCTATACAAGTTGATATTACTGTCAGGATACCATCCCATGACAGGTGTCCCATGACAGATAGCTACCCAGATTAAAACCTGTTACTCAGTCTTACTGGGTAAAGCCAACAGACCCTGCTTCCAAAGTGGCCAGACAGAGCAACGGGATAACATGTTTTTCCCTGATTTACATCTTACACCCTACCCTATACCCCAGTCAAGATAGTCATATCCTGATGGTCTCTCCCTGGATTTGGATGAGGTTGGCTTACATCCTGCACTGTTTGTAAATAAAGAGTCCAGAACCTGGGTAATTTGGTACAGCTGAATGGTTATAGTGTTGCTTGGCCTCTTTTAAAAACTCTTAGGATGTGGATGTTGAGGCACCTATAAAACTGATACTCCACAGTAATGGGACAACTCCATACCAAGCTCATGTCCCTTACAGATCCCATATGGATCCTACACATTTAAAATAAGATTTCTATTCTAACATCGTCTCTCATGATGTTCAGCATTTTCAAACTGTGATGGGAATAGTTGTAGGACGGGATGTAGAAAGATACAAGAGAAAGGTGGAGTTGGGGGGAACAGACTCACTGAGGTTACTGTGTACTAGTTGGCAGCCAAGTTAATCATTACAGAACATGTATGCAGGGCATAATTATAACTCCATGATGTAAGGATTGTGGGGATAAAATATATGCTTTGAACAGGGTAGTTGCCCAGCACCTAGGGTAATCCCATTGCCACAAATCCCTCATTTAATCCTATGCAGTGGGGGTTATGAACCCACGTGAAAGCATGAGAACATTGGAAGCACAGCCCCTACTACTTGTACACTCGGAGATGACACATCAGGTAATTACATTAGAGAAATAAAAGATATCAATTATCTATAAACATAAACATATATATGCATTGGGAGGGGGAAAGGGTACTAAAGGGAAAGAGGAAGGGAGGGCAGCCACACCAGAGAGCAGTATAATCAGTGGTGGGGCAGACTAAAGGCCATCAGCAAAGTTGGAGGATGCCAGCACACACTAGGACAAATGTTAGGTTCACCAGGGAACCCAAAGTTTGCCCTAGAGTGTGATGCATCTTCTCTTGCCCCTAGTCAAGGACCCTTAGCCTACAGTCAGTGGCTTCACACTTTATTCCAATCTCCTCCCCCAATCTGCTTCCTAAGGTGGAACTACACTTGCATCTGCCTCAGGAGATGGGACATTGCACTATTGGAAGTGATGGGAAACGATGCAATAAGGGAATGTCCTTCATCTCCATTCGATATTGCAACCACCTCCTGAACCTGGTTCTACTCCTGTAGGGATGGCAGATGATGAAAGGGAGGCATAGCTGGGGGGTGGGGTGAGAGGGATCTGGCAGTGGAAGATTGTTGGGAGGGTGGAGAGGTCAGTCCAGCTTCATGGCATTCTTCAACCCGCTCCTCCCTCCTCCCCTCACCCTTCTTCCATAGGGACTATGTCAGTTCCCTCTTGTTCGTTTTCCTCCTCCTCCATAGCCTCAGTTCTTCCCTGTGTTGCACGAGGAACATTAGGGGGTGGTACAGCTCGGTGCTGAGCTGTTAATATGGGAAACAAGAGGTGCACTAAGTGTTAAATTGTACCCACAATTTTACAGAATTAGGGGGACAACTTACAGAATACTCTAAATTCTGTGTGTGTCTCTGATATTTAGGTGAAAGTACTTATCCCAGCCTTAGGCCTAAGCATGTATGCACATATGCACCATGTTATTTTAGTGATCTATCATGGAAAGTAGGTGCCTACTTTCCTGTATAGAATATGCACCAGACTGCCCCCCTCTGGAAAATTAGATATAGGTGCACAGACAGACTTAAACCCATAGATCTAATGAAAAATTACATACTGGGCATTTATGTTATGCAGAGAAAAAGCACAGTTTGTTTTTTTTTAAAGATCTTTGATGTATTCAGCTGAGCTAGAGCTCATTGAGGAATCATGTGCAAAGTGTTCTAAGGCACTGAGATCATTTTTCTTCTTGCAGTGTTTGAATATTGTAATTTTATAAGCTCATTGTCACATGTGACTCTTATAAAAGAGATAACATTTACTTATACACACTGTCAGTGAGTGATGACTTAACAAGTATACTTTATAAAAATAGAAATAAATCTGTTCACACAAACATGCAAAAGAAATCATCTAAATGATAGAAAACATCCAAAGTCAATAAAATACTAAGCGGTGAATGAGGCAGTGGAAGGAAAAAGCCTGAAAGAGCTCCAGGGATAGCACCCTATAGAGCGCCATATTAGCACTAGTGTCAAAAAGTGCAAACAGTACAGAAATGAACTTGATCTGCCCACAAAAAATGCTCAAAATAGTAAGTGATGCTGGCATATATACTTTTTAAGAAAGAGGCTCGAAGACACTGACATTTCGTGAGATAAGTACATGATGCTTAGCCTATTTTGAGTGTTTTTTTGTGAGCAGATCAAGTTCATTTCTGTACTGTTTGCACTTTTTGACACTAGTGCTAATATAGCTATATAGGGTGCTATCCCTGGAGCTCTTTGTGACTTTTCCTTCCACTGTCTTATTCACCGCTTAGTATCTTATTGACTTTGCATGTTTTACATCATTTAGATGATTTCTTTTGCATGTTTGTGTGGACAGATTGATTTCTATTTTTGAGTGACTGATTTGTCGTCTACACCCCACTGTTAGATTTGTACTTTATATAAATGCTGTAAATGTTCTCTTTACCCATGATTTCTGTAGGATCAGGTCTAGTATTGTATAAAGAGACAAAGACAACGCTGATGTGTCTTTATCAAACAAGCAGAAAACAAGTGCTTTTTAATCCTCCCAATCCAGCTGACCAGTTAGACAATTACTCTCATAGGAGATACTTTGATAAGATGCCACATAGATTTGGGCGGAAAGCATGGCATAAATCCCAGTAACACAGATTCGTGTGAATAACAATCTGGTAACACGCTATTCTATAAGTACAGACATGTCTTTCATAGTGCATACTGTACAGGTGGGCAGGACACACACTTCCATAAATAACTTGCATGCATAACTTCTAGTATTTTATTAGTAATGTATGTATCTCCCCAGTCTAGCTGTGAGCATTTACACTAGCTCTGCTAACGGTAATGGTATACAGGAGAAGGAAAAAGAAGGAAAAAATCCCCACGTAGAGAACAGAAAGATGAACCAATGAGGCAGGAAACAAAACAGAAGCAAACAGCTCAGAGAACCAAAAGACTTTACAGCTTGATAGGTCAACCAGCCTCAGTTGTACAGAAAATACAGACTTGACATAGCTGTGTTTCAGTGACCAATGCCTGAGTCAGGAGTCATACAATTCTACAGAAAGTGTGTATTGCTGGCAAACCGAGGTGGAGACACTGATCAAGCCTTGGGACTACTCTTATGAGACAGATTATCACGCTTATACTTGTCTTGGCAAGTCTGATCAGCAGCTGCTCCCTTTGTTAGTATTTTATAGAGGAAAGTAGTCACCTATTTTCCTTTATAGAATAGGCTTCAAATGGTGCCTAAATATAGCTGCCCCTGTTGCTGTTATATGGATTAGTGCCTGTGAATATATACCTTAAACAAATAACAAATATGAAAGAAGTTTTAAAATGTACAGGGAACAGATTTCTTCATCACATGATTTACCCTTGACTGTTCCAGAAAACAAAACTTTGACATCCTAAATATAGCATCAACATGAAAAGAACAGCAAATGTCAGAGAGTAGTGAAAAGGTGCCATTTTCAGGCAGCTGGGGAGGAAAATGTGTTGAATTTCAACACTTTTAATTGCTCACTGTTGAAATCGCAGGGTTCCATATCCTTGGAATCAAAACAATCCAGCCATTTGACAGGAAATTAGTTGTGCTGAAAGCTGTGGACTTTGAGATCATTTCAATAATTGGAAGCCTTATGCAGTTGATAGTGGCACATGTCCTTATTTTAAAACAATTTGCTGTGCTTATGTGGATAATTTTACTGTTTAAATAGCTAAACTGCCATAATTATCTGTTGTAAAATGGGGTGTGGTTTGGCGGGTGTGCTAGAGGTGGTGTTGAAAGTTATCCATTCACTAATGAAACTCAGCAGCACATGCCAACCAAGGGCAACTCGTGGAGCTACCAGAGAGAAATATGGTACAAATGTACCATTTGTGTAAAATATGAAGATACTAGAGGTGCTACAGATTCTGTCCCAGCTTCTGAGCATGTCAATGCTGTAGCTATTGCCCATGGAGTGCACAAATCACCCTGTTCAGCCCTGGAAAAATGTGTCTGGAACCATATCTACTATCCTGAGCAGTGAGTGCAGTGGATTTTATAAAATAGTGATACTATGCCAAAGGTGATCGATGTGACAGATTATATCTATGAACTTCCATCTGATACAGAAATGGCATTTCACATCAGGAAATATGTCTACACTTTGAACATTCAAAGGAGCAGCGATTCACAAATAAAAATCTTAACTGTAGTCAACATTCAGGAGCAGTTATCCTGGTAGAAGTGTTTCCTACTCAGAAGTGCTTTGCACCAGGCCTATGCCTAGATTTTTGGCAGCCTTGACACTATTCAGATAATGCCAGAGGACCCTGGGGAGTTCAGCATTGCTGCAAGATGGGATGGCAGAATAGTTACCTGGCTCTCAGCACTGAATGTGGGAAGTAACATAGTGATTGTCTTATACCAGGATATTTACTACTGGTTTCTGAGTATGGCTTGATGCTGAATATCAGGTTGCAACTTTAATGCCAACAATGGAGTTTAAATATCAGACCATCTGATCTTATTCTTATATTCTGGCCAACCTGGGTGTAATTTTACAGCATTGTTTTATTGCCAAGGGAAGTCTATATCTCTAAAAAATGTTTCCACCCAGAAGCACAGCAGAGAGGGTCACTAACACACTGCAGCCAGCCATTTATTAAAAATGGCGCCATGGCTAAACGTTCAGGTGCAAATGGGGCATGAATGAGCTGGAGAACCACAAAGCACATCTTAAAGCCAGTAACCAGGAACTTTGCATGTTCATGCTCTGGGACACATGGCATTGCATGGGGGGGGACCTGGGCAATTTACTTATTGATCCACCTAATCATATTTCATGTATTAAAAAAGGAGGAAAGAAGGCCAAACGACAGCCGGTTAAAAAGAGCGGTGAAGGAAGTTATTAGGGCTAAAAGAAAATCCTTCAGAAAATGGAAGAAGGATCCAACTGAAAATAATAAGAAACAGCATAAGGAATGGCAAGTGAAATGCAAAGCACTGATAAGGAAGGTAAAGAGAGAGACTTTAAAAAGAATATTGCATTGGAGGCAAAAACACAGTAGAAACTGTATATACAGTGGGGGAAATAAGTATTTGATCCCTTGCTGATTTTGTAAGTTTGCCCACTGACAAAGACATGAGCAGCCCATAATTGAAGGGTAGGTTATTGGTAACAGTGAGAGATAGCACATCACAAATTAAATCCGGAAAATCACATTGTGGAAAGTATATGAATTTATTTGCATTCTGCAGAGGGAAATAAGTATTTGATCCCCCACCAACCAGTAAGAGATCTGGCCCCTACAGACCAGGTAGATGCTCCAAATCAACTCGTTACCTGCATGACAGACAGCTGTCGGCAATGGTCACCTGTATGAAAGACACCTGTCCACAGACTCAGTGAATCAGTCAGACTCTAACCTCTACAAAATGGCCAAGAGCAAGGAGCTGTCTAAGGATGTCAGGGACAAGATCATACACCTGCACAAGGCTGGAATGGGCTACAAAACCATCAGTAAGACGCTGGGCGAGAAGGAGACAACTGTTGGTGCCATAGTAAGAAAATGGAAGAAGTACAAAATGACTGTCAATCGACAAAGATCTGGGGCTCCATGCAAAATCTCACCTCGTGGGGTATCCTTGATCATGAGGAAGGTTAGAAATCAGCCTACAACTACAAGGGGGGAACTTGTCAATGATCTCAAGGCAGCTGGGACCACTGTCACCACGAAAACCATTGGTAACACATTACGACATAACGGATTGCAATCCTGCAGTGCCCGCAAGGTCCCCCTGCTCCGGAAGGCACATGTGACGGCCCGTCTGAAGTTTGCCAGTGAACACCTGGATGATGCCGAGAGTGATTGGGAGAAGGTGCTGTGGTCAGATGAGACAAAAATTGAGCTCTTTGGCATGAACTCAACTCGCCGTGTTTGGAGGAAGAGAAATGCTGCCTATGACCCAAAGAACACCGTCCCCACTGTCAAGCATGGAGGTGGAAATGTTATGTTTTGGGGGTGTTTCTCTGCTAAGGGCACAGGACTACTTCACCGCATCAATGGGAGAATGGATGGGGCCATGTACCGTACAATTCTGAGTGACAACCTCCTTCCCTCCGCCAGGGCCTTAAAAATGGGTCGTGGCTGGGTCTTCCAGCACGACAATGACCCAAAACATACAGCCAAGGCAACAAAGGAGTGGCTCAGGAAGAAGCACATTAGGGTCATGGAGTGGCCTAGCCAGTCACCAGACCTTAATCCCATTGAAAACTTATGGAGGGAGCTGAAGATGCGAGTTGCCAAGCGACAGCCCAGAACTCTTAATGATTTAGAGATGATCTGCAAAGAGGAGTGGACCAAAATTCCTCCTGACATGTGTGCAAACCTCATCATCAACTACAGAAGACGTCTGACCGCTGTGCTTGCCAACAAGGGTTTTGCCACCAAGTATTAGGTCTTGTTTGCCAGAGGGATTAAATACTTATTTCCCTCTGCAGAATGCAAATAAATTCATATACTTTCCACAATGTGATTTTCCGGATTTAATTTGTGATGTGCTATCTCTCACTGTTACCAATAACCTACCCTTCAATTATGGGCTGCTCATGTCTTTGTCAGTGGGCAAACTTACAAAATCAGCAAGGGATCAAATACTTATTTCCCCCACTGTATATATATATATATATATATATATATATATATATATTAGAAGCAAGAAGCCAATAAAAGAATTGGTTGGACCGCTAGATGACAAAGGGGTAAAAGGGGCACTCAGGGAAGACAAGGACATAGTGGAGAGATTAAACAAATTCAGTTTTCACCGAGGAAGATGTGGGAGAGATACCAATGCTGATGAATCAGAGAAACAAACAAATCTCAAAAAAACTGGAAGATGTAATGGGGTAATTTCACAAATTGAAAAGTAGCAAATCGCCAGGACCGGATGATATATATCCCAGAGACCTGAAAAATTAGCTTACAGAGCTATTGTTAGTAATTCATCTTTAAAATCAAGCATGGTACTGGAAGATTGGAGGATGGCCAATGTAAAGCCAATTTTTTAAAAGGGTTCTAAAGGTGTTCCGGGAAATTATAGACCAGTGAACCAGACATCAGTGCTGGGAAAATGGTAGAGACTGTTATAAAGAACAAAATTACAGAGCATATACATAAGTATTGATTGAGACAAAGCCAACATCGATTTAGTCAAGGGAAATCTTGCCTCACCACTCTACTGTATTTCCTTAAAGGGATGAATAGACATGTGGATAGAGGTGAGCCAGTCGATATTGTGTGTTTGGATTTTCTTTTTTTTTTATATATATATCTTTTTTATTAAGTAACAGCTTTTCAATACAGGACATCAACTCAGGCTAACATTACAATCTAGGCTTTTTGCATTAAACATCCAACATCCCCCCTCCCACCCCCCCCTCAGAATATCTCAGACAAGCAGATTCACACTGTCATCACTGTAGAATTCTCAAGTTACATACATCAGCCTGTAAGACCCTGCCATTCCGCATAGGATGACCAGGTTTTACGAAATCTCATCATTCCCCCTCGCCGCAAGGCGGTAAGTTTATCCATTAAACAGCAATAGTCCACTTTGGTGAGCACTTGATCCACGGTGGGTAGCACTTGTTGTTTCCAGTATTTTGCAATTAAAGTCCTGGCTGCTGTAACAATATAAACTAAAAGTACAGAACAGGAGCCTCGGCTCTCTCTTAGGGCTATAGTCAGCAAACACAGGCCAGGATCAAACACTATCTCAAGTCCCAGCCTGCTTTGCACTTTAATCTGTAAGTCCTGCCAGAACTGTTTTATCACTGGGCAGTCCCACCATATATGCCAGAATGTACCCTCTGCCCCGCACTTACGCCAGCAGGCTGCCGTTCCACTTTTAAAAATGCGGGCAAGCCGGCTAGGGGTCAAATACCATTGATACAGCATTTTATATCCATTTTCCAGTAAAGGGGTAGCCACTGAGAATGCCAATAATCTTTTAAATATCCATTTCCAAACCCTTGGGTCATATGTGATACCTAGCAACGTCTCCCATTTCTTAAGGCATTTGTCCAGTGGTTGGGTCTTATGTAACAGAGCTCTGTAAATACGAGATATCCCCCCTTTACCTTCCCCAGATCTCATGGCTAATTCATGTTCTGTGGCCTCAAGGGACAGGTCCTCTCTCGCCTTCCTCTGGATAAAATCCCTAATCTGCATATAAAAAAAAATAGTCTCTGTCCCCTAATCCAAATTCCTCTTTTAGAGTATGGAACGAGTGGCACTTCCCATCTTCCCATATTTGGCCTAACAGGCGTAGAGACGCCGCCGACCACTGCCCATATACCCCTTCTACCCGACCCGGCTTAAAGTCAGTTGCATAGATGATAGGGGTAGTCATATGATATTTACGCCCAGGAAACCATGCCGCTCTACACCTAACCCACTCCCCCAATATCACCCTCATCTGACCCCTCAGGCCCGATATGAGGCCTCTCAATAGCGGTAGAGGGAGCCACACCACGGCCCACGATGGCACTCCTTTCAAGCCCCACTGTGCTGCATAAGTCCATAGCTTAGTCGGGCCTCTCTGTACAGTAGATAGCATTTGGAATAGGGCAGCTCTGTAATATTGTGTGTTTGGATTTTCAAAAGGCATTTGACAAAGTACTTCATGAAAGACACTTGAGGAAATCAGAAAGTCATGGGATAGGAGATAATGTCCTATTGTGTATTAAAAACTGGTTAAAAGATAGAAAACAGAGAGTTGGGTTAAATGGTCTGTATTCTTAAAGGAGAAGGGTAGATAGTGGGGTTTCCCAGGGGTCTGTGTGCTCTGCTTTTTTAACATATTTATAAATGATCTAGAGATGGGAGTAACCAGTGAGGTAATTAAATTTGCTGATAACACAAAGTTATTCAAAGTTGTTAAATCACAAGGGGATTATGATAAATTGAAAGAGGACCTTTCTAGACTGGACATCCAAATGGCAGATGACATTTAATGTGAGCAAGTGCAAAGTAATGCATGTAAGAAGGAGGAACCCAAACTATAGCTACTTGATGCAAGGTTCCACATTAGGAGTCACTGCCCAGGAAAAAGACCTTGCTGTCATTGTTGGTATGTTGAAACCCTCTGCTCAGTGTGCAGTGGCAGCAGAGAAAGCAAATAGAATATTAGGAATATTGTGTGCAATTTTGGTCACCGTATCTCAAAAATGTTATGGCAGAATTAGAAAAGGTAAAGAGAAGGGCGACGAAAATGATAAAGGGGATGGGACGACTTCCCTATGAAGAAAGGCTAAAACGTCTAGGGCTCTTCAGCTTGGAGAAGAGATGAATGAGGAGAGATATGATAGAGGTCTATAAAAATACTGATTGGAGTGAAACGGATAGACATGAATCGCTTGTTTATGCTTTCCAAAAATACTAGGACTAGGGAACAAGCAATGAATCTCTAAGTAGTAAATTTAAAACAAACTGGAGAAAAATAATTCTTCACTCAACATGTAATTAACTCTGGAATTTGTTGTCAGAGAATGTGGTACAAGCAGTTAGCATAGAAGGGTTTTAAAAAAGGTTTGCATAATTTCCTAAAAGAGAGGTCCATAAGCCATTATTACGATGGCCATCGGAAAATCCACTGCTTATTTCTAGGATAAGCAGCACAAAATCTGTTTTCCTGTTTTGGGATCTTGCCAGGTACTTGTGACCTGGATTGGCCAATGATGGAAACAAGGTACTGGGCTTGATGGACCTTCAATCCTACACACCCGTTTTTGTTTATAGCTTCAAAGAGTGTATCCTGAGCATTCACTTAGGTCCTTTTACTAAAGGGTTGCAACATGCCAACCTAGAACTACTGCCAGCCCAACTCAGGTGTTGGCGGTAGTTCCATCCCAGCGCATGAGCACCATTTCCAGCACTAGTGTAAATGTTTTAAAAATATTTCTGCAGGGGGTTACCGGTGGTAATTGGCAGCATTGTGTGATGTTTACAGCTGGGTTAGCGTGGGAGTCCTTACTGCCACCTCAATGGGTGGTGGTAAGTGCTCCCCCCGAAATGGTCGCATGGCAAGTGCGAACCTACAGCACAGCCATTTTTTTTCCGGCCTTTTACCCGCTGCAGTAGAAGGGGCCCTGGTGCACGGCAAAAACGGCCACTGCCACTAGCACAGGGTCCCTTTTACCACAGCTTAGTAAAAGGGTCCCTTAGAATTTTTGCAAAGTAGTTAAATGATTAATGCTTGTCTCTAGTCTGGCATTTAGTTCTAGCCATTATTTCTTTATATATGATAGTATTCTGTTTTTCTGATCTCCTCTATAGTATATTGAATCCCCTGTATAGAAGGCTTTTAGCTGATAAGGGGTTGGATTTCTTCTTTTTTTCTAACTGAAAAATTTTGCAGTCTTTTCCTTTTTTAGTTTTGGGTTTGTTTGGTTTTTTTTTTCTTGGAACTTTTCCTGCTTTACTGTACAAGTGTTATTGCTTGATTGTTAACTTGATATTATTACATAAATTAAATTTTAAAAATTCATAGGGTATGAATAACTGCTGGGGTCTGTGGTTTCAGTCATAGTAACATAGTAGATGACGGCAGATAAAGACCTGTATGGTCCATCCAGTCTGCCCAACAAGACTCATAGCATAAAGTATGATGCAATACTACATGTGCATACATGATCTTGATTTGTCCTTGCCATTTTCAGGGCACAGACTGTAGAAGTTTTCCTGCCACTGGCCCGATAGTCCAACTACTGAAACTGTTACTGAAGCCCCAAATCCAGCTCATCCTAATCTGTTCATTCATGATAAGGGCACAGACTGTAGAAGTCCATAAACTATAAACATTGGAACAATTATGTATTTGTTCCAATGTTTATGGTTCCTAATATATAAAAAATATATGTGTATGTATATGTAGGTATGTATGCATGTGTATATGTGTATGTGTATATATATATATATATATATATACAGTGGGGGAAATAAGTATTTGATCCCTTGCTGATTTTGTAAGTTTGCCCACTGACAAAGACATGAGCAGCCCATAATTGAAGGGTAGGTTATTGGTAACAGTGAGAGATAGCACATCACAAATTAAATCCGGAAAATCACATTGTGGAAAGTATATGAATTTATTTGCATTCTGCAGAGGGAAATAAGTATTTAATCCCTCTGGCAAACAAGACCTAATACTTGGTGGCAAAACCCTTGTTGGCAAGCACAGCGGTCAGACGTCTTCTGTAGTTGATGATGAGGTTTGCACACATGTCAGGAGGAATTTTGGTCCACTCCTCTTTGCAGATCATCTCTAAATCATTAAGAGTTCTGGGCTGTCGCTTGGCAACTCGCAGCTTCAGCTCCCTCCATAAGTTTTCAATGGGATTAAGGTCTGGTGACTGGCTAGGCCACTCCATGACCCTAATGTGCTTCTTCCTGAGCCACTCCTTTGTTGCCTTGGCTGTATGTTTTGGGTCATTGTCGTGCTGGAAGACCCAGCCACGACCCATTTTTAAGGCCCTGGCGGAGGGAAGGAGGTTGTCACTCAGAATTGTACGGTACATGGCCCCATCCATTCTCCCATTGATGCGGTGAAGTAGTCCTGTGCCCTTAGCAGAGAAACACCCCCAAAACATAACATTTCCACCTCCATGCTTGACAGTGGGGACGGTGTTCTTTGGGTCATAGGCAGCATTTCTCTTCCTCCAAACACGGCGAGTTGAGTTCATGCCAAAGAGCTCAATTTTTGTCTCATCTGACCACAGCACCTTCTCCCAATCACTCTCGGCATCATCCAGGTGTTCACTGGCAAACTTCAGACGGGCCGTCACATGTGCTTCCGGAGCAGGGGGACCTTGCGGGCACTGCAGGATTGCAATCCGTTATGTCGTAATGTGTTACCAATGGTTTTCGTGGTGACAGTGGTTCCAGCTGCCTTGAGATCATTGACAAGTTCCCCCCTTGTAGTTGTAGGCTGATTTCTAACCTTCCTCATGATCAAGGATACCCCACGAGGTGAGATTTTGCGTGGAGCCCCAGATCTTTGTCGATTGACAGTCATTTTGTACTTCTTCCATTTTCTTACTATGGCACCAACAGTTGTCTCCTTCTCGCCCAGCGTCTTACTGATGGTTTTGTAGCCCATTCCAGCCTTGTGCAGGTGTATGATCTTGTCCCTGACATCCTTAGACAGCTCCTTGCTCTTGGCCATTTTGTAGAGGTTAGAGTCTGACTGATTCACTGAGTCTGTGGACAGGTGTCTTTCATACAGGTGACCATTGCCGACAGCTGTCTGTCATGCAGGTAACGAGTTGATTTGGAGCATCTACCTGGTCTGTAGGGGCCAGATCTCTTACTGGTTGGTGGGGGATCAAATACTTATTTCCCTCTGCAGAATGCAAATAAATTCATATACTTTCCACAATGTGATTTTCCGGATTTAATTTGTGATGTGCTATCTCTCACTGTTACCAATAACCTACCCTTCAATTATGGGCTGCTCATGTCTTTGTCAGTGGGCAAACTTACAAAATCAGCAAGGGATCAAATACTTATTTCCCCCACTGTATATATATTGATGCTTGGTCGTGAAAAAAAATGGACCAAGTAAAGTCGGCCAAATGCTTGTCAGGGACGCCCTTCTTTTTTCCATTATCGGCCAAGGACACTCATCTGTTAACCCCGCCCCATCCCGCCTTCTGTACACTGCCGACACAACTCCCTTGAACTTTGGTCATCCCCGCGATGGAAAGCAGTTGAGGACACCCAAAATTGGCTTTCGATTATGCCGATTTGGGCAACCTTAGGAGAAGGACACCCATCTCCCGATTTGTGTCGGAAGATGGGCGCCCTTCTCCTTTGAAAATAAGCAGATAGTAGCCTATATAACTTTGCAAGGGAGCCTCCACATGTCTCCTGGCAGTAAGGTAATATGCATGCACCTATCCTCAGACATATCATTCCTCCCTCTCCCTGAAAAGAGCATTTTTTTCAACTTTAAATATTTTTTTTTATTGATTAACATAAACAGCAAACACATATTCAAACAATGAATATATAACCAATGCACAACCACCTCATATCAGCCCACGCAGGGGCCTTCATTCTCCCGTCCCTCCCTAACCCCCATACCCCTCCCCCAACAACACTACTAGTAGTATTACATCATAAACATAGTCTTATATATTCTGTACTTTTGTCTGTAAACAATCCCATCCCCCTTTATGCCGCTTTAACCCTTCCCTACGATATGCCCTGAGGCGTTCCATATGTATAAGTTGACTCAATTTACTCTTCCACTCTCCCAAATTTGGTGGGTCTGAATTTTTCCACCTCTGGGCTATTAGACACTTAGCTGCAGCATACCCCCCATCTAAGCCATCTACTAACCTCCCAGGATTCCCTTTCATTATGCAAGCCCAGCAAACATTCCTTAGGAGCACAAACCAACGACTGTCCCGTTATTTTAACCAGCTCTTTCATAACCCCCTGCCAGAACACCACCACCCTCGGACAAGTTCACAAAATATGCATAAATGACCCCTTTTGTGTCCCACACCTCCAAAACAACCCCGTACCCCCAGGATACATTTTCTGTAACCTCTCCGGTGTGTAGTACCATCTTGTTAAAACCTTATAAGCATTCTCCTGTACCAATACACACACTGAAGCTTTATACACTTCCCCACAAATGGTCTCCCACTCTTGTTCTGAGAATGTATAGTGTAAATCTAATTCCCACTCCCCCTGAAAATAAAATGGCCTAGGATCACTACCCCTGAAAAATGTATAAAGCACCGAAATAGGTCTTGGAACGTTTTTCAAAATTAGCCACAAATTTTCCATGCCTTCTCTCTCCAGAGGATTGCCCCCTTTCCAACCCAAAGACCCCACAAAATGTTGAATCTGTAAATACGAGAACCTATCTCCCTCTGTCAAGCCATATGTGGAATTCAGTTCTTCAAAACTCTTCACTTTACCCCCTTGCAGCACGCTACGAAAGTTTATCAACCCCAATCGTTCCCACCTCCCAAATGTGGCATTCTCCCTCCCTGCCCCAAATTTCAGCTCCCACCCAAAGGAAGTTAGAGTAGATACCTGAACCCTCTGCCCCCACCTCCGCCTAACTACCTCCCACACTCCCCACAAATGTCTCATAAACGGATTCTGAAACTCCTCTATCACTCTTCTTCTCCCTTCCGTCGTCCATAAAAATGAACTCAATGATCTAAGAGGACTATAGGACTGCTCCACCTGACAAACTGACATATTATGCCCTATTTCCCAATCCAAAATCATCCTCACCTGAGATGCTAAATAATACCACTCAATATTAGGGCCCGCTCGACCACCCCTCTCAGAAGCGCCGCACAAAACCCTCCCCGCAAGCCTAGGATGCTTACCCTCCCAAATGAATTGTGTCACCATCCCTTGTAAACGTCTAATCATTTTTTGCGGTATCTCCAACGGAAGCGTCTGAAACAAAAACAACAACTGTGGCAAGATATTCATCTTTACCACTGCCATCTTCCTCCACCAGGAAAGCCACAAACCCTTCCATCGCGACAATTTGCCCCTTATTTGCCCCACAAGCTTCCCATAATTAACACTAAACACCCTACTCAGATCCCTGGGAACCTGGATTCCCAGGTACCTGATATTATGCTTTGCCCATTAAAAATCAAATCTTTCAGTCAACCTCTTTCCCTCCGCTCCCGACAACGAAACCCCCAATAACTCACTTTTGTCCATATTAACCTTCAATCCTGCTAAACTCTCAAATTCCCTCAAAATCTCCACTACTTTGGAGAGCGTATGCTCCGGATCCGTCACATACAACAACACATCGTCCGCAAACAAGGCAATACGATGGTCCCTCTCTCCAACCCTTATTCCTCGCACCTCTGGATGCTGACGTATTATCTCTGCTAAGGGTTCCATGTACAAAGCAAATAGAAGAGGGGACAGGGGGCACCCCTGCCTGGTCCCTCGCCCTATTGGGAAAACATTTGTATATCCCCCATTAATTCTAATGCACGCCTTAGGCTGAGCATACAAGGCAGCTAGCCATGCACAAAAGGCATCTCCCAGGCCAATCTGCTGTAACACCGCCCGCAGAAAATTCCAACTGACCCTATCAAAGGCCTTTGCATCAATCGCCAACAAGACCATGTCATCACCCCTCTTTTGAGCCTCCCAAATCAAATGCAGGGTACGCCTAACATTATCTCCTACCTGCCGCCTGGGGATAAATCCCGCTTGATCCATGTGCACCAATTTCGGAAGTACCCTTGCCAATCTGTTAGCTATTACCTTAGCCACTATTTTAGCATCTACATTTAATAAGGAAATAGGCCTATAAGATCCACATAGAGCTGGATCCTTCCCCGGTTTAGGTAGAACCACCACACCCGCCTCCGACATAGACTCCGGGAGCTTATCCCTATCCCCACTCTCACTAACAAATCCCCCACTTCTCCCACAAAGCTCTTATAGAACCTGGCTGAATACCCATCCAGTCCCGGAGCTTTCCCATTAGGCAACTGCCTAATCACCCCTTGTATCTCTCCTAATCGAATAGGCTCCCCTAGATGAGCCCTCTCCCCCTCCTCTAGCCTTTGTTAATGGGATGCGATCCAAATACTGAACCATATCCTCCTCCGAAATATAGTTCTTTGTAATATCTCAAAAAACATTCCCCAATATCCATGTCAGTATACTTCCATCCTCCCCCCCCCCCCCCCGTCCCTTATCTTCTGTATATGGGAACGCCCCTTTCATGCTTTCAAATATCTAGATAACAACGCACTGGATTTGTTAGCACACTCAAAATATTGTTGCTTGAGTCTAGTCCTCATAAATTCAACCTCCTCCATCTGCAGCTGCTTCAAGTACTCTCTTACTTGTTTAAGTTCCTCCCAAAGCCTGGCACCCGGATTGCGTTTATGCAGCTGTTCAATGTACAGCAGTTTCTGTCTCAACTGCAAGGATCTTTGTCCCCTCTCCCTCTTCCTACAGGCCCCCCATTTAATCAAGACCCCCCCTCACCACTACCTTCAGTGCATCCCATAGTGTACCATCTGACACCTCCCCTGTATCATTAAATTGCTTAAATTCTTGAATGGTGTGTCTAATGTCCTCCCGTATAATCTTGTCCCCCAACAGAGTCTCATTCAATCTCCAACTTCCCTTACATCCCCCCTCCCCCCCTTCAGTTTAACCCATGTTGGCGCATGGTCCGAAACACTAATTGGTTCTATTTCCGCCACCTCCACCCCATGCCAATCATTACGATATATCCAAATCCCATGTATCCTGCAGTAAGTCTGTGCCATATGGGAGTAAAAAGTATAATTCCTCTGTGTTCCATGTAAAAGCCTCCAACAATCCACCACCCCCAACCCTTTCATAAACCGCCTCAAAGCCCCTCTCCCAGGCCTACTCTGCATCCCTCCCCCTTTTGAGTGATCCAATCACGCATCCGGCGCCATATTGAAATCCCCCCCCCCCCCCCCCACTATCACCTGCCCTCCCATAAATCCCATGAGGTCCTCCTCCAGCTTACTAAAGAAATCCTTCTGATTCCCATTCGGTGCATAAACATTAATCAATGTCATTTCTTTACCCTGCAACCACCCTCTAACCGCTATACAACACCCTTCCTTATCTCGGAACACTTGCTTTGAGACAAACTCACAATTATGTCGAATCAAAATAGCCACCCCACCCATCTTCTTGGGCCACACCCCTTGATGTACCACCACCTCTTTATACTGTTTGCATTGTAACAAATGTGCATCCCTTGGCCTCAAGTGTGTTCCTTGCAAAAATGTAATCCCCCACTGCAACCTACCCAACTCCGTTTCCCCCTATTATTTAATCCATTCACATTCCATGTTCCCAACACCAAAAACTCCCCCTCCCCCCTTCTCCCCCAACCCCTCTCCCTGCCCCTCTCTTCCCCTGTAATCCCCACTTTTCTCCCCCCTCGCCCAGCCCCTCCCGCCTTACTCCAGAACAGGGGTGGGGGGACTCCTCCTCAGTACTAACACAGAATAAGGAGGTTGAGAGTGATAGAAAACTTCCAGAAGCCAAGCAATTAAGGTTACTAGAAAATGGTGGATGATAAGGACCATAAAAATTTTGCCCAACAGCTTCCCTGCTCTCTTGTGCTGTTGCCCTGTACCCCATTCCCCATTCTCCGACTTTTACCGTGAACTTTCTTCTCATGTCCCCACCTTACTCTGTTCCCATCTGCTTCCAGAGGTTGGAGATTCCTATGAGTAGGGTGTGAGGAAGAAAGAGGGCAGTGTAGGATGATGAGGTGCTTTAACCCTTGTCAAATGTCCTGCAAAAACAAGCCCCTCTATTTTACTTTCCTTGTATATGTCCATGTTATTCTCTTCACAGCCTCTGCAATAATGTCTCTCCTTTTCCCACCAATACCCTCCCTCTCACCCCCTGTATCAGATCCATATCCTAAACCCCAGCTCCCATCTTCCACCTGCCCAGCACCACTAAATCCGTTGTAGAGGAGGGAGGTCCTTTCTTTGCTCCAGCACGGCGTAAGAGTTCAAAACAAAGAACAGAAGTACATTCACTCTCATTTTAGTAACTACATGATGCCAGCAGCCAGAACAACTGGAGAGAAAAAAGGAGTCCCCCACTTTACTGCTAATTTAGTGGTGTCAGGCCAGGCAGGTAGTAGAAAGAAGCAGTTGCTACAAGTTATGAAGGGGGCAGCACTGTCTCCCCCCACCCCCCCCCCCAAAAAAAAAATAAATAAATAATGCACATCATACCTTGGGCATTTCTCCATGGAACTCACTCACAGGTACATTGTGAAATAATACAAAATCTGAAAAACTCCTAACATACATTTAGCAAACATGTCAAACAACAGTAGCACTAATGCTATGATTCAAACAGCAAGAACCCTAGCTATTACTCCCAGAGGAATTGCAATCAAAATGAAAATTTCTATGTAAAAATTTTGAAAAATCTGTGCACGTTTTAAAATTCTGCATTCTTTACTTGTACTTTTTGTGCAGAATTTCCCTGGCCTCTTTCCCAGTAGTATTACTCTCCAGGTTCCACCCTCCCCAGTCTTTTCTCACCCAACTTATCGTGAACCCCTCTCCCCTGCCTCCTAGTTCTTTCTCTCCTCTTAACCCCCAATCCCTACATTTCTTCTTTCTCTCCTTACCCCCATTTTACCATGTCTTCCTCCCGGATCATGTGGCATAAGGAAGAAGCAAACGGCTGTGTATCAGACTACTTCCTCCTCCTCTGCCGGTCTGAGTCCACTGCTTATTTGATCCACCTGGGACTCTGTCCAGCCACACAGTTCAAATAAGCAGTGAGCCCAGGCCAGCAGAGGAAGAGGAAACTTGCTTCTTCCTTATGCCACATGATCCAGGAGGACAGGGTAAGTCAGGTGGCAGTGAGGTTGTACCTGCAATCTGTAGGTGAGTACTGCAAAGGGAACGAATCAGAAACCTGACAAATTTTCTGTGTTGTACAATGGCACAGAATTCCCTCAGGAGTAACCAAGGAATAGGCAGCACCACAACTATTTCACTCAGCCCTACACCACCAACACACCCACTTCAGGTAAAATAGAATAAGTGAGAATTCAACAGACCTCAACACAGTGATGCAGGAATTACCACTATTGTTAGCAGAATCTATGGTACTTCAGGAGTCAAATACCACACACCAGAATGAGAGAGAAGTCTTCTTTATTTTCCAGCAAAGTAGAACATCAGCGCTAGCTCTCTCCTTCTCTTCAGCTCTCTGTGTCTTGTGTCTCTCGTCTCTGGATCCTGTCTCTTCTAACGTAAGCTGCTTCTGTTCTCATTTATATATGGTCCTAAACCCCTCTAGCCCCCCTTTGTCACCAGATGGTAAGGAATAGATTGATTACCCTGTCTTGAACTAATTATCTCTACACATTTAATCAAAATATCAGTTACATAGGTTTCAGATATTTCCTAAACTGACCTACGACCTGGGGCCTCTCAAACTAGACAATGTGGCACCTATCTCCTGCATTTTATTATTATTAAATTCTCAGATTCCCAGCTAACTTCATAACTTAAAATACTAACTGGACTCTGGCATTCATTAAGGGGCCAAGGGGCCAGTCCTAAACTTAGCTATAATCCATCAAGGAAAAGACTTGACTTTTCCTGACCTCTTTCACCCTTTTAGCTTCACACAGAACTAGCTAGGAATGTGAATAATTCAAACCATATGACCTCTTAAACTGTAGGAAATCTCACTTGAAAAGTCAAGACAAAGATATAGACACTGAATTGATATTTTACATAGAGAAATAGAACTTATTAATTAAACAGAATAAAACATTTTAAAATAAGCAGAAATCAGAATTCCTTATAAGACAAAATCTAAATTATCACCTATTTCCTTCTCTCTCTAAACAGCATTCAGCCTAATCTTTTAAAACTGCCTGCTTGCTGATCCCCTCGAGATTGTCCAGTATGCCTTGCTTAGAATGGCATCCAGATGTGGTAAATAATACCTATGAACCAGCCTTAACAATCCATCACTCAAAAAGGGACAAAGAAAGTTTTATTTCTCACTGACCTTTCTAACCTCTAGTCTAGCAAAAGCTAGACATTTGAGTAATTAAAACCAGATGGCATTCTACCACTTTACAGGACTGAACCAAAATTAAACAGAATTAACAAATTAATATGATTTCTCTGTCCAGGCTGCCTCAACAGAAACTACATGCAAATGAAATATCCCACACAAAACACAGAACAAGGAATCGTAAATTAGAAATATGATGGCAAAAACTGAACTGAGAATCCAGTGCCGGCTCAAGGTATAGTGGTGCCCTGAGCAATCTTGCTTTGGTGGTGCCCACCCCCCACTGTATTGCATTCAGCACACCCTCCCACCCCCTAGTTACAACTCTCAATGTCCCTCATCTATCCACCTTCCTGTGGGTTTGGCACTACTCCCTCACTTTTCTCACTACCCTGTTGTCCTATAGATTATGTCGGTCGCCGATGGCATCAGTAGCAACATGATAGGCTGTCTTTGGCCAGCTTCTGGGTCTTCCCTCTGCTGCTTCCTGCCTCCTCTGATGCAATTTCCTGTGGGCGGGATGCAACAGAGGTAAAGCCCGTGGGATGGCTGAAGACAACCTGCATTGCTGCTGCTACTGTTTTCAGCGACCAACCTAAACTATACAGGACTGCAAAGGAGAGAGAAGGGTGAGGGAATAATGCTGGGGTTAAGAGGGGGAAGATAGAAGTGTTAAGAGGGGGAAGATAGAAGGGGAGAGACCGCGGGGGGAGGCTTAACCTGTAGACCAGGTAAGGTCAGGGGCTGGGTATTTTGGTGCCTTTAATCACCTGGACCAGAGCCTCACCTGGTCCAAGGGTTAAGCCAGCCTTGTGAGAATCCCAAGTAAAATTGAGTTCCTTTTGTAGTGAACATAATACAAAGACATCTGTGATACACGTTTCCCAGAGCTAATATATTACAGTTAATAAATCCAAATAAAACCCTTTTTCCTACCTATGCTGTCTGGATGTTTTATTTTTCCATCCTGTTTATCTCAGTTTTTCTTTTATGCTTTCTTGCCTGTCTTTTGCTAATTCTGTTTCCAACAGCTGTTGTCCATTTGTATTTCTCCTCTCTTCTCCTTCTCTTGTTCAGTTCCCTCTCTACACCTATCTCTGACATATTGATCTTTCACTTAAAGCTCTTTCCTCCCTTCTTTTCTTTTCAGCCTCTCTTGTTCACTAAAATTTCACCCTCTCAATCTAGGCCTTTTCATTTATCATCCACCTTCAACTTTCAATCTCTTTCTCTTAAACCCTAGCTCTTGCATTTTCCATCTCACTCCAGTCTCCTAGTCCCTTTTATCTAATATCTATACCCCATTATCACATTTCTACCCTCTGTATTCACTATCATCCTCTCATTCATTTCCTTGACAACCTTCCCACAGCCTTTCCCACATGGTTCCACCATTCCTAGCATCTCCTCCTCTTCCTTCTCCCCCTCTTTGAAACTTAACAGCTCCCTGCCTTTTACCTGCCACACCCAGCATTTCCCTCGTCCAACATCCCTCCATCCCTTCTGCCTCCCCTTGAGTCTGACATCTCTCCCTCTTGCCTTCTACCCTGAATCTGACAACTCTTCTTCCCTCCCTCCCACCCCTCAGAGTCCAAGATCCCTCCCTCCCACCCCCAAATCAAAGTTCTCTCCCTTCCTTCTGTCCCCCCCCCCCAAGTTCAACGCCTTACTGTACTATGTAAGCCACATTGAGCCTGCAAATAGGTGGGAAAATGTGGGATACAAATGTAACAAATAAATAAAAATAAACAAACATCTGTTCCTCTCTTCCTTGTGCCAATCCCATCTAAACAACTCTCACTCCCTTCTACTCCCACCCCCACATGCAACTGCTCTCCCTCTCTCCCCCTCCCCTGTCCAACAGCTCTCCCTCCCTCCTCCCTTTCTATCCCCCACCCTCCAACATTTCTCCCTCGACAAGTACAATACCTCTCCTTGCCTCCTGTTATGCATCTTCCACCTATAAAACGTATCTCTCCCTCCCATTGAACAGCAGCACACTCTCTCATGTCACTCCCCCTCCCCAACCTGGTCTGGCATCTCTCTCTTCTCCGGTCTTCGTTTGTTGTCCATAGATAGCTAGCGCTGGCAGTAGCAGAAATTCAAATTCACTGCCTGCCGCCAACATCGGAGTCTTCTTTCTACTATGGACCGCTCCTGAGGAAACAGGAAGTTATGACAGACAGGGCAGGCCACAGCAGAAAGACGACTCTGGCGCATGTGGCAGGCAGCGCATGTGAATCTTTGTTACCGCCACAGATTTCTGGACAGCAAATGAAGACCGGAGAGGAGGACAGGGAAAAGGATAGATGCCAGACCAGGTTGAGGGAGGAGAATGGAGATTTTGCACCGAATTGGGGGGGGGGGGGGGGGGGAAATGGAAAGGCGAAGGGAGATGTTGCACAGAGCCAGGGGGGGGGGGGGGAATAGAAGGGCGATGCCGCACCGAGTCGGGGGGGGGGGGGTGGAATGGAAGAACATACCAGGCTGAGCAGGTATGCACTGAGGCAGCTGAGGGATACTTATAAGGCAGCAATTAACCTGCCGACCTGAGGGCGGCTGTGGGAAATTCACATTCCTTTTTTCTTTTATTGGCTGTGATGCTGTTTTTTGAAAGCTGCCGCCTGAGGCCTCTACCTCAGTTGGCCTCATTATAGGGCTGCCACTACCTGGCTGTGTTCAATCAGTTGAATTTAACAGAGTAACTATGATATGTTTGGGTGATATGGGTGGTGGATAACTTTGTTCCTTAAATAAATTAAGTTATAATTTTTAAAAACTGTGCTATGTGTTTACTCACCTTCCCTTTGTCTAATATTACATTTTGTTTAAAGATTACATAAGTATTGCCATACTGGGAAAGACCAAAGGTCCATCAAGCCCAGCATTCTGTTTCCAACAGTGACCAATCCAGATCACAAATACCTGGCAAGATCCCAAAAAAGTACAAAACATTTTATACTGCATATCCCAGAAATAGTGGATTTTCCCCTAGTCCATTTAATAATGGAAGCCGTCCAAACCTTTTTTAAACTCTGCTAAGCTAACTGCCTTTACCACATTCTCTGGCAACGAATTCCAGAGTTTAATTATACATTGAGTGAAGAAACATTTTCTCTGACTCGTTTTAAATTTACTACATTGTAGCTTCATCGCATGCCCCCTAGTCCTAGTATTTTTGGAAAGCGTAAACAGACGCTTCACATCTACCCGTTAAACTCCACTCATTATTTTATAGACCTCTATCATATCATTAGAAACCATTCAGTGTAACAAATATACAATAATAGGAGAAATCAGGAGGGGGGGGGGGGGGGAAAAAGGGTTCGACACAGCCTTTTGTAAAATACTTGGGAAACATAAATGTCCCAACCTCGATGATCCATAATAGTATATGACAAACTGTAATAATTTGAGGCAGTTCAAGAGTATTTTTGGAATTCTATGCAGTGCTACAAAAGGCCTGAACTGGGCATTCCTATCTGTAGGAAATTGCCACATCTGACTGCTATACATTTTTTGAAGATTTGGGATAAGAACCACAATTTTTACTCCTGCATCATAACTGCACTTTATAAGCATGCTAGAAACTCTAGAACAATCAGGCACTCAAAGTTATGTTTAATGCTTTCTGCTGCAACATTGGGCTAGTATAGAAAGAGTGGAGAGGACCTTCAAAAAATCATTGGTTGCGCAGATGGTCGGTGCCGTTTCCATTCCTCACCTCTTTGCCCTGTCCTGCCAGCCTTACCTACATCTGCCCTGCTCCCCATTTGCCCAGCCCTCCATACCTCCTCTGTCACTCCGTCTTGTCTGTACTGCTGCAGTAGTCAGTGGGACCACACCATATCACACTGTTCAGTCTCACCTCTCTTATGGTTCTCAGGGCCTGGTCTTCCTTTTAGCCAGGCAAAAGAGGTTTCATCTTGAGCAGGCAGGCTCCCAGCCTGCTGCACAGTTCAGAAACTCCAGTTGATTTGTTGCTTTTAAGGCTGCAGACTACATGCAGTGTTATAACATAAAAACATAAGAACTGCCATACTAAGTCATACCAAAGAGCCATCTAAACCAGGGCTGCCCAAGTTCAGTCCTTGAGGGCCACAAACAGGCCAGGTTTTGAGATATCCCCATTAACAGAGTGGACATCCCGGAGGGAGTGGAAAACATGAAAACGCATCTGCAAAAGTTAGAAGAATGGTCTAATGTTTGGCAATTAAAATTTAATGCAAAAAAAGTGCAAAGTGATGTATTTGGGGATTAGAAACCCAAGAGAGCTGTATGTCTTAGGGAATGAGAGGCTGATATGCACAGATGGGGAGAGGGACCTTGGGGTGATGGTGTCAGAGGACCTTAAAGTGAAAAAACAGTGTGACAAAGCGGGTGGCTATAGCTAAAAGGATGCTAGGCTACATCGAGAGAGGAGTAACCAGCAGAAAAAAAGGAGGTGTTGATGCCCCTGTGCAAGTCGTTGGTGAGGCCCGCTTGGAGTATTGTGTTCAGTTTTGGAGGTCATATCTTCCTATGGATATAAAAAGACTAGAAGTGGTCTACAGGAAGGTGACAAAAATGATATGGGGCCTGCACCATCAGAAGAGACTAAAAGACTTGAATATGATAGTCTAGAGGAAAGAAAGGACAGGGGAGATATGATACAGATATTTAAATACTTGAAACAAATCTCTTCCAGAGAAGGAGAAATGGTAAAACTATAGGACTTTGGAATTTCTATTGGAAATTTGGAAGTCAAAATCTCTGCTTATGCTGATGATATAATGTTGTTCTTGACAAATCCAGCCTCCTCCTTAACGGCTTTGTTTCAACTTGTTTCTATTTACTCTAATATCTCTGGTTATAAAATTAATAAATTTAAGGCGGAGGTTCTTCCTCTTAATGCTCATGCTACTTCTGATCTGGTTTTGCCGCATGGTCTGTTTTGGTCTTCACAGCATATTTGATCATTAGGTATTAATGTATGTCCCTCTTTGGAAGGTACATTGGAATTGAATAGGAAGTATATCCTGGAGTTGGTTAAATCTCTATCTCTTTCTTGGAAACCATTACATCTTTCTTGGTGGGGTTGATTGGAGACTATTAAAATGATGCTAATGCCCAAAGTCAACTTTATCCTTAGTATGCTTCCTATCCTTTTTCCGAAAGTTTTTTATACTCAAATAGATAATATCTTAACTAAATTTTTGTGGAATAATAAGCCTCCTAGGATTGCTCTGAAAACTCTTAAAAACACCAAAGGAAATGCAGGTGTCCTCTTTCCTGATTTCTTTGTTTACCACAAAGCATTCATTTTAGGTCAGGCATCATACTGGTTGATAAAACCTCTACATTATCAATCGGTTTGGTTAGCAATGGAGCAACTGATGTGGGGCTCTTCTTTAAGTCCCCATCTCTTGCCTTTATTTATTCCAGAACGATTGAAAAATAATAATATAATTCTTTCCTCTTTCACTTGTTTGCATGAACTTGATAATTATATGGAATTTTCAAGCTCTAGTTCCCTTCATTCTACCTTATGGGGCAATCCTTTAATCAAAATTAATAAGCACCCTATATGTTGGGAAATTTGGGCAAAAAAATGGGATAAGGACAATTGCTCATGTGTATTCTGGTAATTCAGTTGTTCCCTTTGAGGATCTCTGTTCTGGCTTTTCTTTACCAGTCAGCCAATACTTTAAGTGGCTCCAGATTAAACATTGCTTAACCCAGAATAAGGATCTCTCTAACCTAAATGTAAAGTCTCCTCCTATACATGATGTCCTCTCTAGAATTTGTTACAAAGGCCATGTTGTATCACAATTATACACATTTTTTATACAAAAGTGTTTAAGCAGCAAACTAAGCCTATGTTCACTATGGAAAAATGATTTTCAAATTCAGGTATCACCCAATCAGTGGTTTTATCTCTGGTCTAAAGTGAATAGGCCTATAGCTTCGGCCAGCTATGTGCAGTCATTGTATTTCTTTCGTCATAGGGCGATTTGGACTCCTCATAAATTGGTGGTAGCTGGTCTTTCGAATAACAACAAATGTTGGTCCTGTGGCTCGCACACTGGTACCTTGCTTCATATGATATTTGATTGTAGAATAACTTATGACTTTTGGTGTCAGGTGTGGTCTTTTATTTCAAATATTCTTCATGTACAGGGTCCAATTACTCCTTCAATTATTATGTTAGGTTTTGTGCTATTCCAAGATCAATTAGATGTTTCCCAACAAAAACTACTGAACATTTTAGTTGTTGCTGCGCTGAAACTGGTTCTTATGCATTGGAAAGATAATTCTATTCGCAATTCTAATTTTTGGTGGCATTCAATTTTACAGATTCATAAATTTGAAACCTCTGTTGCAGACAAAATGGGTGAGATGTTCTAGTGCCAAAATTTGGTCTCATGTGGATAATTATCTGAAATCTTATAATTTAGGTAACTTGTTTAAGATTTATTATTTTGATTTGCAGGTGGTTTTTTTTGTTTGAATTCTGTGTTACAGTTGATGTTATTACTTGATGTTATTGCTTGATAAATTGTTTATCTTTTTCTAAAACCAATAAAATTCTTGGACATGAAAAAAAAGGACTTGAGCTGATGTTCAGGGGTGGTAGACTTAGGATAAAAATGTTAGGAAATTCTTTTTCACGGAGAGAGTGGTCGATGCCTGGAATGCCCTCACGAGGGAGGTGGTAGAGATAAAAACAGTGACGGAATTCAAAATGTTGTGGGATGAACACAGAGGAACCCTATTTAGAAAATAGATAGAAAAAAAACAAACAAAAAACCTTAAATGGCTGCAGGGGGTGGATGTATGAGTGACACTTGGACGGCTACTCCAGCTGTACAGAAATAAGGCCGGTGCCAGGCAGACTTTGTAGGTCTGTGTCTGTATATGGCAATCTGGTTTAGGATAGGCTGGAAAGGGCTTCATTGGCAACTTCAGTAGCTGGAACAGAGGACAGTGCTGGGCAAACCTTTATGGTCTGGATCCTGCAAATGACAAGATGGATTTGATAGGCTGGAGTGGGCTTTGATGGCAACTCCAGTAGGTAAAACATACGGACAGAGCTGGGCGGACTTCTATAGTCTATGTCCCAGAAACGCCAAAGAAAGACTCGTGATAAAAGAATATAATATCAAATTCATTGTTGATTTAATTATGGTTGATAATGAGTGTGACTGTTGAGCAGACTGGATGGACCGTTCAGGTCTTTATTTGGCATCACTTACTATGTTAATATATTAAGAATGTTTGTGGCCCTTGAGGACTGAACATGGATAAGTCTGATCTAAACTAACATCCTAGTGTTTCCAACAGTGGCCAATCCAGGTCACAATTACCTGTCAGGCTGCACCTATGTAGACCACACCAGCAATAAAACCCCAATACACAAACAACTGCCTTTATGTTTTAGAGTACATATATGTCCATATTGGTCTCAGAAGGGTGCCAAAGTCAGATTTAATCTTTAAAAAAAAAGAGAACACTTTCCATTTTCCTCACCATTCTACACTGATTTCAGAACTGTTAATATTTAAAGTACAATTAAAAGGGCATTATTACCATCTAATTAGATTGGAATCCTTGTTGTGATGTTCAGCTCCTACTGACGTCATCATGGTTACCATGGATACTAGGGACCAGCTGTGCAAAGTGAAGCCTCAATTACCAGTTACAGAGAGAAATTCCTTGTAAGAAATGTGAGGCACAAAATAGAGATTTTACTGCACAAGATGCCCGATATATAGATTTATGTCATTGATTGGATGTGTGGGTGTTAATTTTATAACAAGGTGTTTATGTGAAAATTCCAAAAGGCACCAATTAAAACAATACAGTACAATACAATGGCCTTCTGGTCCACTACCTTACCAGAGGTTTTACTGCGGATTACAAAAACAAAACAAAAAGATAAGCAGGGGAAACAGACAAAATCCCTAATGTTAAATACAAAAATTGAAATTTACACTATAAAAAGGGAAAATCAGGTTAACAAAACATTTTTTAATAGAAAAGTCTGCAACAACGCCCTACAATTAAAATAAGAGAATTCTGTTCTAAGGTGGGGAAGTAGCGAATTCTAATACTTCACAGCCTGAAATGAGAGCGAGGTACTAAAATATTTTTGATATTGAACAGTGTTTGCTGATGGAAAATTTAAAAGTAGAGTATTCTTTGTATGAAAATTATCATAATATGATCGGATTTGATATTAACTTTGAAGTATACACAGGAAATCAAATACATTAGCGTTTAACTTTAAAAAAGGAGACTATGATAAAATGAGAAGAACGGTGAAAAATAAATTTCAAGGAGTGACTGCAAGGGTCAAAAATTTACATCAGGTATGGATGCTGTTCAAACACACCATCCTGGAAGCCCAGGCCAAATATATTCCACGTATTAAAAAAGGAGAAAGGAAGACCAAACGACAGCCGGCGTGGTTAAAAAGTGAGGTGAAGAAAGCTATTAGAGCTAAAAGAAAATCCTTCAGAAAATGGAAGAAGGAACTGACTGACAATAATAAGAAACAGCATAAGGAATGTCAAGTCAAATGCAAAGCGCTGATAAGGAAGGCTAAGAGGGACTTCGAAAAAAAGATTGCGTTGGAGGCAAACACACATAGTAAATTTTTTTTTAGGTATATTAAAAGCAGAAAGCCGGCAAAATAATTGGTTGGACTGCTAGATGACCGAGGAGTAAAAGGGATGATCAGAGAAGACAATGCTATAACGGACAGATTAAATGAATTCTTTGCTTCCAGGTCATATACAGTGCACTCCATTTAAGTGCATGTCGGATAAGCGCATGCTCTGTTTAACTGCATTGCGTACTTCGGTCCTGTTTTTGGCGACATCAGTTTCTATGGGGACAAACTTCGGTTTAGCGCACCACTGATAAGTGCAAGATTCGCTTATATGCATGGTTTAAGTCCGCTCCTCTGCAGGAAAGACTCCGCATAATAGTGCACACGGAATATGGAAGCCGATTGGCACATGACAACCAACGAGATTTCAAATTTACCGCCCCTTTAACAGCCACAGGCAGAATAAGCAAAAGAATGTTGTTAGAGTGTACACTGGGGTCATCGTCGTTGCGCAACTGTAAGTTTTTAACACTGGCTGAACGAATAGAAGTTCTTAAAAAATTAGAAAACAAACAAAGTCAAGCATCTATTGCTAAAGACTATGGTGTCAATCCCAGTCAAATTTCACGTATCTTGAAGCAGAAAGACCAGTTTCTGGAAGACTAGCAAAACAATACAAATCCACACTGGAAACGAAAACGGGCGGGAAAAGCTGAGGAGGTAGAAGATGCTCTTCTTCGGTGGTTTTCTCGAGTCAGGAGCAGACAGTTTCCTGTCAGTGATCCACTGCTTATGGAAAAAGCTAATCAGCTAGCTGAAAGTCTTGGACTAACTGAATTCAAAGCCACTGTTTGATGGTTGGAAAGATGGAAGGAGAGGAACAACATAAAATTCAAGAAACAGCATGGTGAAAACAAGACACTGATGACTTTGGTGCTGAAAATTGGGTTGTTTCAGTTCTTCCTACCATCTTGAACGAGTTTGCTCCTCGTGACATTTTCAATGCTTACAAAAACGATCTGTACTGGTGAGCGATTCCTGATGGAACACTTGCATTCAAACAAGCCAAAACTACAGGAGGTAAAACGTTGAAGGACCGACTGACGATCCTCCGTTGCTGCAATATGGATGGGAGTGAGAAGTTGGAACCACTCGTCATTGGAAACAGCAAACAGCCCCGTTGCTTCAAGAATGTTAAGCGACTTCCTGTGCCATATGAGGCTAACACAAATTCATGGATGACTGGGGAAATTTGGAAGCAGTAGCTAAAGAAGTTAGACACTAGAGCGGGCACAAAAGCGTCAGATTTTGTTGCTTTGTGATAATTGTGCTGCACACAGTGATGATATCAGGCTGTCTAATGTCAAGGTGGTCTTCCTGCCACCAAACATTACCTCTCTGATCCAACCTATGGATCAGGGCATATTAGCCAATTTCAAACATTATCGGGCTCTTGTGCTATGTCATCTGATGAACATTATGGATAACCAGACTGGCAGGGATAAACGTGCTGTTGAACTGGCTCGTAATCTATCACTGTTGGATTCCCTGCATATGCAGAAAGAGGCCTGGAATCATGTTACACAGGCAACCATTGTGAACTGCTACAAGCGGGCAAGCTTTGTTAGGGATGTGGAGAGGGACGAAACAGATGCAGCTGTTGCAAACGCGTCAGATGAACAGACTATTGACATCCCAGTCTGTGTTACTGAAGAGGAGTTTCATCGCTACGTAGCTGTTGATTACGACCTACAAATCGCTGACGACAGCACTGATGTCCAGATATGTGCCTACACGCAGGCAATGGCTGATGATGAAACGAGCAGCGAGGCACATGCTGACAAAATTCAACAACCTCCTGTCACTTTTGCAAGAGCGCTGGAGAGTCTCAACACCATGCGGGCCTATCTGGAGGCCATTGGATGTCAGTGCTATGACAGTTTTTACCATCTGGCAGACGTAGTCTGTGGAACTCACAGACATAAGAGTGTACAGAGGACTATGACTGATTACTTCAAGTATACTGTATACTGTACGTATAATAAATAGTACTGTACATATGTTTATCAGATGTCAAGCTTCTTTGTGTCACAACGGTTAAGTGCACGCTCCAGTTAACTGCATGTATTTCTTTGGTCCCAGACCCTTGCACTTAAGCGGATTGCACTGTATATTTTTTTAAATTATTTAATAGGAAGGTATTTAAAGTCAATTGCATGAATTTTGTTTTTCAACTGTGAAGGTAGCTTTGCACATAAAAAGACACATACAATTCTAAAAGCCAAAACAATTCTGAAATGTTGTGAGGCCCTGAGCTGTTTTGCTTATATCTACACCCGGCACTGTATTAATTTAGTTTATTATTTTATATACCGCCTAGAAAGCGGTTTACAATTTTCTTTTTTTCAGGTACTGGCACTATCCCTAATGGGCTCACAATCTAGTATCATATTGTACCTGGGGTAGTGGAGGGCTAAGTGACTTGCCTAGGGTCACACGGAGCTGCAGCAGAAATTGAACCCGGTTCCCCAGGTCTGCAAACCACTGCACTAACCATTAGGGTAATTTCTATAAGCTATTTATATTAGTAAATAGGCTAACTGAACATTCCAAACTCCCCCTGCAAGTAAAATTATATGCTAATAATTCTTGGAGTTAGCAGAGGCGTAACCAGATTTTGACAGCAGGAGGAGCAGACTTTTATAAAATAGGCACTGGTTGGTGTCAGCTAGACCGCAGTGCCTGTGTTGTTCTCGGGTGCAGCGGCTGTGGTGGGCAGTGAATAACACAGGCTGTCTGTGTTGTGTCCTGCCTACAAGGAAACAGGAAGTTACATCAGGAGACAGGACGCAGAAGAGGTCCCCGGACTGGTCAGAGCAGGCAACCTGTCTTCTTAACTACAAGTGAAAACTATTCAAATTGTGACCATCTCTTCAGGAACAGCATATGCACTCCTTCCAGTGCTGGACACTGTTTAAAATCAGTGGGCTTTTGTGTGTGTGGTGATTCTACAGGATGTGGAGACCACTAGTCTTGAGCATTTTTATTTTCGGTGACAAGGGCCACCAAAGGCGGCCCTTTGCACCAGAGTCTACTTTCAAATAGGGCCAGACAAATAACACAAAACCCTGCAAAATTACACCCAAAAGCTATACTGAAAACTTACACCATAACAGCCCTAACTTACGTATGAAAAGATGGTGCTACAAATATTACACTGGGTCCTAGAGCAGTGTTTCCCTAGGTGGTCCTGGAGTACCCCCTTGCCATTCACATTTTCCCTCTTATTTGCAGGCTCAATGTGGCTTACATAGTACCATATAGGCGATCGCCAATACTGGTATGAACAAATACAGAGTGAGGTTATGGTGGAGTAAAGTTCATGTGTGACAGACACATTGGGATCATAAGGAGGAAGAGTTGAGTTATGTCCAGTACGAGCTTTTATTTTATTGTGTTGCAGGGTTGAGGCATTTAAGTTGGATCGTTAGGGTATGGCTTTTTGAACATAATATAATATAGTAACATAATATAATATAATAATAATAACAGCCCTAAACCACCTATGAAAAGACAATGGGCTCTTGAGCACCAATATACTTACTGTTGGGAAACTGCAACCAGCTGCACTGTTATGACACTACATGCTAGCAGAATTCTACATCTCAGTCACATATGCAGAACATGGACAGACCCTTATCACAGAATAGGGAGACCCCCCAATCCCCCCCCCCCCCACTCTGCCCAAGAAAGCCAGACTCGGTGCAATACCGGTAAAAGAGAAACAGAAATGCATTGCCTCCTGTACTTTGCAAAATAAAAATAGAAAAAAATGTATATTTTACAAAGCAGGAACATTTCAGTCCTTACAAAGTATTAATATAAAAATCTTTTTTTTCTACCTTTGTTATCTGGGAATTTAATTTTCTAATTGGGCTGGTCCCAGTCTTTTTTTTTCCACGTTCTGTGAGTCAGTCTTCCAAATTCTTTTCCAGGCTGGCCTTTCCATTTCTTCTCTCTCCTCTTGTCTTCTTCCTGTTCTTCTCTACATCTGCCTGGCATTGATCTTTCATTTTATGTCTTCTATCAAATAGCTGTGTACCTCTGTATTTTTTTTTTCTGAACAGTTGACTTAGATCTTAAGAACTAAGAGTAGCCATTCTGGGTCAGACCAAGAGGCCATCTAGCCCAGTATCTTGTTTCCAACAGTGACTAAGCCAGGTCACAAGTACCTGGCAGAAACCCAAATCATGGCACCATTCCATGCTACAAATCCCAGGGCAAGCAGTTGCTTCCCCCATGCCTATCTCAATAGCAGGCTATGGACTTTTCCTGTAGGAACTTGTCCAAACCTTTTTTAAACCCAGATACGCTAACCGCTGTTACCACATCCTCCAGCGAAGAATTCCAGAGATGGTGTTATAAAGATGGAATATACTGAATTTAAATGGAAGTAAAAATAAATTAAATTCTCCTTTCATTGGGGCACATGGAATCACATCATCTATTTTGTAGAAGTTTACATTCTAGATACACAAATGGATTATTCTGTTTTGAGACATGTTTCAGGGGCAAGTGGTTTTATAAGTCAAAATAAAAATAAATATGTTGTTTCATGCAGATTTCTTCTGTTTAAACCAGTGGCGTAGCCAGAAGGCAATTTTTGGGTGGGCCAACAGGTTGGATGGGTGGGCACTAGAGTTGCCAACTTTTTTGAAAAAGAAAAAACAGCAACCTGATGCACCCATGCTCTGTCCCTACCCCACTCCCCATAACTTCAATGAGGGTTGCAGTGCAGGCTTCAGTGGCTGCAGGCCAATTGAGAGCTAAGGGAAGTATAATAGACTGCACTATTCAGCCCCATTGGGCCGTGGTCCTCCAACACATATATGGTATTGAAGCCAAACACATTCTGCATCCAGAGAACCTCATGGCCCTCCACCAACAATGGATACAGAGCACAGCAAGGACAATTCTCCATAAAACTCATTATACAAAGACATTTTGGTTTCTAGTGTAATCTCAATTACAGCCATATTATAAAATTAATTTTAAAAAATCTATAAAACAAAAGTCACTCAGAACCTAGAGCAAATCTACCATGCCAACACTAACTTCCAAAAACAAAGATCCTACCTATGAAAAAGAAGTGCCTTAAATATTATAGTAGGGCCCTAAAATACAAATACATTTATCAGGAAAGCTGAACAAGCCAAATTACTACAGAATGCTACATGGAAACTTCATGCTAACAGAATACCTCAGTCACACACACAGGACACAAATGTCAAATACAGAATAAGTGACCACAAACTCTAGAAATATAAATTAAACGGAAACCCCAAGAAACTAGACCTTACATGTACTACAACACCAGAGAAACAAGAAAGAAAGGCATTTGCTCCTGTGCAAAATATAAAGATGGCACATGCCAGGGATGGTGTTAGGGGTTGCAACTAGGGCAATTGTGCTTGGTTCCTTGGCCAGAGAAAGCCTGCATGCTGGAAGCTGAAGGCGCAGCCTGGTAATGGACTTTGGGGTCCTTTCCTAGATTTCTGTCCTGGACCCCAGCCATGTTTAATATCAACTTTGGCAAGATGTACATTCCAAATCCAACATATTATATTCACAACATTGAAAATAAAATAATTTTTTATACCTTTTTGTTGTCTGGTCATTTTATTTCTCAAATCATATTGGTCCCAGTCTCTGGTTTCTGCTTCCCTCTGTCTTCTCTTAACTCACTTGCCAGGGTCTCCTGTCTATTTGACATTTCTTCTTCCTCCATGTCCATCATCCATCTCCCATCTCTGTTGTCCTATATTTCCTTGTCCAGTATCTCCCCTGTGTTCATATCCCCTCATCCATCATCATTCTTCTATGCACCCCATGCCCAGCATATCCCTTCTGTGTTCCTATTCTCCCCCTTGTCTGGTATCTCCCCCCCCCCCCCTCTGTGTCCATATACCCTCCTCTCCAGTGTCCAGCATTTTATCTCTATTCCATATCCCTGTTCCTCCCCCCCCCCCCTTGGTCAGGCATTACCCCTCTGTGCCCATGTGCCATCCCCATACAGCATCTCACATTTGTGTCCCTGTCCCTATGCTCCCACCTAATGCCCATCATCTCCCTTCTGTATCTGTATACTTCCCTATGTCCCCTTTCTCCCTCCTCCACACCAATGTGTCCCTCTCCTCTCTGATCTCACCCCCTAACCAGCTTCTCTTCCTCTCTTTCCTTCCCCTTATGCATCTGGTTCTTTCTCCCAGCATCTCTCTCCCTTCACTCTAACACCTCCCATAGGTCCAGCACCTTTTTCCCTTTGCTCCAGCCTTCCTTGCAGGTCCACATCTGTCTCCTTTCCCTCTACCCCCCTGCATATCCAGCACCTCTCCCCTTCCCTCCACCTCCCCTCTGCAAATCCAAAACCTCTCCCCTTCCCTCCAACCACCCCTCTGCAAATCTGGTCAGGGCTTTCCGTGTCCTGCCTCCGTAAACAGGAAGTTACATCAGCGCGGCAGAGGAAAGGCCCTGGAGCAGGACGTCGGTGCTGCATCTGTAGAGTTGCTGTCAGGCAGCGCCATAGCAAAGTGTAAGCGCTGCCGCAAGGGTGGGAGACTGTGAGGTGCAACAGCAGCACCGACAGCATTAAATGCAAGCGCTGCCGCAGGGGTGGGAGAGGGCGAGGATTGGAAGACGGACTCTGCTTCTGGGTGGGCCTGGGCCCATCCAGGCCCACTCATAGCTACGCCCCTGGTTTAAACATAACTAGACGGGCTATAAGCCCCTAATGCAGTCCATTGATTTTCTTATGTTTGTTCCTGTGATTGCTTACACTAGGATCTGGTGTATTCGGCCCTTCTGATCAAAAATACACCTGGATCCTGGTGTATTCTGCCCTTGTGATCGAAAATACACCAGGATCCTGGCGTATTTGGCCCTTCTGATCAAAAATACACCAGTATTCATCCCTTCTGATCGAAAATACACCAGGATCCTGGTGTATTCGGTCCTTCTGATCGAACCTACACCAGGATCCTGGTGTATGTGGTCCTTCTGATGAGAAACAGAGCTGAATCTAGGTGTATGCTGCCCCTCAGACAATGAATACAGCTGGATTTAGGTGTGAACAGTCCTTCCAGAAAGTTTTGGACATATGCAGAGAGTTTCTGCTGTCTAGCAGGTTCAATAATTTTTAATGCTGTTTTGCTGATTTAAAATTTTATGTTATATGTTCATAGGGGAAGCTTTAAAATAAATGACATTTTTGTCAAATTTTAAAAAATGACACACATAGGCATTAAAATGTTTGCAAGTATTTTTTTTATAGAGGACTATCTTTATTGTCATCATGAAGAAAAAAGCAGGCATCTAGCACTCCAATGAAAACCAAAATACAGCACTTGAAATAATAAAGCGGCTTCTGCAGTAATGACAAATATATTTTGAAAATAACCCTCCCCCCATTCACAGAACCTTGAAAATTCCACCAGCCCCCCACAACTCCTCTTAGATCTTCTTCTTCCCACCCCCCATCCCCTTACAAGAAAGAATGCAAATCTACTTTGCTATTGTTTTTGACAAACGGAGATGGCTGCTGTAGGGGGACCGGCTTCAACTTTAAAGTCACACTGTCTCCTGTGGACCAGATAAGCTCATGCCATGCCCCTCATTTAACCTCAAGGAGATAAGAGTTTTCAGTTTTGGCACAGTATAAGACATACTAACTGTGTTAATTAGTAAGAAACAGGAGTCCGTAGTCACCCACTACTACTACTACTACTAATAGCATTTATATAGCGCTACCAGACGCACGCAGCGCTGAACACTTGACATAGAGAGACAGTCCCTGCTCAAAGAGCTTAAAATCTAGGTAAAACGGACAGACAAGACATTACGGGCAAGGGAATTACAGGGTAAAGAGGAACAGGGAGGAGGAGGGCAAATGAGTAGCAGTTAGGAGCAAGGGAATTACAGGGTAAAAAGGAACAGGGAGGAGGAGGAGGAGGGCAAATGAGCAGCGGTTAGGAGCCAAAGGCAGTAGTGAAAAGGTGAGCTTTCAGCATAGATTTAAAAACAGGTACAGATGGATCTAGACGTATGGGTTCGGGAAGACGGTTCCAGGCAAAAGGCATATAAAGTGGAGAAAAAAGGGGATTCAGTAACACCACCCAGCCAGCCCAAGATCGTCGGGCTATAAGGCATGGGCCCGGTGCAGCATCATCTAGCCCCCCAAAAAACTCCACCCTGTCAAATATCCAATAATGTCAGAAACTAGACTTGAAAGATCCTGAGAGTAGACAATGGATATATCTCTGTATCAAACAATTGAGATCCCAGTGTATATCAATCTCAACAAGTATGTAAATGTTTCTGCTTTACAATATGCTATTGTTGAAACACCACAGATAACTTATCTTGACTCCCAATGTAATAGTGTCAATTCCACGGTCTGTAGCTGGATCATAACCCAACAGGGAAGTCCCCATTTCGCTGTTGCTGCTTCAGGGGGTTTATACGCTTGTAAAGACTCCAGAACTTGCGCTCATCTGCTAACGCACCTCGATATCAACACACTCCCATATCTCTTGTGCTGTACTCCAAAGACAAGTCTAGTTTCTGACATTATTGGATATTTGACAGGGTGGAGTTTTTTGGGGGCAAGATGCTGCTGCACCGGGCCCATGCCTTATAGCCCGATGATCTTGGGCTGGTTGGGTGATGTTACTGAATCCCCTTTTTTCTCCCCTTTATATGGTAGAAGACTTGGATTGATCTGTGGGTGACTACGGACTCCCGTTTCTTACTAATTAACACAGTTAGTGTGATACTGTGATTTTTGATTTTCGTATCAATTATTTGCAAGCTTGAGTGCATTAGTAGTACAGTATAAGACATCACAAGAACAAAATATAAGAAAACCACTGGACTGCATTTGGGGCTTATAGCCCATTTAGTTATGTTTAAACAAAAGAGATCTGCAATCCATTTGTGTATCTAAAAGGCAAACTTCTACAAAACAGATGAAAATGTGATTTCATGTGTCTCAATGAAAGGAGAGTTTAATTCTACTTCCATTTAATTTCAATATATTCTATTGTCTTTATAAACACCAGGCTTCCCAAGGCAGATTACAACCAGTTAAGATGAACCCATCAGGAAACAGAATATTATCACTGAAATCTGTCCATCTGAATTGTATAGAAGCACACTGAAGAAAAATGAGCATAAACTACAGAATTTATATTTGCTGTTTCTACTAGCTACAATAATTTTTGAAGTTGTTTTAGTGATATTCAATTATGTCTTTTCTCCTCCACCTTGTAAGGCACTGCCTATCCAACAAAAACAGTGTTAGACTTGTTACAGATGGACCGACAACAAAGAACGACAACGTGAATGCAGCAGCTCATAGGTTTGCCTACTGAGTTTTGAGTTAATGGCAATGACGGCTGCGCGGGGGAGTGGAAACAGAGATTAATCAAATGTCTTCCTTACTTACAGTGGACTGGATAGGCTCACTTCCACTCCAGTCTATTACACCTCCTTGGTTTAACCTCCTTGAAGATTCACCACGGAAAGAGGAGAATAGAGAATCGCAGCCAGTGGCGTACCAAGGGGGGGCGGTCCACCCCGGGTGTCAGTGGGTGGGGGGGGGGGGGGGGGGTGATCCACTTTGCTCCCGCTGCTCCCACCCTACCTTAAAAAATTTTTTTTGAAGCGTCGTTGCAGGCAGCGCCTCACGTCTGCCCTGCTTGTAAAAGAAGTAAATCTCTTCGCTTCGTCGTCGTCGGGCCTCACTATGTCCCGCCCTCCTCTGAGGTAATTTCCGCGAGGGCGGGACATAGTGAGGCACGACGAAGCGAAGAGATTTACTTCTTTTACAAGCAGGGCAGACGCGAGGCGCTGCCTGCAACGACGCTTCAAAAATTTTTTTTTAAAGGTAGGGTGGGAGCAGGAGGGTCGGGTGGGGTGGGGTGGGGTGGGGAGGGGGGTCCTCAGATGGGAGAGGGGTGTTGTGGGGGATCTCACATGGGGAGGGGGTTTTCAGATGGGAGAAGGGGACTGGAGTGGGGAGGGGGTTCTCAGATGGGAGAGGAGAGGGGTGTTCTGCGGATTCTCAGATGGGAGAAGGACTGTGGTGGGGTGGGGGTTCTCAGATAGGGAGGGGAGGGGTTCTCAGATGGGGGTGGGGTGGGGGTTCTCAGATGGGAGGAGGGGGCTCTCAAATGGGAGAAGGGGGCTGGAACTGGGGTTTGAGAAGGAGTCATGATGGAAAATGGGGCATGCCTGGGTCAGGTGGGAGAATGGGTCGGGCTGAAAAGGGGGGCAAGGCATGTGGATGGAGGGGGCTGAAAGGAGGGTAGGTGGGATAAGGGGGCTAGTACTGGGACTGGGGGCTAAAGGGACAGGGAGAAGTGGCTGGGGGCTAAAGCTCGGGACTGGTGGGAGAAAAGGACTGGGGCTGAAACTGGGGACTGGTGGGATAGTGGGGCTGGAACTGGGGGCTGAAAAAAAGGGGCAGAGAGAGGGGACAGATCCTGGATGGAAGGGGGAGGAGAGGGAGGGCAGACCCTGGATGGATGGGAGAGGGAGGGCAAATGGTGGATTGAAGGGTCAGAGATAAAGGGCAGACAGTGGATGGAAGGGATAGAAAGGGAAGACAGTGAATGGAAGGGGGAGAGAGAGAGGGCAGACAGGGGCAGATGGTGGATGGAAGGGGCAGAGATAGAGGGCAGACATTGGATGGAGGGGATAGCAGAGAGGGCAGACACTGGATAGCAGAGAGAGAACAAAGACAGATGCTGGATGGAAGGAAGACAGTGAAAAGAAGATGAGGAAAGCAGAAACCAGAGACAACAAACTGTAAATAAAATATATATTTTTATTTTTTTTTTGCTTTAGGATAAAGTAGTATTGTAACTGTGTTAATGTTTATAATAGAACATGTAAACAAGGTAATCTTTTTATTGGACTAATTTTAATACATTTTGGCTAACTTTCGGAGAACAAAACCCCCTTCCTCAGGTCCGGATAGGATATTGTAACAGCACTATACTGTATTGACCTGAGGAAGGATGTTTTGGCCTCTGAAAGCTAAATGTATTAATCCAATAAAATGGTATTATTTTATTTTCTATATTTGTTTTATTTCTATTTGTTAATTTGTAAAGTGGTGATTGGTACTTATTAGTTTTTTCAAATTTACATCTGCTGTCTTTATGTTTTGCACAGTACTAGGGGACATTTTCTGTTTCTGTGGTGTTGCATTGTATGCAGAGTCTGGCATCTTGGGAGTTCAGTTTAATTTTTGTCTAAATAGAAAGTTTATTATTGCTTATTCTATAGTGGATTAGGGTGTATCTGTGTTTGTGAAAAAGACATGGCTTTCGGTTGGCATTGACTGTGCAAGATGGACGATCTGATTCTGCCTGGTTTCGTTTTACAGTAGGTGAATTGATGTTCTAGTGCTCACTGTAGTGTTTAAGATGCTTTCCTTTTCCTTGTGTGACTTGTAGAAATTACTGCTTATGGTATGCTAGAATTGCTCTATAGGTCCTGAGTGTTTTGTATTCTCGGCATGCCTAATACTAGATTTTGGAGGGAGGGTGTTTAAAAATGACCGGCCCCGGGTGTCAACTACCCTAGGTACGCCACTGATCGCAGCGCTGGGTTATGGCTGGTGATCGTTACAGTGTACTTTAAGCAGCAGTGGCCATCAAAACAAAGATGCGCTCCAGTCTTAAGGTTGTACTTAGATCCGGAAAATCCTGGGGATCCCTCAGATCTGGCTTTTACACCGTCCCTTTTGATTGTCAGTAGGGGCGCGGATGGCATGCCTTTGTTTGATTGCAGAGAGCCTTTTTTTAAACTGCTGATTGGGGTGGGGATGGTGGTGCCTTCTTTTGGTTGCTGATGGGGCAGAGTCTAGAGAAAGCTTCTGATTGCTGGTCAGGTCAAAGAAGGTGGCCCTTAAAATTGAGCAGCCTCTGGCTTTTTGCCAGGCTCGCTCAATGGTAGTTATGCCCCTGGTCATAGTACAGTAATTTAGTAGATAATCCACTCGAGGTCTCTAACATCAAAACCTTAGGGATCGCTATAGAGGATTTTGTAAGACTTTCTCGTCAGACCATCAAAGTCTATGTTCTTATGAGACTTCAAATTCTTGATTAGTCTCTGCATTGCTCCCACGCTCTATCTTTCGCCCCAGTGGCTATCACATTGCATTTGTCCATATTAAATTTAAGCTGCCATTTGGATGTCCAGTGTTCCATCCTCCAAAGCTCCTCCTCCAATTGCACAGAGCCTGCCTGCAATTAACAGTTTTAAAGAGTTTTGTGTCATCTGAACACAGTGAGAGAACAAGACAGAGAAAAAATGCAACACAGAATATAGCATGAAAACAGAAGAGCACTGCACAGATGCAGGGACAGAATACAAAACAATACAAAAAGAAGACAGCAGAACACTGCAATCAGACAGACAATAAGACAGAAAAAACAGCACAATCTAGAACAGAGCAAGCACCGTAGCAGAGCACTGCACTGCAACAGATAGAATGAGACAAAGAGGGATTGCAACAGTCTTGAACAGAGCAAGAAGACAGCAAAGTACTGCAGAGACAGGCAGCGACACAAAGAGTGTAAAAAAAAAAAATCTAGAATAGAAAAAGAAGGCAGCAGAGCAGTACAGAGGGAGAGATACAGAGAGAGAATCCAAGTCAGAACAAAGTGAGAAAGTAGCATAACAATGCACAGAGACTGCAAGAAGGAACAAAGAACAGTACTGAGCAAGAAGGCAGCAAAGCGCTGCACAGAGACAGCCAGTGAAACTTAGAGAAACAGCAAAACAGTGTAGAGCAGAGAAAGCAAGCAAGCAAGCAGCAGAGCACTGCACAGAGATTAACAAGGAGACAGAGGGAGAATATAAAATGGTCTGGAACAGAGCAGGAAGGCAGCAGAGCACAGCACGGAAACAGAAAACAAGATAGAGAGAAAATGCAGCTGAACCTACTGTGGAAAGGAAAGGAAATTAAGTATGTGTTGGAGCAGCAGAATAACAGGCAGAAAGATGGAGAAACAATACAGTAGTCCCCACTTTAGAAAGCTACAGATCAGTGCAGATAAAAAGAAAGGGTGAGAAAAAGTAAGCATTCATTTCATACATTTATATTCCACCATCTTTACAATCCTGGGTAGAGTACAATAAGGAAAATCATATGTTACAGCAGATGGTTTGATTGATGTCCCTAGAAGTTGGCAGGCTACACAAATATTAAAAAAAATACAAAAATAAATAATTCATTCTAAAAACAGCTGCTTTTTATAGCCAAAGAATATGGCATTGCCCCAGTTTTGCCTAGAGTAGCACCTTCATTTCATTTCATTTTACTTTAATATGGGTATAAGACATTGCCATCTGCTCAAACTTGGATTAAAAGGGTGGGCCTTTAAGCTGAAGGTATAAACAAAGAAATATAGGACTACATCTCCCCTTCACCTAAAAATTGATCTGAACTTTCTTGTTTGTACAGTTTTTGGGCTCCCACTTTAACGGTACCCCATAGTGACACCAACTAATTCTAATAAGGAAAAAAAACAATATTCCTTTATCTTTATTTTGACATCATTGGTTTCTAGAGAAAAAGTGTTGCTATATTGTTATAATGAAGGGAGGAGACTAATTTTGGAGGGAATTTGCCAGGGGTATAAATCCTATTCTCAGTTCAAATCTTTGACTTTGGCTCCTGACCTCCCTAGCCAAAGACCTGCATGTGAGAGCAGAGCATATCCAGGCCTAGATCCCTAACCATCTAAGCCCAAGCAGATAGAGAAGATAGGATGTTCTCTCTTTATTGTTTGTCTTGACTAGAGTAGCCAGGTATCTCTGTTTCTTTAGTTCCAGTGAAAAGTTTTAGTTTGGAAATAGGCCACAGAATTGTAGGTCCTGATACGAGATAGGTGAGAGAGTATGAGGTAGAACCTAATTAATATCGAAGCAGTACTTTGTGTAGGCAGCCTGACTGAGGGGGTGGAAAATGCCAGTTAATTCCTGTGGGGGACCTGCAGATAGAGTTTCCCTGGATACCAAGCCCACAGCTTGCAGCACTGACAGATCTTTGAAGCATTTAAAGCCAAGAACTGTTTCTTTTACAATACTGGATACAGAAGTTTAAAACAGCAAATGATTAATTCTTGCTGTAAGCTCAGAGTTATAATTTGTGGTCTGCAGTGCCATGTCATAAAACAGCACAGTTGACATTTTGGGTGGGGCCAGAGCTAATATGGGTGGGCACTATGTATATGAGTAGTGTTTCTTGTGATACTACAAAATAAGGCCTTAGAATGCACTTGATGATGGATTTCTAAGTAGTCTGCGCCAGGGGCGTATCTGAACTGCGGCGGTAGGGGGGGCCAGGGCCAGAGAGGGGGGGCACATTATAGCCCCCCCCCCCCGCCGCCGCCATTGCCGATCCCCCTCCCCCCAGCCGCTGCCATTGCTAACCCTCCCCCTCCGTTGCTCGCCTACCTTCGCTGGCGGGGGACCCCAACCCCCGCCAGCCGAGGTCCGCGTCCTCCTGCCGCTGCCGGCTGCCTTTGGTCCTTTCATTCTTCCATTGAAGCTGGCGCCGACGAAAAAGTTTCTTTTGAATCTGACGTCGCTGCACGTTGTACGTGCAGGACGTCAGACTCAGAAATTGTTTCTGAGTCTGACGTCCTGCACGTACAACGTGCAGCGACGTCAGACTCAAAAGAAACTTTCGTCGGCGCCAGCTTCAATGGAAGAATTAAAGGACCAAAGGCAGCCGGCAGCGGCAGGAGGACGCGGACCTCGGCTGGCGGGGGTTGGGGTCCCCCGCCAGCGAAGGTAGGCGAGCAACGGAGGGGGAGGGTTGGCAGCGGTAGGGGGGTCCAGGGCGAAATCTGCGGGGGCCCAGGCCCCTGAGGCCCCACGCAGATACGCCCCTGGTCTGCGCAACAGCTATCCTGCATCAGCATAAACCACATACATGCTTAATGGAAAAAAACAATATTTTTAAATATTATTACATTATCCCATATCTTAAAACTGACCAGACATAAATCTACTACAATGGCAAACCTTTCAACACACATGACAGGATCTTGCAATATAATTACACAGTAAAAATGTCTTCCAATTCTGGTAGCACCTCAATAATAGCAATACAAAATCCCTTACCTTGCCAGGTACTTTACGAAGTAACGCTAAATCCTGCAAAGAAGCTTCTTAGAGCGTATGTTGCAAATCTTAACACCAATTCTGAACACAAATATAAATAACAGTACTTTTATAAAGGCAGCAGTGCATATCCATAACAGCAATACACATCCCATTGGAAAAGTCAGACAACCCCACATAAACTACATACCAGCAGAATCTCTCACCTTGCATTACACTGCACACGATGTTAAAATTTAAAAAAAAAAAAAGGGCTTCGGTGGTGGGGCAGACTCAGAGAGCACTCATTGTGCTCCACTCCATGTGTGCTGTTGTGGGGCCATGGGGGAGTGCTGAGGCCTGGGCGGAATCAAGAAAAATAAGGCTGATCTTTATCCAGCAGGGTAATGTGGAGGGACCAAAACGGCAGCCAGCAGTTTCTCTTCCCATGTCGCATTGTGACACCATCATGCGCACAAGGGGGCGGAGGAACAAGGCAGAGTCCAGAGACTCCAGAGTGAAACTGGATGGGGAGTGAGTGACAGAGTAGCGGCACTGAGGTGCACCACTACAATGGCCGAAGACTTCTGGATCAGGACCCGGCCTGCACTAACAACAAAATTAGGCAGGGAAGAAGAGGACCAGAGAGCTGTCAGCTGCCTGGGTGGGTCTGAGCCTGTCTCTGATTACATCTATTATTTGCTATCAGTATTGTACAATAAACAGCTTTACTTTTTCTTTTTCTTATAATAACATCTGAGCCTTGTGTCTATTACTCTCAGTATAAGTGTGCATAAGTATAATTTTGGACTGTGGAGTAGGACCACGAGTGAGGGGTGAGATTTTGTTTTATGATTTTTGTAATATCCAGAGTGCTAAGATAAATTATACTTCTCACTCACTGCCAACCCTTTTCTGGGGTTTGGCAACATATACTTTGTCCCTACGAACACAATCAACTTGGAAGGTGAAAACCAGGTTATAGACTCGCCTGATCTTGTACAAATCCAGAACTACTACTACTACTACTACTACTACTATTTAGCATTTCTATAGCGCTACAAGGCATACGCAGTGCTGCACAAACATAGAAGAAAGACAGTCCCTGCTCAAAGAGCTTACAATCTAATAGACAAAAAATAAATAAAGTAAGCAAATCAAATCAATTAATGTGAACGGGAAGGAAGAGAGGAGGGTAGGTGGAGGCGAGTGGTTACAAGTGGTTACGAGTCAAAAGCAATGTTAAAGAGGTGGGCTTTCAGAACTATGTGGGTCTGTGGTTAACCATCCCTTACGCCACAAACTGTCTGCAGTCAGGTCTAGGTCTAGAAAGTGAGTCCAGATTGTATTCATGGTTGTTAGCAAATGACAAATAATCAATGCTGACATTTGTACTAATTGCAAATCCTCGGGGACTGTGCAGATTGCAAAATGAAAATCTCTAATTTAAAAATCTCTAACATTAAGGCTGCAGAATTCTCTCCTTACATGAACACACATAGCTCCTCAGCTCATCATCTCCTTTCAATGCTCTTTATCTCCTGCCCCCACCCCCCAAACTCATTCTCCCTTCAACACTCTCTCAGCTGATCTTTTCTCCTGCAAAACCACTCTCTCCCCAATTCATCTCCCCTCCTTGGCTCAGCTCTATTCCTGCAAGTGTTCCCTTACTCTATCTCCCTCAGATCATTTCCCCTCTAAATTGTCTCTTACCCCTTTCTCTTCCTTAGCCATTTTTTGGCATTTCCCTTCCCCAACATATTTTTACCCATTTTTTCCCAGCTTAGCTCCTTCCTACTGATCTCCTTAACCCCTTTCTCCTCCAGCTCATCTACCCACAAATATGACCCATTATCCCAGTTTCCTCCAGGCCATTCCCCCTCCTACATATGCATGCCTATCCTATTCTGAGTAATTGTGCAGTCAAGAATTTGGTGAGGTGTGTGGTATCAGAATGGCTATTATTCTATCACATCAGCACTTTCTCTAGAAATGCCAGCCTGATATCAAAGACACACAGCCCCCATACTCTCTTCCTCCTCTCTGACTCTTCCAGGCTTGTTGCTTGGTAAGAAGCGCACTGGAGTAGAGGAGTAGCCTAATGGTTAGTGTTGTGGGTTGAGAACCTGGGGAAAAAAAGGTCAATTTATTTATTGCATTTGTACCCCACATTTTCCCACCTATTTGCAGGCTCAATGTGGCTTACAGAGTGTTGTTATGACAAAGTCATGACAGGAAATTGGATACAATCAAAGTAATCAGAAGATGGATGATGAATTAGAGAGGATGGTATTAGATAGGATAGTTTTAGGAGGTGATTTGTGTCTTTAAGGGTTCTTTTTGTAGGCTCTCTTGAAGAGATGTGTCTTCAGAGATTTGCGAAAGTTGCTTAGATTGTCCATAGTTTTTAGGGCTGGGGGTAACCCATTCCATATCTGTGTACTTCTGTAGGAGAAGGTAGTGGCCTGCTTATATTTAAGTCCTTTACAACTGGGGAAGTTCAGATTTAGGAATTTGCGGGCTGATCTCTTGGCATTTCTGGGCGGTAGGTCCACAAGGTTAGACATGTACAGTGGAGCATTTGCGTGAATGATATTGTGTAAGGTTGTGCAGATCTTGAATTCGATCTGTTCCTTGAGTGGAAGCCAGTGAAGTTTCTCTCTTAAGGGTTTCGCACTTTCATATTTAGTCTTTCCAAATATGAGTCTGGCTGTTATATTTTGGGCTGTTTGGAGTTTCTTAATAGTCTGTTCTTTGCAGCCAGCATACAGAGTGTTACAATAGTCCAGGTGACTAATTACCGTAGATTGTACCAAGGTACAGAAAATGTTTCTCGGGAAGAAAGGCTTAATTCTTTTGAGTTTCCACATCGAGTAGAACATCTTTGTTGTCGTGTTCTTCACGTGGGTATTGAGTGAGGTTTCGGTCGATGGTAACTCCAAGAATCTTCAAGTTTTCTGATATCGGAAGGGTGCAGTATGGTGTGATTATAGTGGAGTAATTGTTTGTGTTGTATTGAGAAGTACTAGGCATTGAGTTTTTTCTGCATTAAGTTTTAGCTGGAATGAATCTGCCCAGCTATGCATGGTTCTGAAGCTTTGGTTGATCTTGTTGGTGATTTCGTTTAGATTGTGTTTGAACGGGATGTAGATCGTGACATCGTCTGCATATACGTAAGAGTTAAGGTTTTGATCAGCTAAAAGTTTGGCTAGAGGTATCATCATTAGGTTGAAGATGGTTGGTGAGAGGGGGGACCCTTGAGGAACTCCACATTCTGGTATCCATGGAGGTGATCTTTCAGCGTCTGTTGTTACTTGGTAGGATCTGGTGGTGAGGAATCCCTCGAACCACTTGAGGACTGGGCCTCCGACTCTGAAGTATTCTAGTATATGAAGTAGCATTCCATGATCAACCATGTCGAAGGCACTTGACATGTCAAATTGCAATACGAGTATATTCTTACCAGTAGCAATTGTTTTTTTGAATGAGTTCATTGCCGCCACTAGTAAAGTTTCGGTGCTGTGATTTGATCGAAATCTTGATTGTGACTCATGTAGAATTGAGTGCTTAGTTAGATAATCAGTGAATTGTTTCGTAATTATGCCCTCCATTATTTGGTTATGAGCGGAATAGATGCAACTGGTCGATAATTAGTTAGGTCCATTGTGCTTTTCTTAACGTCTTTTTGCAGAGGAGTGAGTAGGATGTTTCCTTTATTCGTGGGGAATAGACCGTTTAGGAGTCTGTGGTTTATTTGGTCCGTAAGGTCTTTCTTGAATTGTTTGGGGGCGGCTCTTATTAGGCTGACAGGGCAAATGTCTAGTTTGCATTGAGACTTGCTATATTTTTTAAGCCATTGTGAGAGTTCATCTACTGAGATTTTGTCAAAGTTGGTCCATGAACGATCTGCTGGGTATTCCCCGGGTTTTGGGTCAAGACATTCAAGGATGCTTGTATAATTGGTGGTATTCGAAGGTATCATGCGTCTGAGTTTTATAATTTTTTCGTTAAAATATTTCGCTAAGTTGGTTGCGGTTGGGGTGTCTGTGTTGTTAGAGGTAACCGGTGTAGTGTTTAGGAGTTTGTTCACAAGCAAGAAGAGCTTATGTTTATCCTTGTAGTTTGGTCCTATTATGGTATTGTAGTACATTCTTTTGGTTTGTCTGATTTTATATTTGTATTTTCTTTGCAACTGTTTCCAGTCGTTAAGAGTGAGTTCGTCTTTTTTTTTTTGCTCCATATTCTTTCCAGTCTTGTGATCTGTGTTTTTAAGGCTTTCAGTTCATCGTTAAACCATGGTATTGAGTTTTTTCTTTTTGAAGATCTAGTTTGGAGCGGTGCTATACTGTCTAGTATTGCTGTGCATCTGTTGTCCCATTCTTGTAGAAATTGGGGTGAGTTTGTAGGAGTTGCCCATTCGTCAGTGTATAGTTCTTGCCAGAATATTAGTGAGTCTATTTTGCCTCTTGTGGTGTAGGTTCTTTTGTCTTGTTTTCATTGTGACCCTTTTCTTTTCCAGTAGAGGGACGTATGTGCTTTGTAGTGGTCTGACCATGGTGTAGCTGTCCATTTTGTGTCTGTGATGGTGAAGATGGGCTCTGATGAAAGTTTGTGAGTTATAATATCTAGTGTGTGTCCTTTTTTGTGGGTAGGTTGCATGTTAGGCCAGTGGAGCTCCCATAGTTGGATGAAATCCTTGCATTCGTTTACATTCTTTATGTTGGTGTCTTCAAGGTGAAGGTTAATGTCCCCTGCTATGAGGAGGTTCTGGGAGGACACGCAAGTATTTGATATGAAGTCCATAAAGTGTGTTTGTGAAAATTGCCAATTGCCCGGGGGCCTGTAGAAAATGATTAGGTTTAGTTGATCAAGTAGATCGGGGTGGTTAATTCTGACTGAGACTATTTCAAGTTGGGGTAGGATGGATTCTGCTGTTGTGGTAACTGTGAATTGTGATCTATAGATTATTGCTATGCCTCCTCCTCTTTTTCCTTCTCTAGTCCAGTGGGTAATTTTGTATGCTGGTGGACATAGTTCTAAGTTTATTGGATCTTTGGGATCATGGATCCAGGTTTCGCTAATGAGTAGGAAATCAAGGTGGTCTTCCGTGATCCAGTCAGTCAGTGTTGTGGTTTTCTTGACTACTGATCTGGTATTAGTGTAACCTATTTGTATTCGTTGGTGTTGTTCTTTTGGATTTGGGTTTGGGGTAATATTTATTAGTTGTTTTTCTCCTTGATGAGATGGTTTTGAACGTTCTTTCTTTCCTAATCTTTGCTGGGGTCCCAGGATGTTAGGTTTTTCATGGTTTTTTTCTTTGTCTTTTTGGGTGTGCATGTTGTGTTCGTGATTTGTTTGTGGTTTGTGAATTGTGAGGCTGTTAACTGTGTCTGGGGTTGTAGGTGCATGTTGGAGTAGGGTGAGGCAGTAAATGGTTAGGAGTATTTTCCTGGTGTTCATATCAGTGTTAGTGTGCGCGTTAATTTGTGTGTTTAGAATGTTGGGGTTTAGCAATCGTGTGAGGCAGAATCTAGGTCAGTATAAGCATTATGTTCGGAACAGAGTGAGCAGAATTTAAATCATTACAAACAGTGCATTTAGATCAAAGTAGGTAGAGGCATTAGAAGTCTTACAGCATTTTGCATCGCATAAAGCGTTTACATATCTAATAGCTGCCAAACATATAAACAGTGTTTAAGTATCTGTTAAGCTGCCAGGCATATAAACAGTGTTTAGGCGTCTACTAGGCTGCCAAAGATTATAAACAGTGCTTGCAATTCCATCTACAGCTCCATTTGTACATGTTGAAGTGACTTAATTCTCCATTGCCCCAGGTACAAAACTTAGATAGTGAGCCCACTAGGAACAGAGAAAGTATCTGCATATAATACATGTAAACCGCTTTGGTTATACTCACAGAAGGGTGTTATATCACCTTGACCCTCACTGATCACTCTACTTTTCCTGACTGTATAGCATAGGCGGTCGGTGGCCCAACTGTTTGGGGAGGCTAAAGGGGGCGGGGTTAGGGGTGGGCCAGGGGCGGAGCTTACCTCCATAATTGTTTGACAACACACAGAAAAAAAATAAGTAAAAATAAAAGTCACAGTTAATACCTTTTATTAAATTTAGATATTAGAAATGTATCATATGTCAAAGAATAAAGTGGTTGCTCAAAGCATATACTAACACAATCGCTCAACTGCAAAACACTACGCACAACTTTGTGCAAAAACATACTCAGAACCTTACTGTACCATAAATATTACACTGGGAAGACCCTAATACACCAATATACCACCATACGGAAAATGCAGACCATCAACAATATGAAACAAGAGATCATAATATCATGATACGTGTAGAGCCAAAAAACACCCTTTTAGGGTGGCTAGTGTTCACAATGAGCTCCTTTTATTAAGGACCATATGTAGATCCTTCAAGAGGTAGTGTGTCATGATTTACGCTGTACACCCTTTCTGATGTTTTGGTGCCACCTCAGTAAGGCCAACACACAATCTCTCCACTGCAAAACACTATATACAAACTTGTGCAAAAACACACTCATAGCCTTACCAAACCATAACAGCACTAATTCCAAGGACAGGACGAGCTACAACCTTTATGTGTGGAAAGGCAGCACTTTAATTACACCGGGCTCTAAAACACCAGTACACAACCTAGTGAAACCAAAACAAAACAAAAAGGGCTGCAAATACTTCATGCTAGCAGAATACTGCATCTTGATCACACATGAAAAACACATGGCACAACAGATATGAAGGCAAAATACAAAAAGTCGGACTCAGCATGCAGCAATACTAGAAACATTGAAACTTACATGCAAAATATCACAGATGTACATTTCCAAATGCTGACATATTCCAATTAATAAATTTTGAATAAAAAATGTTTTCTACCTTTGCTGTCTGAGCATTTAGTTTTTCTATTAGCTTTGGTCCCAGTGTCTTCTTTCCATTTGATATTTTTTTTTCTCTCACCATGTCCACCAACTTTCTGTGTCCTTATGCGTCCTGTCTACCACCCTATCCTTTCTCCAGTTTCAACATCTGCCCTCAAAGTGTTCCAATCCAGCCCTTAAATTCAGCAATTTCCCCTCCATCCATATAAAGCATTTCTCCTCACTCCCCTCCATCCATGTGCATCTATAACCTCTGTCTTCTCTCCCCTCTATTCATGTCCAGCATTTCTCCTCTCTCCCTTCCACTCCATCTGTGTGCATCTCCTTCCTTTATCTTTCCTTCCCCCCCATCCTTGTCCAACATTTCTCCTCTCTTCCCTGCCCTCCACTCCATCCATGTCCAGCATTTCTCCTCTCTTACCTCCCCTCCATCCATGTGCATCTCCTTCCTGACTTCCCTCCCCTCCATCCATCCGTGTCCAACAACTCTCCATTCTCCCCTGCCCTCTCCTCCATCCATCCACCCATATCCTGCAAATTTCCTCTCTCCCCTGCCCCCATTCATCCATCCATTTCCAGCAATTCTCCTCTCTCCCTTGCCCTCCCCTCCATCCATCCATCCATCCCCAGGAACTCTCCATTCTCCCCTGCCCTCTCCTCCATCCGTCTCCAGAAAATTTCCTCTCTCCCCTGCCCCCTCGATCTATGCCCAGCAATTCTCCTCTCTCCTCTGCCCTCCCCTCCATCCATGTCCAGCAATTCTCCTTTCCCCTGCTCTGCCCTCCTGTCCAGCGATTTCTTCTCTCTCCCTGCCCTGCATCCATACATGGCCAGCAATTCTCTTCTCCCCTGCCCTCCTGTCCTCTACAGCAGTCTGTTCTCTCCCCCTGCCGTCACCTTCTCTCCACATCCAGCGATTCTCCCTGTCTCCCTCAGCTCCCCAACAGCCCTCCTCTCTGTTCCTTTCTTCCCCCCCCCCCAACCCTTTTACTCTCTGTGGCAGGCTGCAACGCTTTTGCGAGGCAGCTCTGGCTTTCCCTCCTTCCTTGGTTGGTTCCCGCTCTGGCTCCCCGATCAGCAGCCACCCCCCCCCCCCCCGCACGTTTTAACCTTTACTTTCCGACGTGGCAGCGACATCAATCAATGAAGAAGGCACAACAGCCAGCTCGCTTCCAGCTTCTCTCTTCACACAGTGTCCCGCTTTCAGCGTCAGCGATGATGCATTTCCTGTTCCCGCGAGGGCGGGGCACTGTGTGAAGAGAGAAGCTGGAAGCGAGCTGGCTATTGTGCCTTCTTCATTGATTGACGTCACTGCCACATCGGAAAGTAAAGGTTAAAACGCGCGGGGGGGAGGGGGGGGGCTGCTGATCGGGGAGCCAGAGCGGGAACCAAGGAAGGAAGGAGGGAGGGAGAGCCAGAGCTGCCTCGCAAAAGCGCTGCGCTTGTGAGGGCAGCAGGGAAGTCGGAAGTCCACGATTGGGTTGGGGAGGCTTAGCCTCCCCAAGCCTCTTATACGGGGCGCCTGTGCTGTATAGGGAGGAGAGAGAGAGAGAGAGAGCAGAAGAGATCTTTAACAGATTTCAGGAAAAAGAAAAAAAAAACACATTATTTGCTGTATATTATTGGTGTCCTTTATCTGTGCAGCTTAGTTTTAGCATATTAGTTGTGTTTTGAATCAAGATAAAGGTGGGGAAAAGGAATTCAGCCACAGTACTAAAAACTGTTTTCACATGAAGGGGTATTTTCGAAAGGGCATCCAAGTCAGAATGTCCCAAATGGACATCCACTTACATGCATTTTCAAACAAGAAATATGTCAAGCTTTCCTGTTCAAAAATAAGTGAGATGGCTGTCCATTCACTGAAAACGTCCAGCATGAACATCCATTTCATAAACTGGAAGGTCCAAATTATGGCAGCATACTTTGAAAAAGGTCACACAGACATCAATGCAGAGCAGAGAGGCAGCCTAGTGGTTAGTGCACTGGACTGTGAACCAAAGGACTCAGATTCAAATCCACTTCAACTCTTCTATTCTGTAATTTATGAGCTCTCCAGGAACAGCAATATGCCTACTGTTCCTGAATATCCACCATCTATAGCTTTTAAGTTTGCAAGCGACTTATATATTTGGGCCAAGACAAGAATCAACCATAAAGGTGGACAAACAAGGTCTGCTATATGAGCAGGGCCGGTCTTAGCAAGTGCGGGGCCCTGTGCAGACCAATTTGAAGGGGCCCCATCCTAGCCCCGCCCCACCCTAGCTCCAGGGCCGGCCACCCCTCCCCTCCAAGCTCCAGGACCATCCCCCTCCCTCCCAGCTCCAAGGTCCCCTCCCTCTGAATTTGAAAAGTTACCTCGTCGGGTTACAGGCAGCGGCAAGTAGCAGCAGTGAAAAGCGTGTGAGCTCGGCGCTTCAGGAGCCTTCCTTTCTCGCCCTCGTGGAAACAGGAAATGAGGGCGGGACCAGAGCTGAGAGAGGGAAGTGAAGCCTCCTGAAGCGCCGAGCAGCTTGCACGCTTTTCACTGCTGTCGCCTGCCGCTGCCTGTAACCCGAGGTAACTTTTAAAATTCAGAGGGAGGACTGGAACTCGGGCGGTCGGGGCGGAGGCACGCCACGCGGGGCCCCCTTGAGCGCAAGGCCCTATACGGTCGCCTCGCCCTAAGACCGGCCCTGTATATGAGAACAAAATGGGAGTGAATGAATAGCAAGATCAACAGGACTTTTCCCAAGAACCAAGGGAGACGGGTAAATGATGTAAAAAAAAAGATCCTTTATTCAAACTTTTTTTTACATCATTTTCCTGTTATTCAAACTTTTTTTTACATCATTTTCCTGTCTCCCTTGGTTCTTGGAAGAGTCCTGTTGGTCTTGATACTCCCTCCCTCCCATTTTACATATTTGGGTACAATAGATGTTTTCTGTTTCTAGAAGTCTCACAATTACAAAATAATAATATATATTTAAAAAAAAAGCTGACGTGGAATTTGAACCAGAGTCCCTTGGTTTACAGTCCACTGCACTAACCATTACATTACTCTTCAGTCTTGCTTCTTGCTTTGTTAAAACTATCTATAATACCTGACACTGTCATAGAACCTGATATCTCCTTTCAGTTTCGCTTTCAGGGGAGAGGGCAGGAGACAGCAACTACTAGGGGATTAAAAAGGTGTCATGCCTTAATCCCTCCAGTGAATAGCTGCACTTTTTTGTACCTTGGATGTTCCTGAAACAGGTCTAAATAAGGACTTCAATCTTTTTAGATATGGACATTTCTTCCCCCTTGGTAATTGCTGTTGAATGTTCAGATTTCAGGCCCTCCCATAAGTCTGCCCACATGTCCCCTTGCTATTTGGATGTACTGCAGTGTTGGATGCCCCTTTTCAGCCTTTGCAAAACCGGTACTTGGATGTTTCAAGCACATTGACATTCATTTTGTCCTTTTGAGACATTCATATGCTTTGAACATAAGCACTTTAGTTGCTTTAACCCCTCTCTCCCGCTCAAGTGTCTTCTTCAGCTCTGCCTCTCTAGCATTTCTGATGTTATAAATACATCTCTGCTCTCTCAAAGTGCAAGACTGGTAGGTGCCTGAAATCCTGAGCTGTTCTAAGTCTTGGAGACTATCAGAATGCATTAGAATTCACTTGTATATCCTAGTAGTATTTTTTGCTCATACTTTATTGAAATGAGGAGGAGGCTCTAACCTCAAAAGCTACTCAAAGAATATATTAATCCAATAAAAATGTATCACCTTATATTCATGTTTGTTTTATTCTTTCTTGCCTTAATTTCTCACTGCAGTTAATAAATAAAAATAAAAGGAAGAAAATACTGCCATCTTGTGGCTGTCTCTCTTTGAATTTGTAATTATTAAAAATCTCTTGATATCCTTCAGGCAGGCTCAGATGATGACCAATCTCCGTGTCCTCTATCGATGCTCAATTTTGAGAGTGAATGATACACTCTTGGTGCCAATGAATAGAAACTGAGAAAAATGTAGGCAGATAAAGACCATATGGCCAATCTAGTCTACCCATCCATGCCATCTACTCTCCCTGAGATCCTATGTACTTGTCCCAAGTTCTCTTGAATTCAGATACTGTTTTTGTCTCCGCCACTTCCACTGGGAGGTGTTCCACAAATTCACCACCCTTTCTGTAAAGAAGTATTTCCTCAAGCTACTTCTGAGTCTACCCCCTTTCACCTTCATCCTATGCCCCTTCATTCCAGAGTTTCCTTTCAATTGAGACTTGCCTCTTGTGCATTTATGCCACATAGGTATCTAAATGTCCATCATATCTCCCCCCTTCCTGCCTTTCTTCCAAAGTAAGCATATTGAGATCTTTAAGTCTGTCCCCATATGCTTTATGGGAAAGACCATGGACCATTTAGTAGGTTCCCTCTGGACAGACCATTTATATCTTTTTGAAGGTGTGCTCTCCAGAATTGTATACAATATTCTAAACGAGGTCTCATCAGAGTATTATACAGGGGCATCATCACCTCCTTTTTCCTACTGGTCATTCCTCTCTTTATGCACCCAAGCATCCTTCTAGCTTTTGCCGTCACCTTTTCTACCTACTTGGCTACCTTATCATCATCACATACAATCACACCCAAGTCCTGCTCCTCTTTCATGCACAAAAGTTCTTCACTCCCTAAACTGTAGTGTTCCCTCGGGTTTTTGTAGCCCAAATGCATGACCCTGCAATTTTTAGCATTAGATCTTAGCTGCTAAATTCCAGACCATTCCTCCCTAATGTAATCCACACAAATAGGGATGCCTAGCCTATTGCAGATTTTGATATCATCTGCAGAGAGGCAAACCTTATCAGACAGCATTTCAGCAGTATCGCTTATGTTCAAATGATTCTTATTGACAGATACACCGTGTCCAAACATATAATGCAATAACACTATTTATAAACATGTGACTGCAACGTTACTGCCCACAATCATAACTCCAACCATACAAATATAAGCCATGTATTTCACAGTGCATCTATACATTGTTTCCCCCTCTCCCTCCCTACGATGCCTATTAATCCTCCCCCTCAGTCCCTTCCCCTTCCTTCTACATCCCCCCCCCCTTACCCTAGTCCTGTGCTTCAGGAAATTACATCTCTGTTAGAAGTTCAACATAAGGCTGCGTCCCGCTGGGGGCAAAGTATTCCACATGGGTTCCCATTGCGCCCTAAATGCGAGACCTGGGGTGCTGTCCATATCGCACACTCCACAGCGGTCTATTCGCATCTGCTGAATTAATTGTGATCTCCATATTTGTTTAGATGGCTGTTGAGGTGATCTCCAGGAAAGCAGTATTGAAGTGATCCCAAAAAGGATTGACAGTCAGGTGAAGCCCTTAAATCCCTTTGGAGGGTCAGTCGAAAAAGTGTAGGAATTAAAAAGCATCAGTGGGTCTTTTACAAGTGTGCAATTCCACATTTTATCTGTCATTTCTAATACCTCCCCCCCAAATCTCTGAACCACTGGGCAATGCCAAAACATATGACCCAATGTAGCCATTGGTGCCCTACATTTAGGACATTCCCCGCAATCTGTAAAGTTTGCTAAAAAGGCTCTACGTGGTGATATATATACCCTCAAGATCCATTTGTACAACCTTTCCCTCTGCGGAATAGATAATCTCTGTGTGTACAAAGATTTCACATACGTTCTACACATCTCGTGGGACACCCTGCACCCCAGTTCTCTAGACCAGCCCAAAGCCAAGCATTCATAATCTATCTCTGGGGAGGAATCTTTTAGTTGTTGGTGATGGAACCTCAACGGTATCGTTTGTTGTGCACCTAACGTAAATGTCTCTGCCAGGACCTCTGTGACATCCTCTGTTAGATCCGTCCACGGCAAGGTTGCAATGTAGTGTTTTAATTGGAAATATTCGAACATATGTCCCTGTGGAATGTCATATAGATTTGTAGCTCAGAATATGAATGCATTCTACCCTCCACTGTGACCACATGTGCTATATACACCATTCCTTTCTTTGCCCAGTTACTAAAAATGCTTTTTCCCTGTCCCGGTGGAAAGCTCGGGTTGTTACATATGGTAAGCCACGTTGAAATGGAAGCCGAGAAGTGATGTCTTCTGCACACCCATCCACAGGTGGCCCTTAGTGACTGCAATAGGGGATGTCTCTTTAAGTCCTGCGGAGGCAACCTACCTGCGTGCAAAAGATGACTGAAATATATCTCAGGGAATATGTTTGTTTCTATCGCTGTTAGGGAGAAATCTGATGTACCTCGGTACCAATCATTGATATGACGCATTGCACTCGCTATTGTTAGGAATCTGATATTTAGCAGTCCCATCCCTCCCCCATCTCATGGGGAAGCTATCACCTCTAGAGGTAACCTTGGTTTTTCCCCCCACCATAGGTATATCTGTAAAAGTTTCGATAAGGTCTTTTCTTCTCTATGTTTTAGAAATAGTGGTAGCTGTTGAAACAAGTATAGCCATTTTGGGGCCAAAATCATGTTAAATAGGGCTATTTTTCCCCATACTGTCAACGGGAGCTCTCCCCATAATGCTATCTTGCCTCTTGTTAGTTCTAGAAGTGGTGCTACGTTAGCATGATACAATTCTCTGAGGTCCTTAGTTAGATAGATCCCCAGATATTTTATCTTTGATTCCGCCCATCGTAAGGGAAATTGTCCTGCCCAGGTACATTTTATCTTGTCATCTAGCGGCATCGCGCAGGATTTGTGAAGGTTAAGGGTAAATCCTGCCATAGACCCATACCATATGATCAATTCCAACGCTTTATCCAGGGACACCTGAGGTTTTGTGAGCACCAACATAATATCATCCACATATGCTAGTGCTTTTACTTCTTGTGCTCCCATTCTTACTCATTTAACTTCATTGTTACCATTAAGCATTCTGAGCAACGGTTCCAATGCTACATCAAACAGTAATGGGGATAATGGGCATCCCTGCCTGGTCCCCTTGGTGTTCTTAAAACTTTGTGTGAGTCCCCCATTAATTGCTATCTGCGCCTCAGGGTCTTGATATAATGGTTTAAGGGCCCGCAGAAATCCCCCCCGTAGGCATATCCAGTCAAGGACCTGGAACAAAAAGCCCCACCTCACTTGATCAAAAGCCTTAGCCGCGTCCAGGCTAACTATCATTGCGGGTTCCTTTTGATGTTTACACTGAGCCATTGACAACAGTACTTTCCTGATGTGTAAGACTGAGTGTCGCTTAGATATGAATCCCACCTGTGCTGGGTCAATCAATTCTGGAAGGCCAGTCCCTAGTCTATCTGCCAGGATTTTTGCCAGCAACTTAATGTCCACATTGATTAGGGAAATAGGACGGGTATGATTCTGGTTCTTCTATAGCTTTGTCAGGTTTCAGTAAAAGAACAACTCGGGCAGTATTCTCATATTTCGGGAAGCTCCCTTCTTCTGTGACTGCTTGGTGATAATCAAACAACGAGCCTAAGATAGAATGTTGAAGTATTTTATAGAATTCCCCAGAGAACCCATCTGCCCCGGGGGCCGACATAGATTTTAGCCCTTTTATAGCCCGCTGCAGCTGTTTTGGTTGTATAGGAATTCTTAATTTCTCCAATGCCATCTTATTGAAATGGGGCATCCCTGCTTTCTTTAGTAGCTCTTGTATTTGTTCGGGGTTCGCTAGGCCTTGTTCTTTATATAGTTGTTTAAAGTGAGTGAGGAGCACCTCTTGTAGCTTATCTGGCCTGCTCTCTAGTCCTCCCTTCTCATTTTTCAATACCGAGATGGTCCGGTTCCCTCTGCTCTTATTTATCAGCCTGGCTAATAGGCCCCCTGATTTGTTCCCAAATCTATCTAGGCGATATTTTTGGAATACTACATTCCGTTTCATGTGCTCATGGAGCAGTGAGCTCAGTGCTGTCTGTACAGAATGGTAAGCTTCTTTGTGAGCCTCCGTCGGAGATGTTATGTATCTCCGTTTAGCCTTGTGCAGTTGGCGATTTAAATGAATGACACTTGCGGCTATCCGCTTATGTCTTGCTGCCATGTAGGCAATCAAGTCTCCTCTTAGAACTGCTTTCGCTGCACACCAGAATAACTGAGGATTGCTTTTATGGACTTTATTGTGTGCCACGTACATTTACCATTTCCCTTTCAAAAATTTTTGAAATTCTTTATTTTTTTGCCAGATAGCTAGGAAATCTCCAACACGGGACAGGGAAAAAATGTCTAGTGGCGGAAAGCACCAGCCACACTGGGGAGTGATCTGATATCGTTATTTCTTCCTGTCCTGCCTCTTCCACCTCTGCAAAAAATTCTGATGTAATGAAAGTGTAATCTAAACGGGCCCATGTCCCGTGAGCTCTGGACTGGTGTGAGAAATCCCTGTCGTTGGGGTGCAGGTGTCTCCATATATCCACCACCGAGAGGCCGCAAACTCTCGTAATATCTGTCCTTCGCTTTCTCCCTTATATCCAATATTTCGGGATCCCGTACAATCTATCTGCGGGTCCATGATTGTATTCATCTCCCACCACTATTAGCCCTTTACCTTGAATGGGATTAAGGGTCCTCAGCAGTCCCAGGAAGAACCGCTTATGAAATGGGGTGGGGTCATAAACATTGAGTAAAAAGATCTTGCCCTGTAACCATAATTTAGTATGTAATGCCCCTGCGGGTCTTTCATAATTGTTTCTGCAGTGCATGCTAAGCCTTTATGTATTAGAATTGCTACACCCCCTTTCCGTCCCTCCGTTGAGGCATATAGAATTTGTCCCACCCAGCCTTGCTTGAGTTTTTCATGTTCTTGATCTGTCAGCCTAGATTCCTGAAGGCAGGCAATATCTACCTTTAGGCGCTTTAGATGTGCTAGGATTTTTTTTTTCGTTTTATTGGGGAGGAAATCCCCCCCACATTCCAAGAAATTATTTTACAATGTTTTAATTCTTCTTGGTCTCCGTGAAGTTAGGTTAGTAATTCTCGGCCTCTGGGTCCCAGCCCCTCCCCAGCGACTGCAGCCCATCCCTGGACCACTGTATTCCCCTCCTTTCCAGCCCTGATGTATTCCATAGTCTGTCCATCTAAATTGTTTGTCCTGAAGCACTAATCTACCCACTCCCGCCCTCCCCAATCCTAAACCTTCTCTTCTCCCCTCCCTAGTCCTTCCCTATAACCCGGCAGCTAATCTCCTATGTGACACCCACAAAACCTGATGAGTGTAAAACTCAGCAGTTGGATCACGCGTTTGCAGGGATCCCCGCCCCCTCCCCCCCCCCCAGTTACTCTGCCATTTTGTTCAATGAAACCCTCTTTTATACATTGAAGCTATAATCAAATAACATATCAACAACTGTGAACTTGCGTATTATGGGTTGACTCAAGTCTCTCAGCTTTCCTTCGCGGATCTATCATACGGCAGGCCCACAGTGAGCAGGTATTGGTTAGGGCCCTTCTGCTTCGCTGCGTGTCCGGACCCTCCGCACTTCTGAATAATGTCATTCTACCAGAATGTCTTCTTTCACAGTTTATACTGTAGGCCGTTGCTCCTCCTTATTCAAAAATTCTTGCGCTGTTGCTGGCGAGTCAAACGATCTCCATTGTCCCTCATGCTGAATTTTTAAAGTTGCCGGATACATTAACATGAAACGGATTTTTTTCTCCACCAACAGAGAGCATACCGGGTGGAATCTTCTCCTCTTTTCTTGTATTCCGGCTGAGTAATCCTGAAAGATTTTTATTTGAGCTCCTTCAAATCTCAAATTGTCTTTTTGTAGCCGGAATCCTCTTAAAATTTCTTCTTTGTGAAGCTAGTTTAACACTTTAATTATAACCACCCTTGGTTTCTGTTTATCGGGGTGCTGTTTACCAATTCTGTATGCACGTTCTATGCACAGGGCCCCAATGCTATCTGATAGAGCAAGTTCTTTGCACAGCCATTGTTCTAATAGGGGGCCCAGCGATTTTTCCTGCACTGTTTCAGGAATTCCGACTATCCTTAGGTTACATCTCCTTATACGGTTTTCCATATCTTCCAGCTTGTCTTGCTGTTGCTTGAGCTGTTCTTTTAAGCGGGAGATTTCTAGTTCGCCTCGGGCTTGTGCATCCTCGAGAGCTGAGATCCTTTGTTCTGCCTCCGTCGTGCGTTTTACTGTTTCGGTCAAGACTCCGTCCATTTTGTCCAGCTTCCCGTTGAGTAGATCAAGTCGGGGTAACAGCACCACACTGACCGCTGAAGTTAGTTGAGCTAGTTGTTTGTCCGTGAACTCTCCACTGCTATTGCTTCATGCCTCCGCCATCTTGGACATCAGGCTTGACGATGCCAGTTTGTCGGGTTTTATGGCTCGACGCGCTGTTCCAGCCGGCATCGAGATAAGATATTGGTCCATAGACTAGCTCAATATAACTGAGGAGGATTTCACCTTACGTGCGGTTTGGTTATTCGGTATTAGATGGCGATTGGGAGCGGGGATCCCGGAGCAGCGCTGAAACACAGCCGCTACTCGCACCGCATCATGTGATCTCCTCTGCAGTATCGCCTATAAAAATGTTAAAAAGAACCATCCCAAGAACTGAACCTTGAGGAACACCACTGGTAACATCCTTTTCCTCAGAATAAGCTCCATTTACCACTATCCTCTGCCACTGTCCACTCAACCAGTTCCTAACCAGTCTGCCACTTTAGGGCCCATACCGAGGGCATTCAGTTTATTAGACATCTATGCGGAACTATATCAAAGGCTTTGATAAAATCTAAATACATCATACCTAGTGCTCTCCCTCGATCCAACACTCAGGCCACCCAAAGAAATTAAACAGATTTGTCTGACAAGTCGTGCCTCTAGTGAAACCATGTTGCTCGAGTCCTGTAATCCATTGGACTCCAAAAACTTTACTATTCTGTTTTAAATGAATTTCCATTAATTTACTTACCAGAGAAGTCAGACTTACTGGCCTGTAGTTTCCAACCTCTTCCTTACTTCCACTTCTGTGTAGAAGGGCCACATCTGGCCTTCTGCAGTTCTCAGGGACCACTACCAACTCTAGAGAAATATTGAAAAGATCAGCCAGCAGAGCTGCTAGAACTTCCATAAGTTCCTTCAGTACCCTCAGAAGTATGCCATCTAGCTCAATAGGGACACTAAAAGTACCTGACCCTTTAGTGAGGTTTCAAACCTTAATACAATTCTACTATAGTGTCCTCTTCCATATCACAAAAAGTTGTATAACCTAAGTATTCTTCTTGTGTTGCCTGATTCTTTCAGCAGCCAAAGCTGCAAGAGAGAATGGAAAGGATCTTTCAGAAAGGCCAACTGGATGATGCCTCTTCAGAGATTGGTGCAGTGAATGTCCAGGCTCCCAGAACAAATTTGTGAGGAGACTGGATATAAGTCCTGGTTCTAACAGGATACCCAACCCCATGGCTCCTACTTTTCTTTTTTGGCTGAAGAACTTGCTCGTCTTGGAGATTCACTGAGCTAATCTGATGTGCATTTATGGTGCCACACCTGACTCTTAAGTAGGGTCAAATCTCTTTTCTTTTCCAGTCCTTACAGCTCAGGGTCCAAAAAACATTGCTTCAGAAAATCTGTACGATGGAACTACTGCCAGGTTCTGCACAGAACTCCATTCAAGACCAAATCTGACACCACAGCACCTGAGGACTACTAATTTCCCTCAACTTGTTTGCATTGCCTAATAGTGTAACATGGTGTCAGAATTATTGAGCAGTATGTCAGTTGATTGTGCTGAATCAGATACAAATATATATAACAATACAAAAATACAGCTTTAAAATATATTTGAAACTGTAGCAGAAACTAGCTTTCACTCCAACCTCATCTCCCCCTCCCTTTTTCCTGGGAAACTTTTGATAGCAGGGCTAGTCAATTACAAACACTTAACAGAGACAAAAGGTACTGGGATATAGCTTCCTTCTCCTCCCACCTAACAAGGACTCATAACAAAAGCATGACTAGGTGGATACCTGAAGGCTCATCAAGAAGCCATAAACCACTTGCCACAGAGGACTCAGTGCCCTTCCTCCCCCTTTAACAAAAGACTATTCTCAAGTAAGAGACTGTTTTAAAGTTTTAAATTTACTCTCTTCCTCTGATCAAAAAGCCTGGCTGATCAACACAACAAAGATCAAAGAGGCAAGGAGACAGGCAGGTGGGAAAGGTGTAAAATCCAGCTACTAAAGACAAAGGACACCTGCTGGCCGCCCCAGTCAAATCTTATCAGAGGAGTATCTATCACAGAGATTCAAGCAGGAAGCTTTGCACTTCAATAAACCATTTGTCAGCAAAATCCAGACAGGAAGTCTAAGACATGAGACCAAGATACCACAATGCTTTGCAACTACTCAGGGTCGTGTGCAAACCAGGAAGAAAATGCACACAGGACATGCACTCATTCTTCCCTGCAAACTAAGAGTACAAAAGCAAAAGCTGTTCCCCAAGACACAGATTCTTCTCTTCAGCTGCAATCCAGATCCATCTCTGCTGACGCCTTGCTCCTGACCATGTGCTCATCAATTGGGAGGAGATCACTACACAGTAGGAAGTGGGTGTTGGCTCTGAAGGGGAGACAAACCAATTGTGTTTGTAAATTTCCAGGTACTGGACCCCTGAACCTAACTCTTGCACAGCACAGTAAAGTAAATTCTGACCTTTAAATTCCAAACTTCTCAACTTTCTGGCTATAGCTCTGATAGAGAGGAGTGGCTGTTTTAAACTGCATAGCACTCAATTGAGGCTCTGAAGTTGCATTTTACATTGCTGAAACTGCTATTACAAATATTGGGAATATTTAGAGTTATATCACAAGAAGGAAAGTTTTATATTCTAGGGCAATTTTGAAAGTTAAATCAATAGAAAATTCTTTGATTAGACTGTACCAATTCTGGTCCCCATCTAGAGAATTGCCTTGAGAACAACAGTAGTTAGCTGACACTTTGGGACTCATCGACGTGCTATAGACGTAATCTACTTAGATTTTAGCAAAGCTTTTGACACGGTTCCCCACAGGAGGCTCTTAAATAAACTAGATGGGCTGAAGATAGGTCCCGAAGTGGTGAACTGGATTAGGAACTGGTTGACGGACAGACGACAGAGGGTGGTGGTAAATGGAGTTCGCTTGGAGGAGGAAAAGGTGAGTAGTGGAGTGCCTCAGGGATCGGTGCTGGGGCCGATTCTGTTCAATATATTTGTGAGTGACATTGCCGAAGGGTTAGAAGGTAAAGTTTGCCTATTTGCGGATGATACTAAGATTTGCAACAGAGTGGACACCCGGGAGGGAGTGGAAAGCATGAAAAGGGATCTGAGGAAGCTAGAAGAATGGTCTAAGGTTTGGCAATTAAAATTCAATGCGAAGAAATGCAAAGTGATGCATTTAGGGAGTAGAAACCCACGAGAGCCTTATGTGTTAGGCGGAGAGAGTCTGATAGGTACTGAGGGGGAGAAGGATCTTGGGGTGATAGTATCCGAGGATCTGAAGGCGACGAAACAGTGTGACAAGGCGGTGGCCGTAGCGAGAAGGTTGCTAGGCTGTATAGAGAGAGGTGTGATCAGCAGAAGAAAGGAAGTGTTGATGCCCCTGTACAAGTCGTTGGTGAGGCCCCACCTGGAGTATTGTGTTCAGTTTTGGAGGCCGTACCTCGCGAAGGATGTTAAAAAAATGGAAGCGGTGCAAAGAAAAGCTACGAGAATGGTATGGGATTTGCTGACCTGAACATGTATACCCTGGAGGAAAGGAGGAACAGGGGTGATATGATACAGACGTTCAAATACTTGAAAGGTATTAATCCGCAAAAAAATCTTTTCCGGAGATGGGAAGGCGGTAGAACGAGAGGACATGAAATGAGATTGAAGGGGGGCAGACTCAAAAAAGATGTCAGGAAGTATTTTTTCACGGAGAGGGTGGTGGATGCTTGGAATGCCCTCCCGCAGGAGGTGGTGGAGATGAAAACGGTAACGGAATTCAAACATGCGTGGGATGTGCATAAAGGAATCCTGTGCAGTAGGAATGGATCCTCAGAAGCTTAGCCAAAATTGGGTGGCGGAGCAGGTGGGGGAAGAGAGGTTGGTAGTTGGGAGGTGAGGATAGTGGAGGGCAGACTTATACGGTCTGTGCCAGAGCCGGAGATGGGAGGCGGGACTGGTGGTTGGGAGGCGGGAAATACTGCTGGGCAGACTTGTACTGTCTGTGCCCTGAAAAAGGCAGGTACAAATCAAGGTAAGGTATACACATATGAGTTTATCTTGTTGGGCAGACATGATGGACCGTGCAGGTCTTTTTCTGCCATCATCTACTACGTTACTATGTTACTATCAGCTGGACCACAGCATGCTCTGTAACAAAGACTCTCCTGTAAGTTAAACTATAACCTTAAGATTTAAGCCTGTTACTTTGTTCTATTTTATACACAAATTCTCTGTTCTAAGATTCTTTTAAAAGCTATCTCTCGTTTGCAATATTATTTATATTAAATAAACCCTTTTGAAGCTAAATATATGGTCTTTTGTGTCCTGAGTGGATGCTTTTAAATTGGCAACTGGTGGAGAATTATAATATATATATATATATATATATATATATATATATATATATATATATATATAAACATTAGTGAGTGCTCTAGCTATCCCCAAGTATGAATTAATTACTTGGTACAATAGTACTGTCTTGTCTGTTTGCACCCTTACTGTCTTCTTCCAAGCCAGAGGCCAGGTCTGTTTGATGGCTGGCTCTGGCCTTCTGCCTAGACTTAGACCTGTTGGTTCTCTATCAGGCCACTGTCACCACTTCGGCTGTCCCAGACACAACTCTCTTCCACACCTATTAGGTTCACTTCTGTGAAATAATAAACATGAAAGGGACTCCTGATCCACAACCTACTAAAGACAAATTTGAAAACTCTCCTATTCAGGCTCCTACCAGCCTCTCTCTAGAGAAAGCCTTGTGAACCTGAGCTAATAGAGATCACACTGAAAGGTGTCTGAAGTAGGAGAAACACAAGGGTCTGAGCCGAAGCTAGGAGTCCATCTTAGGACTTGCAGAAAGACCATACTCTGGGTGGACATGGAAATGGGAGATCTGGACACTAGGTCTTGAGACCTTGACATCCAAGCCTACAATAGCATGTTCTTGGGATTCTCCAAATTCAGAGACTGAGAATGAAATTATTTTTCAGGGTGTCAGCCTAGAGGTTCCATATATGCAGAACCCTAGCTACAAGCTAAACCCTCCAGTGCTGAATCAGCTTTGACAAACTGGACATCTGAACTTGCTATCCCTTGACTGACAGCTAATCAGGGCCATGATTAGCACAATTGTATTGTATTAACAAAGCTACTAGGCAGATTACAATTAAGAACGTCTCATAAAAGGATTTAAAAATCAAGAGTAAACATTTTCTAATACAATATCATTACTACCTAACAAACTACAAACTAAAAATACATCTACATTCTGCATTAAAATTTAATCCAACCTTTGCCTTGAAAACTTATGTTTTAAAACCTTTTCTGAATAAAAGATAGGATGGACTACGATGTTAACCGAATCAGAATATTATTCCAAATTTTAACACATTGAAAAATAAAGTAACATCCCCAGGTGCATTTCTTCATAGAAGGAAAATTTAAAACCTTTCCTTACTCCTTGAATTAAATCCATTTCTAGATAATGTTAAAAATTGGATTATTGTCTATGAGCATAAGCCATAAAGGATTTTATAAACCAGGCAAGCTATTTGAAAAATATTTGACTCTCCACTTTGAGCCAATGCAACTCATTTAGCAGCGGAGTACCTCCACTATATTTACCCAGGTTAAGTAACAGTCTGGTTGATGGGTTCTCCAGCAATTGGAGCTTCTTTTTTTACTTTATTTTTATAGAACAATAAAGCAAATTACAATAGTTCAGAGAGCCTGTGCAATTGTTCTAAAACTAGCTGAATTCAATGATCTTATAGAGCTTATGCACTGAAGAAAAAACAAAAACACCTAAGTAGTTCATTAATTTGGCTCAAAAGTTTGAGTCTAGGATAATTTCTAACACTCTAGATTTAGATTCAAAGTTTAATACAGCTCCTGAAGACAGAGTTATTTTTACATTAGAGACCTGTTGTTCTCCAAACCAGAGCAAGGCAGTAAGCTGTACGTAATGGATCCAGAATAATGAATCTGAGAAATATATGCTGGTAACCCCTGGAGGGACTAAGAGAGAAAATCTATGTTAACCATGTGTGGAGCTACTTGAGGTCCACCATTCTGCATGGGGACCCCATAAACAGGTAGATTCACAGTTTTTTTAAAATTATTATTAAGGAAGACTTGAACTAGGTTCATGTCTTGGCCACAGTTTGGAAAACAGAATACTGGGCTAGATGGACCAATGGTCTGACCCAGTAATCTCTTTTCAAAGGAGTCACTGAGCCCTGAAATTCTGTGGCTGACCTGCAACCTACTGTACACTGAAGGTGAAGGGAAGTTCCCATGAATAGTATCTGATCATCCAATGAGAAGACACCAAGAACATAGCTCTCAACAAGGGGTGGGTGGGGTCAATACTAGTCAAATTAACTGTCCACACCTACCTTCTTGAGGAAAGGAGGCGCTGCCCAAGTAGTATTGTTTATACGTTCTAAAACGTGATTGACCAAGACCAGTATTTGGTGGTGGTGGAGAAAGGAGAGGGTGGTCCAGAGGTGAAGAAAGGCTTCTTATATATGTATTTCCAGCCAGCCTGTTAAATGTTGGTGCCTAAATTTCTGGGACTTCTCCAAAATAACTACCTCTTAGGAGGGTGAAACTGCTGAAGTTCAAAAGTGTAGTATCTGCCACTCCATGGAGAGCTACTGAGAAGCACGCCTGTAAACACTTTGGCCCTGTCTTGAAGTAGGCCTGATTAAGAAATATGATCAACAAAAGAGCTGTTAGCATCACTTACCTCCATCAAATGAGACTCACCAACTATTAATACATTCAGGAGTTATGTTCCATATTGTTCATTTTTATTTGATATACCAAATTAAATCTTCTACATCTAAGCAATTTACAATAATTAAATAACATAGAGGAGAAGATAAAGACAGGATGAGAGAGAGATACAAAGATCTAAACAAAATGTTATAAAGAATGCACATTCCAAATTTAAGACCACCCTCCTCTGCATACTGTTACCTGCAGGAAGGTCACCGTGGCCCCATCCAAAGGATGCTGGACCCAAATCAGGAGGACCTGGGTCATGGAACCACTGTATATAGCTGCTTCGAGAAAGATATATTACAGTGAAAAGAAAGATTGTTTAAACAGTCTCAATCTTTCTACCGCTGGGGTGCCAGAATGTTGTAATTCCAAAATTGGAGGAAAGCACATAAGTACGTAAGTAATGCCATACTGGGAAAAGACCAAAGGTCCATCGAGCCCAGCATCCTGTCCCCGACAGCAGCCAATCCAGGTCAAGGGCACCTGGCAAGCTACCCAAATGTACAAACATTTCATACATGTTATTCTCGAAATTGTGGATTTTTCCCAAGTCCATTTAGTAGTGGTCTATGGACTTGTCCTTTAGGAAACCGTCCAACCCCTTTTTAAACTCTGCCAAGCCAACCGCCTTCACTACGTTCTCCGGCAACGAATTCCAGAGTTTAATTATGTGTTGGATGAAGAAAAATTTTCTATTTGTTTTAAATTTACTACACAATAGTTTCATCACATGCCCCCTAGTCCTAGTATTTTTGGAAAGTGTGAACAGACGCTTCACATCCACCTGTTCCACTCCACTCATTATTTTATACACCTCTATCATGTCTCCCCTCAGCCATCTCTTCTCCAAGCTGAAAAGCCCCAGCCTCCTTAGTCTTTCTTCATAGGGAAGTCGTTCCATCCCCGCTATCGTTTTTGTCGTCCTTTGCTGCACCTTTTCCAATTCTACTATATCTTTCTTGAGATGCGGCGACCAGAACTGAACACAATACTCAAGGTGCAGTCGCACCATGGAGCCGTACAATGGCATTATAACATCCTCACACCTGTCCTCCATACCTTTCCTAATTATACCCAACATTCCATTCGCTTTCCTAGCCGCAGCAGCACACTGAGCAGAAGGTTTCAATGTATTATCAACGACGACACCCAGATCCCTTTCTTGATCCGCAACTCCTAACGTGGAACCTTGCATGACGTAGCTATAATTCAAGTTCTTTTTTCCCACATGCATCACCTTGCACTTGTTCACATTAAACGTCATCTGCCATTTAGCCGCCCAGTCTCCCAGTCTCGTAAGGTTCTTCTGTAATTTTTCACAATCCTCTCACGAGTTAACGACTTTGAATAACTTTGTGCCATCAGCAAATTTAATTACCTCGCTGGTTACTCCCATCTCTAAATCATTTATAAATATATTTAAAAGTAGCGATCCTAGCACTGACCCCTGAGGAACCCCACTAACTACCCTTCTCCATTGTGAATGCTGCCCATTTAACCCCACTCTCTGTTTCCTATCCTTCAACCAGTTTTTAATCCACAATAGGACATTTCCTCCTATCCCATGACCCTCCAATTTCCTCTGTAGCCTTTCATGAGGTACCTTATCAAACGCCTTTTGAAAATCCAGACACAATATCAACCGGCTCTGCTTGGTCCACATGTTTGCTTACTCCTTCAAAGAATTGAAGTAAATTGGTCAGGCAAGATTTCCCCACACTAAAGCCGTGCTGACTTGATCTCAGTAATCCATGTCCTTGGATCTGCTCTGTAATTTTGTTTTTAATAATAGCCTCTACCATTTTCCCCGACGTCAGACTCACCGGTCTATAATTTCCTGGATCTCCCCTGGAACCTTTTAAAAAAATCGGCGTTACATTGGCCACCCTCCAATCTTCCGGTACCACGCTCAAGTTTAAGGATAAATTGCATATCACTAGCTCTTCAAGCTCATTTTTCAGTTCTATCAATACTCTAGGATGAATACCATCCGGTCCGGGAGATTTGCTACTCTTCAGTTTGCTGAACTGCCCCATTACGTCCTCCAGGTTTACTGTGAAGTTAGTAAGTTTCTCCGACTCGTCCGCTTGAAATACCATTTCCGACACCGGTATCCCACCCAAATCTTCCTTGGTGAAGATCGAAGCAAAGAATTCATTCAATCTCTCCGCTACGTCTTTGTCATCCTTGATCGCCCCTTTTACCCCTCGGTCGTCCACTCCATGGTGAAGACCATATCCTTCTCTACACTGGGAAGTGAATAAAAAAATCTATCTTGGCCTCCTTAAAGCTTGGTATCTATCAAATGTAGCAGGAAGCACTTGTGTGGGTGGGGGGGGGGGGGGGGGAATCAAGAAGGGGAGACCTATGACGAAGTAGGAATATAGGATTCCCCTATATGGCTCTTCTGAGAGCTACCTGTAGGTCAAGCTATAAAAAATAAAGGTCACCAGCAACTCTCTCTCTCAAACAACGTCCTCACAGAGGAATTAACCCCTTTTGAGAAAGCAATCTCCCTCTGTCTACCAAATCAGCTATCTAATTTTCTCCTTACCATCTGCTTCCCTTGATTGTCCCAGTCACTGGAATGCTCTAGTGCCTCCAACATTTCCAAGATCAACCTGTGGTTCCTTACAAGCAGAGAAACAAATTAGAGCTATAGAAGGGCTCAAAGTGGAAACTGAAGGTGCTGCCAAAGCAGGACCATCCAGGGTATTTTTTTTAAATGTCAGGATGCAACCTTCTTTATGCCTCACAAGTCTAATCTGGCCTTAAATGAACACTGAGGAGCTTCATCTGTGTAGAGGAGCAGAGCTGGTTCTGCAGGCTATTTCCATCATTGCTCCCCTGGTTGGGAGGAGCTTTAACTTACATGTGAAACTGCCTACCTGATTAACTATTAACTCAGCAGAGAATTTGAAATGTATAAGCTCTTACAAGCTTGAGGGTGGATATGTACCAATTTATCAGAGTGAAAGAAGAAGATAAAGAGCTCAGCATGCTTCAATTAATTCAGTTAAAACAGGAACAATTACCAGATCTTATTCCCTCCATACCAAACAGACCAGAATCTCAATCTGGGGCAGTACTCCAGCTTCACTTTTGGCTGGATGCTAACCTTCCACAGATTGCATCCACCCATCTGGTGCTTGATTTTCAAGCTCCCAAGCCAGGCCAGATGTACTGGCTGACATGTTGAGAACTGTCATATCTGCAGTGTATCTTCCTCACCCCCCCCCCCCAGATATACTGAAAACAAGTGGAGGAAGAGAGAGTAAAGTGTGATCATTTCAGATCTCTGAGAACAAATCCAACTCAGCAGCATAGGAGACTAGGGGAGCAGTCTGGAAAGAGGCTGCATTGAAAGCTTTTTTTTTTTTTAATTCCTTTTTGTAATGTTTACTACCTCTCTGTTGCCTTTCAAGCATAGAGGGAGTATGCACTGTCAGCAGCACTTGCTGTCAGACCAACCAAAGGAGATAAGTAACTGGGTGATATTCACTACTGGGCCCACTGGTGTTAGAACCCAGACAGGGCCGGTCTTAGGCAGAGGCGGCCACATAGGGCCCCGCGCCTAAGGGGGCCCCGCGCGGCTCGCCTCTGACCTCCGCCGCCGGACCGCCGCTGCTCGCCTCACGTCACGACCGCATCCGTGCCGCTAGATGACCCAGTTCTGCCACCCGTCACCGACCTGGCCGGCACCTGACCCAGCATTTAAAAAAAAATCTACAAGCAGCGGTGCAGTGCCTCGCGTCTGAGAATAAAAAGAAAAATCGCTTCGTCCATCGGCCGGCCTTCCCTCACTGTGTCCCGCCCTCTGATGTATCTTCCGCAAGGGCGGGACATGAGGGAAGGCTGGCCGACGGCCGAAGCGATTTTTCTTCTTTTATTCTTAGATGCGAGGCACTGCACCGCCGCTTGTAGATTTTTTAAAAATGCTGGGTCAGGTGCTGGCCGGGTCGGGTGGCAGAAGAGGGTCGGTTGGCGGGTTGGGGAGGGGGGGCTCTCAGACGGGAGGGGGGTTCAGATGGCTGGAGGGAGGGGGAGCAGGGGAACGAGGAGAGTCAGTGGACATGGGTGGAGGGCAGGGGGGTTGCTGGACATAGGTGGATGGCAGGGGAGGGCAAGGGGGGCACGAGGGTTGTTGGACATGGGTGGATGTAGGTGGATGGCAGGGAGGACAGGAGGGCCGCTGGACATGGGTAGATGGCAGGGGAGGGGGTTTCTGGACATAGGTGGATGGCAGGGAGGACAGGAGGGTCGCTGAACATGGGTAGATGGCAGGGGAGGGGGTTTCTGGACATAGGTGGATGGCAGGGAGGACAGGAGGGTCACTGGACATGGGTGGATGGCGGGGGGGGTTTCTGGACATAGGTGGATGGCAGGGAGGACAGGAGGGTCACTGGACATGGGTGGATGGCAGGGAGGACAGGAGGGTCGCTGAACATGGGTAGATGGCAGGGGAGGGGGTTTCTGGACATAGGTGGATGGCAGGGAGGACAGGAGGGTCGCTGGTCATGGGTGGATGGAAGGGAGGGGGTTTCTGGACATGGGTGGATGGCAGGGGAGGGGGGTTTCTGGACATAGGTGGATGGCAGGGAGGACAGGAGGGTCGCAGGACATGGGTGGATGGCAGGGGAGGGGGGTTTCTGGACATAGATGGATGGCAGGGGAGGGCAGAGGGGATGGGGGGTTGCTGGACATAGATGGATGGCAGGGAGGACAGGAGGGTCGCTGGACATGGGTGGATGGAGGATAGAGAAGAAATGCTGAACATGGATGGAGGCGAGAGAAGACTGAGGAAGGAGATGAGGTGAGGGAAAAGGAAGAGAGGAGAAAAAGTGCACAAGGATATAGAAAATAGGCAGAAGCTGGATCCACTGGACAGTCAAGTCTGCGGAGGACCCAGCTTTTACTTACGGATGTAGGGCAAGAAATGAAGAAAGGCGGAAAGTAAAGAAATAAATGGAAAGGAAGCCCTGGAAACAGAGTTAAGAGGACAGAGCAGCACAATCGGATACTGAGCCAGCATGATCAGAAAAACAAAGTCACCAGACAACAAAGGTAGAAAAAACTATTTTATTCAAGATTTATTAATTGGAATATGTCAGTTTTTGGAAATGTGCATCTGTGATATTTTTCATGTAAGTTTCAATTTTTGTAGTATTGCTGCATGCTGAGTCTGACTTCTTGAGGTACCTTTCCAGTTCAGTATTTTGCCTTCATGTGTTTTTCAGGTGTGATCAAGGAAGGTGCAGTATTCTGCTAGCGTATAGTTTGCAGCCCTTTTTGTTTTCACTAGGTTGTGCACTGGTGTTTTAGAGCCCAGTGTAATTACAGTTGCCTTTCCACACCACGCATAAGGTTGTAGCTCGTCCTTTCCTTGGAATTAGTGCTGTTTATGGTTTGTTACGGTTATGAGTGTGTTTTTGCACAAGTTTGTGTATAGTGTTTTGCAGTGGAGAGATTGTGTGTTGGCCTTACTAAGGTGGCACCAAACATCAGAAAGGGTGTAGAGCCTAAATCATGACACACTACCTCTAAAAGGGTGTTTTGTGGCTCTACATGAGAATTGTGATATTATGATCCCTTGCTAGCTTCATATTGTTGACGGTCTGCATTTTCCGTATGGCTGGTATATTGGTGTATAAGGTATTAATTGTGACTATTTCATTTTTACTTATTTTTTTTCTGTGTGTTGTCAGACAATTATGGATGACAAAGTCGGAGTCTTCTTGAGTCAGAGAGTTGTGGTATATATTTTAAAAAAATTTTAATACCTTGGTGGTCTATATGTTTTTATATTGTACATTATATTTTACACATCACTATTTTATTGTATATCTTTTCATTTCATTTTATTGCATATATGGGTTACAGAGTAATAGGGGAATTTGAAAGTACTGAATCTTTTCTTAATATTTTTCCTTTATTCTCCTTTGTTATGAGAATTGGAACTACTAATTGTAGTGGACTTGAACTGAATAATTTCTGAGGAGGGGAGGTTTCATGATAGCATTGTGCTTATTATTTCAATCAGTATTTTTTGTACAAGTTTAGCTTCATATGTCTTTATTTGAAATTTCATAAATAAAAAAACGTTCTAAAAATGGAATAATCTTATCAATGGGGTTGAGCTAGGGTGGGGCAGGGCCCCACCAAATTGGTCTGCATAGGGCCCCGCACTTGCTAAGACCGGCCCTGATAAAGGAAGCCATTTTTGGTGTGTAAAACATACTTTACATGTGGAAAATGCTTAATAAAATTAGCCCCATGCCTGTGCACCTACTTTGTATGTACAATATATCCCCTGGCAGTTTTATAAGTGCCTTGAGCATATAAAACACTATTCTACAGGGTCAAGCCCCTTATAAAAGTACTAATATAATTTCCAATTAAGAGCAATGAGTAACCATCACCAGATCTCATCCAACATTTCACTGGATGTCCTATCAACAGTTTACAGCAAAAAGTGAATGTGAAACAACTTTTTCAAAAGTCTTACAATCAACTCTATTCCTTTAAGATATATTTTTTTCATCTATATAAAATACAAAAATAGGAACAAAAGACCTCATCAAACTGCAGCTGTTAACTTGAAAAATCAATGTTCATTATGGCTCTCAGTTGAAAGTAATCATCGGTCAGACAAACCTCCCAAAAGCCAGTGTTCAGTATTCTTTTCTAATATTTATTAATGTCCAAAATCTTCGCAATTCTAAGTATCATTTAAAATGTCACTCATAGTACAACACTTTTCTTCATGTCGATTCAAAGAAACTTTGTGCAGTGCTGTTATCCAAATAGGAACGTTTTCACTTGGCACAGCACTGCATTATCCCAGGCACAGAAGTGAGATAGTGTCAGTCCTGATGGGGACCTGTTTCGCCACGCACTTCTTCAAGAGACCTCACTGTGCTAGTAACGCTCATCTTGCTTGCTGATCCTTTGATTTTCATCAGTGCTATCAGCAGTTTATACAAAGGTAAGATAAAGCCTCAACAGACTGAGTCAGTCCTCTTCTAATGTAAGTCTAACTACCAAACACATGAATCCTCTCATCCTATAATTTTGTGCGCACAATTTAATGCATAGCATGCAAAGTTGCACAAACAGGTTATAGATTACCTACGGTTACATGCACAAGTTAGTGCTAATTAGCTAATTTGTCTATTAACAACCAATAATTGGTGTGAACTGCAACAGTCAATTTGTAGTTACATGCATAACTGCATTTCACATTCTATACCTTTAGTGTGCAAATTTCTATAACGAGTAACTGCAAGGGGTGTGTGTGAATGTGGGAGGTTGCATGAGCAGGTCAGGGGCAGGGGCTAAGATTACAGATGTATCAACAGTTACATATTTAGGGACAGACTAACACCAGCCACTATCATAAATGCCAGCCTCCACTACATGCTAACTGCTAATATGAATCCATGCTTAGCACATGCAGTACGCATGTGCCTCTCTTTAGGCAAACCTGTAACAAATTACCCCCTAACTGAACCAGTATAACTCAGAAAGCAAAACTTCTCAAATCTGTCTTTGGAATCACCCAGTCAACCAAATATGCAAAAGATAAATCTGTATATATTGTGTTTCCAATGCATGCAAATTTATCTCATGTATATTCACGGTGGATAAGCTGAAAACTAATGGGCTGGTGGGTTCCTGAGAACATGTTTGAAAAGTCCTGGATTATGAAATTCTTAACTATGAAGATGGATAACTTCACATTTTCTGGGCTCTCTTTAGTAAACTACATTACATGACTATTTAAATGTGTTAATTGCAAAGCAGAATTCCTGTGAAAATAATAATAAGCTGTATTGTATATAAAACAGCACATTAAATCATGTAATTTTGACTAATCCACCCAGTAAGGCAAAAACAATTAAACCTGGGAGGAGGTGTTTGCCAATGTCACTTAACTAAGTGGACACTAATCTCTTTCAGGCCTTCACTGTCACAACCAATCATGTGAACACTAAAGTCCTAGGAACCTTTACCTCCAAGTTTCTAAAGAATACACATTTCGCTCCCCTTCTGCCCCCTCTCTGGGACCCTAATTCCTGTTCTCTCTCACCACCAACAGGTCCCCTTTGGGGATCTTAAACTGGAATGTAAAAATAGTAGAGAGCACTACTGCCTCCTCTTGCAATACTACTTGTAAAAGTGGCACTGGATGTCCTTATGTGGAATGGAGGAGCAGCCTAGTGGCTAATGCAGTGGACTTTGATCCTGGGGATCTGGGTATGATTCCCACCGCAGCTCCTTGTGACTCTGGGCAAGTCACTTAACCCTCCATTGCCCTAGGTACAAATAAGTACCTGTATATAAAGCACTTTGAATGTAGTTGCAAAATCCACAGAAAAGGTGGTATATCAAGTCCGTTTCCTTTCATGTGCTATTTTATCCCACAAGGCCTTTAAGTAAATTAAGAAATAACATCAGCAATGAACCTGGTTGTTAATTTCTGATTTTAACACACTTTAAGTTTCCAAACCACCTGAAGTTTTTCAACTGTTTTTAGGAGTCGTCTGTTCAGCTGAACTCGTTCTCACTGCTGTGCATCGAAGAGTCAAGAGATTTTCTCTGATTATCTACTACTATCTAAAGAAAAACAAAAAAATTCTATTGCAGATATGACACAGGAATTCTTGAGAGTTGTGACTGACAGTTTCTGACAAGAAAAACACTTATACACAATGATTTGTTTTATTTTAATAAGAACATGAAAACCCTAGACAGCCCTTCACAAAATGAAAATGCAGAAAGTAAAATTAAAACAATTTCAGATTAAATGGCTTACACTTCTTTTTAATAACCATGAACATATGAACAGGCTACTAGGTGGCACTTCAGTACCATTGGAAAAGTATCCCTCTGTCAAACTTTCCAATATGCTGTGTAATAAAATCCACCATTTAAACTGCAGATATTTAAATCTCAATAAAATTTTATTTGGAAAGTTTTTACCTAAATATCTCTCAACAATTGAAAATGAATTCTCATTCTCATTGGGGCAAAAATCAAAGGTCCCAAATGAGCACAAATGCCAGAAGTGAAACAAATCCCTGGATCACCAGCAAAGCGACACACACACAGACCGAAGGGGACAGTTCATTGCTGTAGGTACTAGCTTGTTATGAGCCTGGTGACCCATAACAGACGTTGGTTCTCCTTTGGCTGAATTTTTTTTTTAACTCTACTTGCTAGTTCTGAACTCATCTCTTCATGAAGGTTTTATTGAAAGGAAGACTAAATGCAATGTGCCTTTGTTGTAATTCGGAAAAAACAGTTGTGGCATTTCAAAAATTCTAAAAATATCTACTTTAATGAAAAGTGTTTTGCTACAAACCTAAGTTTTTCACTAAAGAAACGATTCTTCTTGCACCTCCTCAAAACAGCAGTGGACATTCCCTCAGTGCAGACATACCACCGCAAAAATAAAGGGAGTGTTTGAACAACTCTGATCCCCCTTGTACTACAGAGGACTGAGAAGCAGCCAGTCAGTCTCTTTCATTCCAGCCTTCAGTGGACTGTACACATTTAAATGCTTGCTACTTCCTTCCTTACTCTATGGGATAGCACCAATATTTTTCTCCTAAACTGTTCCATTGCTGGGATAAGCTTGTTGTAGGCTAAGCAGGTGGCAGAAAGAGGGAAAGGGAGAAAGAAGGTGCTCATGCTTTTAAAGCATTTCCAAACCTGACACATTCTATGGGAACACCATTCAGTGTCTGTGATAGGAAAGAGGTAGTGTACCTTCTGCTTGAATTAGGAACTGTGTGCGACAGTGTGATTTTCCTGTACATTTTCAGTACTAGACAATGCAGACAAATGTGGCTGGAGCATTTCAGATGAACTGACTCCACATTACTTCCTCTTTTCCTGGTTTGTATGGACTGGGAGAAAGCCTCAAACGGATACTTTCTAACAACGAGCCAGTTTAGATTCATGAGCCTTCAGTGTTCCAACAGCATCTTTTACAGCATGGTAGATAATATTCTTTACCTGTACGAAAAAAGTAGAAATGCAAACATATAGAATTTTATACATATGCTCAGGCAGTGCTTTTATGTTTTACATGTAATATTAATGGAAAAATAACTGTGCTACAGCCAAAACAGAAGTATTGGCCAATAGCTATATCATTCTATGGAAGGTAAAGAAGGAATACTTGAAAATCCACATACATGACTCTATACTGTCCACAAATTTAACAGGGAAACCAAACCACTATTTCATGAAAATGGGTCTTTTACAGTGGTATTTTGTTCTGCAACTCTGACCAGTTGTGCAGTTCTAACAGAAAAGTTTTCTTGGTCTTCTAGATTTGGCCTTTGCTTGAACAGTTCAATATAACCTCTTTGTTAACAATGTTTCTGATAATTTAAGGTGTTAGCTGGAAGCATTTAAAGATTTTTAAAATAGCCTTCCTCTGCTCTGTAAGAGTGACTTATCTTCATTTTCAAATGCTTAGACAGCTGTTTGGAGGAGCCTACAGTTGCTGAAAGTAGACAGAGCAACAGTCACAACCTGTGAGAGGAAAAATTCTAGACCTAGTCCTTAGTGAAGCGCATGAGCTGGTGCTGGGTCAGCTTGATAACAGTGATCATAATATGATCAGATTTGAAATCAGCTCTGAAGTAAGTACACACAGGAAATCCAATACGTTAGCATTTAACTTTCAAAAAGGAGACTATAACATGAGAAGAACAGTGAAAAACAAAAACTTAAGAGGAGCAGCTGCAAAGGTAAAAAATTTACATCAGGCATGGATGCTGTTCAAAAATACCATCCTAGAAGCCCAGGTCAGTTATATTCCATGTGTTAATTAAAGAGAAAAGAAGGCCAAACAGTCGGCATAGTTAAAAAGTGAGGAGAAGGAAGCTATTAGAGCTAAAAGAAAATCCTTCAGAAAATGGAAGAAGGATCCGACTGAAAATAATAGGAAACAGCATAAGGAATGGCAAGTCAAATGTAAAGTGCTGATAAGGAAGGCAAAGACAGACTTTGAAAAAAAGATTACGTTGGAGGCAAAAACACATAGTAAATTTTTTTGTAGGTATATTAGAAGAAGGCAGAAAAAGAATCAGATGAACCGCTACCGTGTTTCCCCGAAAATAAGACACTGTCTTAAATTAAATTTTGCTCCCCAAGACCTGCTAGGTCTTATTTTTAGGGGAGGCCTTATTTTTCGGGGAAACATCGGGTCGCCCCCCCCCTGAGATCGCCGGCTCCCTCCGCCCTCAGTCGCTCCCGGAACTAACCTCTTAAACGCTTCCTTTCACCATTCATCTTCGCACTCGCCGCAAGCAGCAGGGCAGGCCACTCCTTCCTTCCATGTCCCGCCCTTGCCTGACGTAACGTAACGTCAGGCGAGGGCGGGACACGGAAGGAAGGAGTGGCCAGCCCTGCTGCTTGCGGCGAGTGCGAAGGTGAAAGGAAGCGTTTAAGAGGTTAGTTCCGGGAGCGACTGAGGGCGGGGGGAGCCGGCGATCTCGGTTGGGGGGGTGACCCCGATGTTTCCCCGAAAAATAAGGCCTCCCCTGCTAGGTCTTACTTTCGGGGGAGGCCTTATATTTTCAAATTGCAGCAAGACCTCTACTAGGTCTTACTTTCGGAGGATGTCCTATTTTCGGGGAAACACGGTAGATGACCGAGGGGTAAAATGGGCAATCAAGGAAGACAAAGCCACAGCGGAGAGATTACATGAATTCTTTTTTTTCAGTCTTCACCAAGGAAACTTTGGGACAGATACTGGTACCAGAAATAGTATTCAAAGCTGACAAGTCACAGAAACTGAATCAAATCTATGTAAACCTGGAAAATGTAATGGGGCAATTTAAAAAATAGCAAATTGCCTGGACTGGATGGTATTCATCCCAGAGTACTGATAGAATTGAAAAATTAACTTGCAGAATTGTCAGTAATATATAACTTATCTGTAAAATCAAGCATGGTACCGGAAGATTCAAGGGTAGTCAATGTAACACTGATTTTTAAAAAGGGTTCTAGAGGTGATTGGGGAAATTATAGACCAGTGAGCCTGATGTTGGTAATGGGCAAAATGGCAGAGACTATTATTATAAAGAACAAAATTACAGAGCATATTCAAAAGCATGAATTAATGGATTTTCAAAAGGAATCTGACAAAGTTCCTTATGAAAGACTCCAGAGGAAATTGGAGAGCCATGAGATAGGAGGTAATGTTCTATTGTGGATTAAAAACTGGTTAAAAGATAGAAAACAGAGTAGGGTTATATGGTCAGTATTATCAATGGAGAAGGGTAGGTAGTGGGGTTCTGCAGGGGTCTGTGCTGGGACCACTGCTTTTTAACGTATTTATAAATGATCTAGAGATCTAGTGAGGTAAATAAATTTGCTGAAGACAAAGTTATTCAAAGCTGTTGAATCGCAAGATGACTGTGAAAAATTACAAGGGGACCTTACGAGATTGTGAGACTGGGCATCCAAATGACAGATGACATTTAATGTGAGCAAGTGAAAAGTGATGCATGTGGGAAAGAGGAACCCAAATTATAGCTATGTAATGCAAGGTTCAACATTAGGAGCCACCAATCAGGAAAGTAATCTAGGTGTCGTCGTTGATGATACGTTGAAACCCTCTGCTCAGTGTATAGCAGTGGCTAAGATAGTAAATAGAATGTTAGGTATTATTAAGAAAGGAATGGAAAACAAAAATGAGGACGTTATAATGCCTTTATATTGCTCCATGGTGCAACCACCTCGAATACTGTGTGCAATTCTGGTCACTGCATATTAAAAAAGAATATAGTGGAATTTGAAAAGGTACAGAGAAAGGCGATGAAAATGATAAAGAGGATAGGACAACTTCCCTATGAGAAAAGGCTAAAGCACCTGGGGCTCTTCAGCTTACAGAAAAGATGGCTGAGGGGAGATATGATAGAGGTCTATAAAATAATGAGTGACGTGGAAGGAGTGGACGTGAACCGCTTGTTTACTCTTTCCAAAAATACTAGGACTAGGGTCACGCAATGAAGCTACTAAGTAGTAAATTTAAAACAAATTGGAGAAAATATTTCTTTAATCAATGTGTAATTAAATTCTGGACTTTGTTGCCAGAGAATATGGTAAAAGCAGTTAGCTTAGTGGGGTTTTAAATAGATTTGGATAACTTCCTAAAAGAAAAGTCCATAAGCCATTATTAAGATGGATTTGGGGATAATCCACTGCTTATTTCTAGAAGAAGCAGAATAAAATGTATTGTAGTGTTTTGGGATCTTGCCAGGTACTTGTAACCTGGATAGGCCACAGCTGGAAACGGGATGATGGGCTTAACGGACCTTCAGTTTGTCCCAGTATGGCAATGCTTATCCTATATAATAATTCTCACCTCCAACATTCTGAGGCTGCCTGGGACCGTGACATCCGCCGGAGGTGGTCTGCTTCATGCTGTAGATAATAGCGACGTCAGGGAGAGGGGAGGAGCCGCGATGCAGGGAGCAGTAAATCGGCTGCGGCGAGTGTCCAATGGGAGGGGGAGGAGTAGGGAAACACTAGGAATCCAATGTGGAGGAAGCGGGTGAGGGCTCAGGGCGGGGTCCAGTCAGTGGCGACTCGGACGACGGAGAAGGGAAAGAGCAGCAGATCCGACCCCCAGCGCAGACGTCATCCCCGTTCACTCAAAACAAAGCAAGCAAACCTATGACATGCTGCAGGACGTTTAATACACAGGAGTGGAAGTGAGCAAAGCAACTCTACAGTAAGCAAGGAAGCCCATTGGTTAATCTCTGTTTCCACTCCCCTACGCAGCCGTCATTGGTATAAACAAAAAAAAAAGCAAACCTAGGAGCTGCTGTTTCACATTGTCGTTTTTAAATTGTTGTTCCATCTGAAACAAGTCTAAAGCTGTTTCAACTGGATACACAGTGCCTTAAAACGTGGAGGACAAAAGGAGGGGGGGAGACAGACCCTGCAACTGGGAGGGGGGAGACCCAGCAACAGGGAGGGAGGGGGGTGGGACCCTGCAACTGGGAAAAGCGGAGGGAAGGAGGGGGGGGGGGGTGGACCATGCAACTGGGAGACAGACCGGGGGGGGGGGGGGGGGGGGGGTGACCCTGGCACTGGGAGGGAGGGGGGACCCTGGCACATACTCTCATTCTCACTCGCACCCAGTCTCACTTTCTCTGTCACACACACACACTCGCACATTCACTCTCTCTCACACAGTCACTCTCACATACACACTCTCAAACATACACACTCCAAGGAAAACCTTGCTAGCGCCCGTTTCCTTTATTTATTTATTGCACTTGTATCCCACATTTTCCCACCTATTTGCAGGCTCAATGTGGCTTACAAATACCTGTAGTGGCAATGCCATTTCAGGGTACAAAATACAGTTGGTGTTACAAAGATAATAAGAATAACAAGGTTCACATGTCAATATAATCAAACAGTTATTCATTTAATCTCTCCGCTATCGCTTTGTCTTCCCTGATCGCCCCTTTTACTCCTCGGTCATCTAGCGGTCCAACCGTTTCTTTTGCCGGCTTCCTGCTTTTAATATACCTAAAATGTTTTTTACTATGTGTTTTTGCCTCCAACGCAATCCTTCCCTCTTAGCCTTCCTTATCAGTGCTTTGCATTTGACTTGACATTCCTTAAGCTGTTTCTTGTTATTTTCAGTCGGTTCCTTCTTCCATTTTCTGAAAGATTTTCTTTGAGCTCTAATAGCTTTGTTCACCTCACTTTATAACCACGCCAGCTGTCATTTGGTCTTCCGTCCTCCTTTTTTAATACGTGGAATATATTTGGCCTGGGCTTCCAGGATGGTGTTTTTGAACAGCATCCACGCCTGATGTAAATTTTTGACCCTCGCAGTCGCTCCTCTAAATTTTTTTTTTCACCGTTCTTCTCATTTTATCATAGTCTCCTTTTTTAAAGTTAAACGCTAACGTATTTGATTTCCTATGTATACTTACTTCAAAGCTAATATCAAATCCGATCATATTATGATCACCGCTATCAAGTGGCCCCAGCACCATTACCTCCCGCACCAGATCATGCGCTCCACTAAGGACTAGGTCTAGAATTTTTCCTTCTCTCGTTGGCTCCTGTACCAGCTGCTCCATAAAGCAGTCCTTGGTTTCATCAAGGAATTTTACCTCTCTAGCGTGCCCCGATGTTACATTTACCCAGTCAATATAGGGGTAATTGAAATCACCCATTATTATTGTGTTGCCCAGTTTGTTTGCGTCCGTTCATCCTGGCCAGGCGGACGGTAGTACACTCCTGTCACTAACCTTTTCCCCTTTACACATGGAATTTCAATCCACAGTGATTCCAAGAAGTGTTTTGCTTCCTGCAGAATTTTCAATCTATTTGATACAAGGCTCTCGTTAATATACAATGCTACCCCTCCAAAAATTCGATCCACCTTATCACTACGATATAATTTGTACCCCGGTATGACAGTGTCCCACTGGTTATCCTCCTTCCACCAGGTCTCAGAGATGCCTATTATATCTATTTTTTCATTTAGTGCAATATATTCTAACTCTCCCATCTTATTTCTTAGGCTCCGGGCATTCGCATATAGACATATGTTTGTTGTTCCTATTTACATCATGCTTAGTACTTGACAGTATTAATTTGCAATCTTTTGTCTGATTTGTATTTAAGGACACCTGATCTACTACGGTTTTTGCAACCTAACTATCAGGATACCCTATCTTTCCTGTTTTGGTGATATCTTTTTTTTTTTTTTTTAACATATATTTATTGATGACAGAGAAAAACAAGAACAGCAACCAACATGATGCAGTTTACCTTATAACATCCAATTCCACAAACCATAATACATTGAAACTCTTCATTTCTAGCTATCATCATACATTTTAACATTTTTTCCCCTCCCACCAACCCTTTCCTCCCTTCCCCCCTTTCCCCCCCCCACCCCCCATGCCAAGCTTCTACTCAGTATTTATTATCCATTGAGTACTCTACTACGTGCTCGTGGAGTTAATGTGTTCAAAAAGGGCATCCAGCATTGGAGATACTGTTCACCTTTTGGTGTTGCTAAGTCTGGTGCCTCCTTTCTTTCCATTGCACTAAGTGAAATCATGTATGCTCTCCAAAGTTGGATAGATGGCTTTTCCTCTTGCAACCACAGTTTAAGTATTGTCCTTTTACCCATCATCACTGATCGCCTCTGGAAATGTCGAAGGCCGACCCTGCTGGACCCTTGATTTGTAAATTCCTCAAATAATAGCCTTGGGTGGCTTTTCCATTGAATCGTCCACATCTTTGATACATGTGTACACATTTGAAACCAAAATCTCAATACTGGTGGGCAATGCCAAAACATATGTCCCAGGTGCGCTCCTTGCCCCTCACACTTTGGGCAATCATCTTGTGATCTCAATGTTGCTTGAAATGCCCTGTGTGGTGATATGTAAAGTCGCATCAAAATTTTATATTGCATTTCCCTTATTTCAGTAGCCCCAAACTTCTTGTAACATGACTGCAAACAGGCCTGTATTACATTACTCCCTATGCTACAACCCAGTTCCCTTTCCCACATCTGTGTCAGTTTTGGGTAGTGTGCCATAGGCATAGCTTCTTGTATCTGCAAGTGATAGTATTTCAACGGTACTGATTTCTGGGCCTCTAGATCATAGACCTCTGTTATCTGTTCTCGCACTTTGAATTGTAGCGATGACCCTGGGAGGGACCGAATATAGTGATTCAGTTGTTCATATGCCAGGAAATCTCTTATCTCCATCCCTTGGCAGCCCTGCATTTCCTCCTGAGACCTTAGCGTTCCATCCCTCCGCAGGACCTGGAACAAGAAGAAAATGCCTGCTGCCCTCCATTTACAAAATGTTAGAGAGGAGCTTCCCACTGGGAAATCCATGTTACCTCCGATCGGCAGAAAGGGTGAGACTTTCACATTAAGACCAAGGAGTTTACCTAGCCATGCCCATGCCCTCTGAAGTGGGAGGAGCAACGGTTTGATATATGCTTGTATTGTTACTTTGCTAGGTCCCGCATGTAACCAATAGCTAAAGTGTACCTCTCGTAGCATCCTACACTCTGCTTCTGGGTATGTGAAATATGATGTCCCTCTAAACCAATCTGCTATGTGCCTCATGCATCCCGCCACCGATATCCATTTAACATTGAGAGCTCCCAGCCCCCCTTTGGCCCTCGTCAAATATGTTTGTTGCATAGTGACTCGAGCTCGTTTCCCATTCCATAAAAATTGTTTGAGCAGTTTATAAAGATCTAGCTCATCCTTACGGGTTATGAATAACGACAACACTTGTACTACATACATCCATTTCGGTACTATAATCATATTATAGATTGCAATTCTACTGAAGAGTGATAAGGCAAGCTTTTGCCACATCAATAAAGTTGTTTTTGTCATCTCCCACAGAGGCTCTAGGTTGATTTTATGTATGTGATCTAGGTGGGGGGAAAGATAAGACTCCCAAATATTTAATTTTATCCATGCTCCATTGTAATGGGAATGGCCCCACCCATTGTGTTTTTATTTCTTGTTTGGTCGGTAGCGCTACTGATTTTTGTTTGTTTAATACAAAGCCAGAAAGATAACTAAATTCTTCCACTGCTTCTAAAAGATTAGGTAAGGAGTTCTGTGGGTCCGTCAATGTGAGCAATATGTCGTCGGCGAAGGCTAAGATTTTAATTGGCAACCCAGGGATTACCACCCCCGCAATCTCAGCATTCTTCCCCACCGTTCGTAGAAAAGGTTCGATATACAACAGGAAAAGCAAAGGTGACAGGGGGCATCCCTGCCTTGTGCCCCTCTGTACTGGGAACGCTGAGGATGCCATACCATTCACCACTATATGTGCTGTTGGCTCTGCATAAAGGGCAGACACTGCTCTAAGATACCATCCGTCAATGCCCATATATTTTAACACTTCAAACAAATATCCCCATCTCACTTTATCAAAAGCTTTGGCTGCATCCAAGCTTGTCAGTAATAACGGTTCTCCCATCCCCTTACTATGCGCCAACGCCAGTAACGCCCTGCGGACATTGAGGCCTGGATGCCGTCCCCTCACGAAGCCCACTTGATGGTCAGCTATAATGTGTGGGAGATGTTGTGCCAAACGATCTGCTAGCACTTTAGCTAATATTTTAAGATCTACATTTAATAGGGATATTGGTCTATATGCTTCCAGATCCTCCTGAGATTTCCCTGGTTTAGGCAGCAAGGTTATCAGCGCGTCATTTGTTTTTGGGAATAATCTTCCTTGCTCTATGGCCTCCTCAAAATATTCTGTTAATGGTATCAATATTCTATGGGCCATCATTTTGTAATATTCTGTTGAGAACCCATCTATCCCGGGGCTTGTTCCCCCTAAAAGAGCTACAATTACTTTTTTCACTTCCTGCAAACTTAGCGGGGCATTCAGCTGGGTTCTCATCTCCGGCGGCAGCTGTGGCATCCCTGAATCCTCCAAGTAATCTTGGATCACTGTACCCTCCACCTCTGGCTCAGCTTTGTATACCCCAGTGAAGTAGTCCTGAAATAGCTGTAATATTTCTGTTGGCTTGTGCTTTCTGGTACCCTCTGTAGTTTTTAATGTATGAATGAAAGTCTGCCCAGCCCATACCTTTGTTAGTCTTGCTAATAACTTCCCGCTCCGGTTCCCAAATTTATAATATTGGAATCGTCTATGTGTCAGATATTTTTGCGTCCTTTCATGAATTAAGGTGTTTAGGCCTGCCAGATCAGCCATCATTTGTTCATAATGTGCCTTAGTTGGATTATTTTGATGATTTCTTTTGGAGCGTAGGTATTGACGTTCTAGTTGTATTATTCCTTGTGCTATTCTTTTGTTTCTACCCGCCACATAGCTAATGATATCCCCCCGAATAACTGCCTTTGAAGCTTCCCAAAATAGTCCCGGTGTATCTTGGTGTTGCTTGTTTGTCTCTGCATACATCTCCCATTTCTTCTCTAAGAATGCCCGGAATTCTGGGTTGTTTGACAGATAAGCCGGGAATCTCCAGCGTCTATATTGTTCCACTGGGGGTCCCATTGTTAACTCCACCCAAATTAACGTGTGGTCCGATATTGCCATCGGACCCACCTCCGCTTTAAGCACTGCAGGGAATAGTGTGTTGGTTACCAATATATAGTCTATCCGCGACCAGGACCGGTGTACTTTGGAGAGATGCGTGTAGTCTCGTTGTGTCGGGTGTAAAAGGCGCCAGGGATCCACTAATTCCAACATTTTGCACAAGTAGTCCATTCCCTTGCCCCTTCGCATCGCTCCCCAGGCCATCGCCACTGAACGATCCATACTAGGATCTAAGACCTGATTAAAATCGCCCATTAGTATCCATGGGGCAGTGTCATATTTGAGTCCTAATTGTACCAAAGTATGCAGAAATTTTGGATCCCTTGTGTTTGGCCCATAAATTCCACATATATAATACTCTTGCCCTAGATAATTTAGGTGTATCAATATGTATCTTCCCTCTTTATCTTTTTCTACCATCCTGGACATGCCGGGGATGCCTCTTTTTATAAGTAGGGCCACTCCCCCTCTACGACCTCCCGCAGATGAGTAATAACAATCTCCCACCCATTGTTGTTTCAATTTTTGATGCTCTGAATCAGTGAGCTTAGTTTCTTGTAAACATGCTATTGTTGCACTATGCTTCTTTAGGTGGGCCAAGATCTTAGATCTTTTTATTGGGGAGGTTATCCCCGACACATTCCAGGACACCAAGCGTACTTTTGTTGGTCTAGCCACTACCTTTATAAGCACAGGGGCGTGGACAAGCCTTTAACCATTTCCAAGGTTCTGGGTCCCCCAGCCTAGACCCTTCACCTTCCAGCCTAACTTCCACCTTATGTTTGATTCTGTGTCCCGTAGTTACTATATGATACCCTATGGATCTTGGCATAGATTGTCCCTCCCTTCCCTCCCCTCTCTCTAACCCCCCCCCCCTGTCCTATTATCCCCCCCCATCTTGCTTTACCTTTTCCAGCGTGTTTGTTATCTCACACGCGGGTCCGCTTGATGCTCCCGGCACCCCACCCCCTCCCCCAAGATGTGTACATAGATTCCCCTTTATTCCCTTTAACCTTAGCAAATCATTCAACATTTAACATTTTAATTGTACTTATCTGATAGTTAAAACTTGAAAGAGTTTTGTCCATTACTACTGCCACAGTTCTATAAAGTTATCTTCCACTAGTTGCAGTCCCCTTGTACTTTTGGTCACTTCCAGATATCAAGCAAAGAAGTCATGGTCTTTCTTCTGCGGAGTTTATCCAACACAGGGCGGCCTCTGCTGTTGCAAAAGATTTCCACCCATTACTCGTTTGTATCCTCAAAAGCGCAGGATATTGAAGCATAAATCTTTGTTTCTTTTCCACTAATCTGGTGCAGGCCGGTGTGAAGGCTCGGCGTCGTGCCGCCAAGGTGGCTGAATAATCTTGAAATATTTTTATGGCATCGCCTTCAAATTTTGCCTCTTCCTTGTTGTTTTTGTATAATCTGAGTATTGCTGCTTTCTGCGCATACCGATGAAATTTAGCAATAATCACTCTTGGCCTAGCGTCCCTCGTTTGTTTCTGGCCTATTCTATGTGCTCTGTCCAAATGAATGCCACCACCTTCATTAGCCTCTGGGAACCGTGCTTGTAGCCATATTTCTAGTGTAGCTTTTATATCTCCATCAGCCAATGTTTCAGGGAACCCTACAAATCTCAAGTTTTCCCTTCTAGCACGGTTTTCCAATTCGTCCAGTTTTTCTTGGTATTCTCTAGTCGCTTTTTCCAGTTTCACAATGCTTTCCGCATGGTTATTCTGGACATCTTCCACCTCCGATACCCGCGTTTCCAATTCGCCAGCACGACAGGACAACTCAGAGGTGACTGCCGTAATCCCAGCAATTTGCTCAGCTAATTGGGTGAAGCGCGAATCTAGCGTGTGTACTACCGCCTCTGTGAGCTCCAGCACTAGAGTCCGAGGGCCTCTGGGGTGGCGAAGCAGACGGTGATGTCGGCGCCATTTTGTTTTCCGCTCCTCGGAGTCTGTCATCTTTCCTTTTAGATGTTTTTGCAGTTGCCGACATCCCTGCTTGTATCAGAAATTTGTCCATGCACTCCTGCACCGTTACCGCTGTGTATTTTGGCTCTTAGGGGAATATAACTCGTTGCAAAATTTGGGTTAGGAGCGAGTTCCGGAGCCAACGATGAGACCCACGTCCACCGTTGCTTACAGCATCACGTGACCCCGTTTTGGTGATATCTTTAGTTTAATAATTTTTATTGATGAAAGCAGAGATAAAACAATTCCATATTAACAAGGATAACTCAGGCAATTAACATTGCATGCCTGTACTAATACAGCAAAAATTGCTATCATCAATTTCTTTATTTCTTCACCCCCCTCCCCCCCCCCCTCCGTATTACTATATTAATTGACAATGGCATATGCATACAAAGGTGTTATACATAACTATTATTCATAAATCTGCCTGTGATTTTGGAATGTATCAACTAGCAACCTGAGCATTATGTAACAAAATTTAAATAAATATAAATCACTGGTACCATTCTTTGTGCTTAGTTTTTATTCCTTTACTCTATTATACTGTGGCTCTGCCAGTCAGCAAGTTATCACCCACTAAACAGGAGAACCACATCACATCTGCATGGTACCACTATCTCCATCAGGCTTTATTTCTTTCTTTTTGAAGTTAGTTTATCTGCACAGTGCACATCAAGGGTCCTATTTACTAAACCGTTCCAGAGGCGTATTAGCCTTTTTAGTGCGCACTGCGCAGGTGTCCACACTATTCTGAAGGCGCCCACACAGCATATGCCAATTTGTTCACTCTATTTAGATTATGTTTCAACATTTTATTGATGGTATATGTTATCACAGCAACAATCATGGGTGCACACAGTGTTGCCCTAAGATATCCATTCCCATAATTCCATTACAACATCCATCATCAAACTTTTTATGCCTCCCATTCTCCCTTCTACCCACCCTATAACTCTTCCAACCGAGCCTTAGGGTCTTATATTCTTGGTGGAATCCCTCCTATTCTTCTTTCCCGTGAGTGCTACTGCTTAGAACCCCCCCCCCCTTTTCCCCATCCCTTTCCTCCCACCCAACCCTTTCCCTCCAGCAACACAGGATATGACACCTTTGCCAGCTCCTCTAACTTGTAATCAGGAGAAACGCGCTTAAGCAACGGGGTCCAAGGTCCCCATGTTCTCTAAACCAGTGTATAGGTATCCGCCTATGCCCCCGTCACGCCTATAGTATGTGGGGAGGATCTGCTCATCACTTACTGCCTCAGACCTTTTATGTGTGACTACCCCCTCCTCCCCCAGGCCATGTGTTCAATGTTCGATATACTGTAATACCGATTTTAAAAGTTTAATAAGTAGCTCCTTCCTCTAGGTGTCAGGGTCTCCCACATTGGTTCCCATTGTGCCCTGAACCTCTGTCCCGGTGTACTATCTATCTCTCGGACTCCACATCGGTCAATTCGCATTTGTTTAATCATTTGGCCCCGCCATACCTGTAGGGAAGGTTCTGATACATCTCTCCAGAACTGCAGAATAGAAGTAATGCCATAATACATTCCAATGCATAAGAAGGCTTTAAATCCCTCTGGCGGCGTTGTTGTGTATTTAAAGTTATTGAATAATATTAGTGGGTCTCTAAGAAAGGTGCAATTCCAAATCCTGTCTATCTCCTGCCCCACCCTTAACCAAAAACTTTTGACATGTTTGCAGCTCCAAAACATATGCCCCAGAGAGGCCATCTCATAATTACATTTCGGACAGTTTCCGTTTTCCGCAAATCCTGCCTTAAATGCCCTGCTCGGGGATACATGGGTTCTTAGGAGCCATCTGTACAATCTCTCTCTCTGCGGTATTGACAATCTTTGCCCGTACAGTGATTTCAGATACATTTTACAGACCTCGGGGGAAATCACACATTCTAAGTCACGTGACCATCTTCCTGCCAACCCCTTGTAATCTAGTTCAGCCGTTGAATCCTTAAGCTGCTGATGGTGAAACTTCAAAGGAACAGTAAGCTGAGCTCCCAGGGTGAAATCCTCTGAAAGGACTTCTACTACATCCTCCGTTAAATCTTTCCAATCTATAGAGGCCAAATAGTGTTTTAATTGGTAATACGCAAAATGGTTATTTCCTGAGATCTTATACTTTTGTTGAAGCTCTGGGTAAGAATATATCTTTCCTTCCTCCGTCACTATATGTGCCAAGTATATCATTCCCTGTTTTTCCCATTTACGAAATATTCCACCTCCCTGTCCCGGTATAAAAGCCGGATTATTACAAATCGACAACCAAGGTGTTACCCGGGCCGAGAAGTGGTGTCTCCTACATGTCCACTTCCAGGTCTCCCTGAGAGCTCGCAACAGGGGATGTATTTTGAATGCATCCGGGGGTGGAGTAACTCCGGTGTGTAGTAATGAACTAAAATGTATCCCTGGGAACCTGGAGACCTCCACAGAAGTCACCGAAAAGTCTGTAGTCCCCCGGTACCAATCATTTATGTGTCTCATTGAACTGGCAACCGTCAAGAACTTAATATTTAAAAGACCCATTCCTCCCACGTCCCGTGGTGTTGTAAGCTGCTCATATGTTAATCTAGGTTTTTTCCCTTGCCAAAGGTATCCCTGTAGTAGTTTAATAAGTAATTTGTCATCCCTAGATTTAAAAAAGAGGGGCAACTGTTGGAATACATAAAGCCATTTGGGAGCAATCATCATGTTGAAAAGCGCAATTCGTCCCCAAATTGTTAGTGGTAAGTCTCGCCACATGGTCAGTTTACATTTAGTCATATCCATAAGGGGACCTATATTGTCCTTGTATAATGAAGCCAAATTTTTGGAAATCATCACCCCCAAATATTTCAATTTAGAATCTACCCATGCAATGGGGAACTCCCCTTGCCAATGCGCCCTGGTAGTCTCATCAAGGGCCATCGCTCCCGATTTATCGTAATTTAGGGAAAACCCTGACAGATCACCATATTCCCGGATCACCTCCAGGGCAGTTGTTAAGGAGCGTTGAGGGTCAGTGAGTAACATAAGAATGTCATCCGCATAGGCTAGAACTTTCACCTCTTGCTCTCCCAGTCTCACTCCGCTTATCCCAGTATCCGAGTTTAGCAACCTAAGCAACGGTTCCAGTGTCAAGTCAAATAACAGAGGTGAGAGGGGACAACCCTGACGAGTTCCCCTTTCCACAGTAAATCTTGTCGTTGTCCCACCATTAACCACTACCTGTGCGTTCATGTCATTGTAAAGGGCCTGAACTGCTCGTATAATTCTAGTCGGCAATTTTATCCACTCTAACAACTCAAATAGGAAGTCCCAGCTGACCCTATCGAATGCCTTAGCGGCATCTAAACTGACCACCAGTCCAGGAATTTTCTGGTGTCTACACTGGGCCATGGACATCAATGTTCTCCGAACGTGCAGTACCGACTGTCTCCCTGGTATAAACCCTACTTGTGCTGGTCCAATGATTTTAGGAAGGTATATTTTAAGGCGCTCAGCTAGAATCTTTGCCAATAACTTAATGTCCACATTAATTAATGAGATAGGTCTGTACGACTCTGGTTCTTCTATAGCTTTCCCAGGTTTTAATAGTAAGGATATACACGCGGTGTTCTCGTGCAGAGGAAACTTCCCCTCCGAGATGACCGCTTGATGGTATGCGTATAGGGGGCCTAGCAGTGAGAGCTCCAACATTTTGTAAAATTCACCGGAGTATCCATCTACCCCAGGAGCTGAGTGGGATTTTAGTCCCTTAATCGCGGTTTGCAACTCCTTTAGCTGTATCGGAGAGTCTAACATAGCTATCTCTTCCTCTCCCAAATGCGGCATATTAGTTTTCTTTAGAAACTCTCCAATTTCTTGTCTCCCTTTCAATTTATCCTTTTTGTATAAATGCTTAAAGTGTTCTTGTAAAGTGCTCTGTATCTCTTCTAGCTTATTGGTAATACCTCCCTTCTTATCCCGAATTACTGGGATCGTCCGGTTTCCGCCCCTCTTATTAACCATCCTTGCTAAAAGTCCTCCGGCCCTATTGCCAAACCTGTTAAACTTATATTTTTGGAAGGTCTGATTTCTCAGTTCATTTTCATGCAGCATGGAATTGACGGAGGCTTGTATAGCCAAGTATCTGTCTTTATTAGTTTCTGTTGGCTGCGCCAAATATCGGCGCCTTGCCCCCGTCAATTGCCTATTCAGGTTAATTAAACTACGTGTTGACCTTTTCCTCCTAGCCGCAACATATGCAATCAGGTCTCCCCGTAAGACGGCCTTCCCGGTGCACCAGAATAGTTGAGGGTTAGATTGATGGGCTTTATTAAAATGTGTATACTCATCCCACCGGGCCTTTAAAAATTTTTGGAATGATTTATCATTAGCTAAATAACTCGGGAATCTCCAACGTCTAGACGTTGCCGAGCTACGTGCGCCTTCCAATTCAATCCATACGGGGTTATGATCAGAGATCAGTATCTCTTCCATTTTAGAATTGGTAACCTGAGAGAACAGTGTCTCTGACACGAAAATATAATCTATCCTTCCCCATGTTCCATGGGCCCTCGATCTGTGTGAGTACTCCTTAGTCTCTGGGTGCAAGTTCCTCCAAGCATCTATCACAGAGAGAGAATGTCCAAATTCTTTCAGCACTCTCCCTTCCTTGCGGCCTACATGCGCAAGCCCTCTCACCCCTGTGCTATCTAGTCCGGGGTCCAACAAACAATTCATATCTCCCATCACAATCAAGTCTTTATCTTGATATGGTGTCATCAGCCTTAACAAATTAGGGAAGAATGACCTCTCTGGTGGCGTGGGGGCATATACATTTAAAATATATAATTCCCTCCCCTGTAGCCATAATTTGACCAAAAGATACCGCCCCGCAGGGTCTTGCAACTCCTTTTTGACTGAATAGGCCAAACGTTTGTGAAAACATATCGCTACTCCGCTCTTTCTGCCCTCCGCTGAAGCGTAGAGTACCTGCCCAACCCAACTTTGTTGGAGCTTGTCATGTTCTAAGTCTGTTAACTTTGTTTCCTGTAGACAAACAATATCAGCATTTAAGTATTTTAGATGTTTTAAAATCTTTTTTCTCTTGCATGGGGATGTTATACCCCCAACATTCCATGATATTAATTTACAGTGTGGTACAGATAGGAATATGGTACCACTCTAAGGCAAAGTTATATCGTTTAGCAGCTGGGTCCCAGCCCCTCCCCAGCCGCCGCTTGGAGTGTATTAGCACTCCATCAACTGTGGCGGCCTTCACTGAACAAGTAAGTTCCAATTTATGTCTCTCCTGTCTGATATTATCTTAATTAGGAAACTTTCTCTTCGTGTCTCTAAGTGTGCTAACTGGTGTCCCTGTGTGTTATTTCTTTTCTGTTGTTGCTTTGCGCCCTCCCCCCCTCCCCCCCGTATCCCTCCCATCGTGATTGAACCTGTGTGAACTTCTGTCACCTACATGAAGCCCCTGACGTGACCTTCCCCCCCTTTGTTCTGTATCACTTCCTCCCTCCTATTATGTTCTACTTTGATGTATGTTAGAGTCTGGTTTCCGGGTCACATTTAAATCTCACATTATATTAACTTAATCCAACAGTGCAACTGAGAATATATCAAACAGTGTAACTTCCAACATAGATAATAACAATAGGAGACCCACTCCCGAGGCACCCTACAAAGGCCTCACTCCAGAGGTTCCTTTGGGATATTAAGAGGCAAAATGCCTCGTGCATGAGCCTGCAAATCCTAGACAGTGTCATCACATCTACCTTTACCAGTCCTCAGAACTCCTGACCGGGTGGTCCATCACCATGGCGCGTGCTCCCCTGGACCACAGTCACTCCTGTGGATCTGACTCTTTCAGGTTTACATCCACGAATCGTTGGGCATCTGGGACCTTCTGAAATGAATGCCATTGGTTTTTATGCTGTATCTTCAGTGTGGCCGGATATATCAGCATAAATCTCTTGTTTTTATTGGCTAGAGCTGCACATATTGGATGAAAGCGTCTCCTCTGCTCCTGGACTCCGGCCGAGTAGTCTTGGAAAATTTTTATCGGAGACTCCTCATATGTAAGGGAGTCTCGCCTCGTCCTGAAGCCCCGGAGGATCTCCTCCTTGTGCAGATAGTTGTGCACTTTGATAATAACAATCCTGGGTCGTTGCATGCCCTGCTGCCAGCGCCCCAGCCTATGTGCTCTCTCTATGCATAGTTCTCCGTAACTGTCCGACAAAGCCAACTCTTTTTTCAGCCACTTTTCCAGAAGAGGCCCCAGAGACCTCTCCGGAATCCTCTCTGGCAGACCAACAAGTTTTAAATTGCACCGTCGTGCCCGGTTTTCCATGTCCTCTAGCTTGTCCTGGTGCAACTTTAATTGTTCCTGCAGACGCGCTATTTCTTGTAGGTGCTGTGATCTTAAGTCCTCTATTGCCGAGATCCGGTTCTCAGTCTCATCCACTCTCTTCTCTGTGTCCGCCATTGAAGACTCCATATTCTTCATCTGACCTGCCAGTAGATCAAATCTTGGACTAAGGGCCGCACTCACCGCAGCGGTAATCTGAGCTAGTTGCTTTTCAGTAAATTCTCCCACTCCAGTTTGCTTCTGGTCCGCCATTTTCTGGCTGGGTTTAGGTGGGGATGCCTTCTCCTTATCAAACTTTGTTCCCCTGCGCGTAGTTCCAGAGGGCATATGTTTCAGATATTGCTCCATGCAAAAGTCGGGAGAGCCCTCCGTCACTTCTTGCCCAGGCTGTGAGTGCAATTGTAAGTAGAAGTTCAAATGTCCAAGAGCCCTGGCCCGCGTAAGCCTCTGGTATAATTCGCAAATTAAGTGAGCTTCCCCAGAAAGCTATTTATGCAATGCGGGGCCACAGTCCTAACAGTCCAGGAGTGCCAGAGAAGCCCCCGGTGTCCTCCGGTTGCTCGTTCTCTTCCCCTTTCTATCTTGCTTGGTACTCAGGGAAGTCGCTCTCTTTGAGTTACCAGCTATCACTGCGCAACCAATTCTACGGATCAAGGCACCGACCTCCCAAGGCCCCGTCCGCCCAGCAATCATTTACCACCACTCCGGCCTTCAGTTCTTTACCCGCCCTGGGTGGATCCCGCTGTCCTTTGGATTGCTCTTCTCTTGTTCCTGCAAGTGCCCGGTACTTAACTCTTTCTCACTGCGCTGCGTCTTCCTCTAAATGTTACCTTCTCCCTAAATAGACAAAAAGCGCATATAGCAATGCTACAGGAGACACATTTAACAGCAATGGAACACAAGAAGCTGTGTAAATGGTGGGTGGGGGACTATGTGGAAAGCCCGTCACCAAATAGGAAGGCAGGAGTTATTATCTTATTTCGCAAAGGGCTACATATTACAAAAAAGCGAGTAATTGTGGACCCACTAGGTAGATATGTCTTCTTAGAAGCCCATATAAATAATCACCCTTTCTTACTAATTAATGTCTACGCTCCAAACCAATATGACAAGAGGTTCTATCAGACCCTGGTGAGACATGTGCACTCTTTTGATCAGATGCCTATACTTATGGGAGGAGATTTTAACGCAGTCTATGACCCATTATTGGATAGCACTGGAACCTCTAGAGTAGGGCCAGTGAACTTGACAAAGGGAATCCCACGGCTGTGCTCGATGTTAGATCTAGTAGATGCATGGCGCCTGTACCATCCGGGAGAGAGGGACTATACCCATTTATCCAGGGCACATGATACACTATCCCGAATTGATTATATTCTGGTTTCAGCAAATAGGACCCCCTGGTTGCAACAGGCTGAAATAGGGCCCACACAGGTCTCAGACCATGCTTTTGTGTGGATCACATTTGGGGGTGGGGGAGATAGAACCCAGAAGCCTAGGTGGCGCTTTCCCACAGAACTGTTCTATGACCCACAATTTGCCACCTATATACAATCCCAGTGGAAAGAATACTCAGAGTTTAATGAGAATAGTTATCACTTAGACCCGATACTATTTTGGGAAGCGGCCAAGGCTGTGCTGAGAGGAGCCATAATCTCATATCATTCCTATAAGAAAAGAGCTAGAGAAGCAGAGATAGTCAGGATGGGGAAAGAAGTGGAGCAGGCACGCCAGAGATTTGGAGCTAACCCAACGCTTTTGAATAAATCAAGGCTGTTAGAGGCTCAGGCATCTTTGAACCAGTTAATACACGCCAAAGCTAAAAAATCAAATTTCTATTATCGATATCAGCTATACAAACATGCAAATAAGCAAGGGAAATTGATGACACGACTGATACAGCAAGTGGGTGGCTCCAGATATGTGTCACAAGTTAGAGATGCACAGGGGGGTATTCAGCATTCTCTGGAGGGAGTGAATGAAGTATTCCGGCAGTTCTATGAGGCCTTGTACTCCCCGCCGGAGGACCAGGGGCTTCAAGCAGAGTGTTATTTAGCAGGACAATCACTCCCACAGATCACAGCGATACAACAAAGTAGCCTTAATAGATTAATAACAGAGGACGAGGTGTGCTGGGGTATACGAGCCAGTCCGTTGCATAAGTCCCCAGGAGTGGATGGACTCTCCTCTGAGTTTTATAAGCTCCTCAGATCAGATATTATACCTTGTCTGACAGAGGTTTTCAATAAATGTATAGAGAGGGGGGGCCTACCAGAGTCCCTAAGGAAGGCACAAATCATAGTTTTGTTAAAACCGGGCCGCGACCCACTCTTAGCCAGTTCATATAGACCAATATCTTTGCTTCCCTTTGAAACAAAACTACTGGCAAAGATTTTGGCAAACAGATTGGCACGGATACTACCGGAGATAGTGGAGGAGGCCCAGGTGGGCTTTGTACGAGAAAGATCAGTAGCCCGCAATATGAGACAAATTTTGGGAGCGTTGGAAAGTTTACATGAATCATCAACCCCGGCCTTAATAATTAGTTTTGACGCCGAGAAGGCATTTGATCGGGTTAATTGGGACTTTATGTTCGCCTCCCTGAGGGCATTTGGGATGGAAGGGTTTTTCTTACATGCCATAGAAACGTTGTACCAGGGACCTATGGCAGAGGTATGGGTAAACGGGCAAGCATCGGAAACATTCAGGATTGCCAGGGGTACCCGACAGGGATGTCCCCTCTCGCCCCTTCTGTTTGTGTTGGTGCTTGACCCTCTTATAAGAGAAATCCAGAATATGGAGGAGGTGAGAGGGGTACAGATACAGCAAACTTCCTTTAAGATCTCAGCCTTTGCTGATGACCTCTTAACTATAATACGGGATCCCCAGGTGTCTTTGCCGTCCCTACTGGACATTTTTGCTGAATTTGGGGACTACTCTGGTTTTCGTCTCAACTTAGACAAATCTGAGGTCATGACACTTCAAATGAGCGAGGGGCAGTGGGAAAATCTGTGTTGTCCACTTAAGAGAGTGGGGGAGGCGTTCAAATACTTAGGGATACAGCTCACCAAGGACCCCAAGCTGCTATATAGTGCAAATGTAGAATACCTGTTAGAAGACACCAAGAGAACATTGGGAAGATGGGCAGGGCTGCCGATATCGCTGGTGGGACGCATCTCCTTGTTTAATATGGTGCTTTTCCCTAAATGGCTATACTTTTTACAGACAATTCCACTGTATCTCAAGCACCAGGAAGTGAGATCTTTACAAAAACTGCTTACAAAATTTTTGTGGGCTGGGAAACATCCCCAGATAAGATTTTCACATCTGATGAGGCCTTGGAGAAACGGGGGGATGGGGATGCCGGATATTAAACGCTATAATGTGGCATGTTTACTGCGCCATCTAGGGGACTGGTATCTGCAGAGGGAGGATTACACCCCATTGGAGATAGAAAAGGCAAGGTGCAGCCCCTTGGGCCTGATGTATGTCTTACACGGGGCATTAAAGGACCTACCGGCAGGACTGCGGACTAGTGTTTTGGTGGGGCCTTTAAAGGCCGTATGGAAGGACTTGGCTAGGCTGTGGTCCTTCGATCCTAGATGCAGTAGATTACTACCCCTTATAGGGAATGAAGCGTTCCGTCCGGGGGATGAAAATCCTATAGTGAGTTCCTGGGGAGAAGGGGACAAAGTACTTATACATTACTGGTTGGAGCCCAGCGGTAAGCTTAAAACAATGGCCGAACCAGGGGCGTATCTGGACTCCGGCGGTAGGGGGGGCCAGAGCCAGAGGGAGGGGGCACATTTTAGCGCCCCCCCCCCGCCGCCCCCCCCCCGCCGCCGAGCCCCCACCGCCACCAATGACTTAGTCTCTCCACCCCCCTCCCGCCGCCAACCCTCCCCCGCTGCCGTTCTTACTTTTGCTGGCGGGGGACCCCAACCCCCGCCAGCCGAGGTCTGCTTCCACCTGCCGCTGCCTTCAAACCTTCTTCTTCAGCCGGCGGGGGACCCCAAACCCCCGCCAGCCGCCCCGCGCTGTTTAAAATTCATCTTCGGCCTCCGTGGCCGTGCTGCTGGGATAGGCGGCGCTGTTGAAATCCACTTCGGAGTCTGACGTCGCAGCACGTACAACGTACAACGACGTCAGACTCCGAAGTGGATTTCAACAGCGCCGCCTATCCCAGCAGCACGGCCACGGAGGCCGAAGATGAATTTTAAACAGCGCGGGGCGGCTGGCGGGGGTTTGGGGTCCCCCGCCGGCTGAAGAAGAAGGTTTGAAGGCAGCGGCAGGTGGAAGCAGACCTCGGCTGGCGGGGGTTGGGGTCCCCCGCCAGCAAAAGTAAGAATGGGCACGGGGGAGGGTTGATGGCGGTAGGGGGGGCCAGGGCAAAATCTGCGGGGGCCCAGGCCCCTGAGGCCCCACGCAGATACGCCCCTGGGCCGAACTAAACCTAGATGTAGCAGATTGGGGGGTATGTTTTGCATATGAACAGCTTAGACACTATATAGCTTCACTCCCCCGTGCTGCACTTGGTGTTGATTTGTCCACTAAGATGGGGGAATTATTTGAGACGACAACAGAGGACCCTATCTCGATATCAGTATTACATAAAAGGTTGTTAATGGCTAGACCACAGGGAGACCTTACACGAGTGGCAGCAAAATGGTCAGCTGACATACAAAAAAGGATCATCCCGGGAGATTTGTTGAAGGGGTGGAGGGGAGTCCTGAAATGGACGCAAAACGCAAACCTTCGAGAATGCCAGGTCAGAGTGATCTACAGGGCTTATACCTCTCAGTCGCGTCTGTGTCAGATGAGATATATAGAATCTGCCAAATGCAGACGCTGTAATGCGCCAGACAATAACTTCTACCATGCTTTTTGGAAGTGCCCAGCTATAACAGCCTTCTGGACAAGAATAGTTAAATATTTAGAAAAAATAGGAGGGAAAAAGGTTACTCAGCAGCCTACGACCATTTTGTTGGGTTGCCATGCGCCAGTAGAGGGGGGTACGAGATACCAGAACATAATGGCCCATAAGGCGTTTTTGGTGGGCATGAAGTGCATACTTGTTAACTGGACGCAAGAAATGAACCCCTCCTTCTGGCAATGGAGGAATTGCTTACATGACTTACTTATGATGGAGCTCCGGGACTCCCTGCTTAACCCTCGGACACAAGGCTACTTTTTCCTTACCTGGGAAGGTTATATTAACACCCTGTCTCATAGGGCGAGGAGCCACATTATTAATAAACTTGGAGCATTGTCTAAAGTTCCACCGGCAACTGATGGGAATTAAATGGGAATAGAGATCTTTTTCTACCAACCCTTTAGCAACTGACAAGACGGTAGAGCAGACCATGGCTGGGGGGGGGAGGGGGAGGGAGGGTTTAGGGAGGGGGGCAGGAGAGGAGACTGTTTTATTTGGAGTTCTATTAGTCCTTTCCCAGGGTGAAATGGATGTCCTCCGTAGGGGGGTAGGGGGGCCATCAGAGCACAGGCCCCCTGGCTCGCCTGTGGAGGGGTATAAGCCCGTATAGTAAGGTTTGATCCTAATTTGAGGCTTTGTGGCTGCACAGTTGACACAGGCAGGTGGTTATAATTTGGGGGGCCCAGCGTTTGAACACACGGTGTCAATTGGCAGTAAGGAAAGTTGGGGGGAAAGGGAGGGGGAGAATTTGTTGTTATTAGAGGTTGATGATAACATGTTAGTTAATAATATAGGAGGGGGGGGGGGATAAAGTAAAAAGATTAATGGAGATAAGCAATATCGTATAATTTCAATACTTGGTGTGTGTTGATTGTTTGTAGAGACATTTACAAGATGTAACCACCATTTTTGAGCATTATTTCTGTGCTTCATTAATAAAAATGTTGAAACCTAAATGTTACCTTCTCCACTCTGCTTATTGTCGCCATGCAGCGTGCGATTCCCGCCTCAAGTCGCCATTTTGTTTGGTGGGGCGCGTCTTCCGTTTATATTTTAAATTTCTCGCCGTTACCATCGATTCCGGACGCTGTCCCATGTACATTAATTATCCCCCGGCCTTCCGCCAGCTTGCAGTGGGTCATTGGAACGGGTCGGGTCCGTCAGCTCGGGGCTTCAAACTGCGGTGCGACGGAGCTCACGGCAGCGCTGCCATTTTGCCGCCCGGCTCCACCGGAAGTTCTTGGTGATATCTTTAACAAGACCACCAAATTCTTTTCCTTCACAATCCAGGGAGTTCTTTGTGTTAGTTGATAACCTAATCTCAAAGGAGTTGGGAAAAAAAATCCAATGAATGATATAATATTTTGTCAGGATTTAGCTGACGGATTTACTGAAAAGGTTTTCTCTATTTTACAAATATTTGATTAGAGGAGTTTGCCAATTGAGTAAGTTTGTCCTTTAAAGCCAAATCAATTCTGTTCTCATTTCCAATTACTAGATGAACAGGATGTCTCTGATGCCTTTTCAAAAGTTAAAAATTCCTTTTGTTCGCTTGTTATCCATCCATCATAAAAGCTTTAAAAGAAGTACTATTAATGCAATTGTGTCAACTGCTAATAAATCATTCTCAGAAGGTAAGTCCTAGATGCTCTGAAAAGAGCTACTAATAATTCAGAACAGACCTCCAACACAACCAGAGAAGTTGAGCAAAGATTTGGTCACAGATATACAAAAGTTGGGAATGAAGGGGAAGGTATTGTTGCTGGGGGATTTCAACCTGCCTGATGCAGACTGGAAGGTCCAATCTATGGAATCAGAAAATAGAGAGTTTATGGATGCTTTTTAAAGTGCACTGTGAGATAAATGGTGATGGATCCCACAAGGGAAGGGACAATGCTAGATCTTGTGCTCACAAATGGAGACAGTGTGTCCAAAGTCAGGGTGGATGCCCACCTGACCAATAGTGATCATCACACTGTATGGTTTGATGTAAGAACTAAAGCAGAATTCAGATACACAAAGCTCAAAATTATAGAATTTAAAAATGTTGACTTTGTTAATGGGAAAGTACCTGAAGAAAGCGCTGATGGGATGGAAGCACATAGGATCAGTGGAGGATCTGTGGATGAAACATGGGTGACTGGGGACAAATAGAGTGGTGGGCACAGCTCTGGTCACCTTGTTGGGCAGGCTGTATGGACCGTCATTTACTGTGTTATAGCCTGCTGTTACCCCACAGATCTAAATGGATTACAGTATAAAGAAGACTGGATATAACCAGGAATTAAAAATAAGAAAATCAATAACTCCTATCTGAAAAAACAATTTACCATGCAGTACAAATTTCTGAAAGAGAAATGTTTTACTATTCTTCCTACAATTTTTGTAATATGGGGACATTACTAAGATAATCCATTAAAGATTCTTCATTGGATCTTTGTGTCGTTGATAATTATAAACCCATTTCATCATTAGCATACTTACCTAAGATACTTGAGAAATGAGCATTTGACCAATCGTCTGATTTTATTAACAGCCATTATATTTTAAATCCTAACCAATTTGGTTTCGAGCAGAGACCTTATTAGTGTCAGTTCTAGATGCTATCAAGATTTTTCTTTATGGTTATCCTTGATATTTCAGTGGCCTTTGACAATATCATGAAATTTTGATACAGTGGTTAAAAAAACCCAGTTGGGATTTATACAGTGGTCTTCTTTTGTGGATGTTCCATCTGAAGTCCTTCGAGGATCAGCTCTGTCTGCTGTGTTATTAATATTTTTCTACATCATTTGTGTACTTTGTTAGGCAGTTTGGGATTACAGTATAGGATTTACATAGATGATATTCAATTCTTTTTTTAGTATCAGCTAATCTACTGCTGAAAGTCTTGAGTTTCTGTGATTATGCCTGCGATCGATAAACCAGTGGATCAAAAAAAATCATTTGAAATTATGACTAACCAACACAGATTATTTTCTTATCAGGTTACTCTGTTACTGATATTTCCTCACATTTTTACACTGATGAAATTGCTATCCCATTTTTGGATAGAATTCAATATTTAGGTGTAATCTTCAATTCAGCTTTAACTACAAAGTATCAGGTACAGAGAGTGGTTGGTTTAATGTTTTAAAAATTGAGATTAGTCAGGCACTCGACTGAGTACTTAAATCCAGCCAATTTCAGGACAGTAATTCAGAGCTTAATTACTCCTTATTTTGATTATTGTACCAGTTTACTTGTTGGCCTACCTAAGATCTTTGCAGATAGCTCAAAATGACACTGTTCATATCCTTAGTAGACTACAAAAATTTGAACATATTTCTCCAGTTCCTCTCTGTCACGTCTGTGGTCGTGACCACCCTCAGACTTACCCTATTGCTGGGAATCAGTGTCTGTACTGGTTTCTGTCTACTTCTGAGTTGGCTCTGTTTCTGTCTCTGGGTGCTGGCCACTTCTAGCATGGTGCTGATTGCCTCAGTATACTGCACCTGTGTGGGTTTAACCTCTCTGTGCCTCAGTATACTGTTCCTGAGTTAGCTCTATCTCTGTGGGCTGACTGCTCTAATTGCTTCACTACTCTACACTTGTGTGTATTGGGCCTCTCTGTACTTCAGTGGGCTGTTCCTGAGGCAGCTCTGTCTCAGGCTGAGGTGGGCTGGCTGCTTCCAGCCTGACACTAATTACCTCACTAGACTACACCTGTGTGGGTTAGGTCTCTCTGGGCTTCTGTATGCTCCATGCCTGTGGCCTGAAGGGGTGACCTCATCTGTCAGGCCCTTCTTAAGGAACTGGTGTTCTAGTTTTCAGTGCCTTTGCATTGCCAATGCCTACGCAGTGCCTTAGGTCCCAAGGTTAGTGTGCTGTTTGCACAGTTAGCTTTCCTTGTCTTTTCTTGTGGGCTTCCAGCCCTTCTGCTTTGCTAGTTACTATCACCTGTGGGCCTTGCCTTCTGGCTCAGGGTATTATTGCTCATAGGCTTTCTGCCTAGTCTATTACTTACCTGTGGGCTTCTTGCTTTCCTGCTCTGGGTATTATTGCTCTGTGGGCTTTCAGCCCTTCTGTGTCTATTATCCCTTTTATCTGCGGGCTTCCAGGCCTTCTGGCTGTATTACTGTGGCCTGGGGGTTTCCAGCCTTTCTGTGGGTTTCTAGCCTTTCTGGGTGTATCTCTCTGACCTGTAGGTTTTCAGCCTGTGTATATTATTCTCCGTGGGCTTCTAGCCTTTCTGTTATCCCTGTGCAGTGGCTCTGCTCCCTGTCTGAGGTTGGTTAGCGGCTGATGCTGCAGCCATTTCTCTCCTTTCTATCTGTTAGCTACTGTAGCTCCAGTCTAACCCTTCCTCTGGCAAGCATATCTGTCATTCTCATTCCCTTGAGCTTAGCTTGTATGTAGCTCCTGTATCCTGCTTCTCAAGCCTGAACCCTGCTGTAGGACGTTGTTCCTGGATTCCTTGTTGCTTGCCTCTTCAGCTCCAGCCCAGCCACACCAGTCCTGTCTACTTCAGCCCGTCTTAGGGTTGCCTGTCTCCTGTTGGGTGGTTTTGCCTGCTGCTGCCACCTCCGTGACAGCGGCCCAAGGGCTCACATTTCCCCGAGAGACCTGACACTCTCAAACTTCATTGGCTTCCAGTAGAGCAGAGACTTCAATATAAGATGTTATTGTTGGTTTTTAATGTTTTAAACAATAATGTACCTGCAGTGACTTCCACATGCTTATGCATTCATCAACTATCAAGAGCATTAAAATCTGCCTCCTTGAATTTATTGGGCATTCCATCTTCTCATACTGTTAATCTGGAAGAATATAGAACCTCCATTTTTATATAGTCGGGCCAAAATTATGGAACACAATACCATTCTCTTTAAGAACAGTGGCAGTGAGGAGTCTGGATACGTTTTTAAAAAAGAGACTGAATATTCACTTTTTCCAGCAAGCCTTTGGTAATGATGTAAGCTAATAATTTTTAGCTTTTGATATTACTGATCAAATATGCCAGTTTTTTTGGTTTTGTGTCTTTTTATAGTTTTATGCTTTTATAGTAACACAGTAAATGATGGCAGATAAAGACTTGAACGGTTCATCTAGTCTGCCCAACAGTCACACTCATTATGACATAACAAATGTGGTATAAAATACTTGATCATCATATCTCTTTGGTATTTCTGGGACATAACGCACTCATGTTCGCCCTGCCCTGTCCTTTTGTTCAACTACTGAAGTTGCCGTTGAATCCTACTACAGCCTATCCAAATCCGTTCTAAATTACTGGAGTTTCCATGAAAGCCGTCTCTAGGACTTCCTAAACCGTCTTGTCATTTGCAAGACACACTGTAAAAGTCTGTCTGGCACTGTCCTCACGTTCTAAATTACTGGAGTTTCCATCAAAGCCCTCTCTAGGCCTTCCTAAACCAGACTGCCATGTACGGGAACCAGATGGTACAAGCTTGCCCAGCACCAGCCTTAGTTCTTCACAGCCAGAGTAGTCATATAAGCGCCACTTGACATGCAAACCACACATGCAACTATGGAGTCTTGTTTTTTTTATACCATTCATTTTCTAATTAGAGATCCTCTCTGTTCATCCCACGCTTTTTTGAATTCTGTCGCCATTTTCTCCACCACCTCCCTTGGGAGGGCATTCCAGACGTCAACCACCCTCTCCATGAAAGAATTTTCTGACATTACTCTTAAGTCTACCACTCCACAACCTCAATTCATTCCTCTAGTTTTACTGTTTTCCCTTCTGCGGAAAATATTTGTTTCTAGATTAATACCTTTCAGTATTTAAACATCTATATCATATCTCCTCTGTCCCTCCTTTCCTCTAGGGTATACATATTCAGATCTTGCAGTCTCTTCCCATATGTCTTTGTTGCTTTCCTCTAGACCACTTCAAGTCTTTTTACATCCTTAGCAAGATATAGCCTCCAAAACTGAACACAATGTTCCAGGTGGGGCTGCACCAATGACTTGTACAGGAGCATCTACATCTCCTTTCTTCTTCCGGTTACACCTCTCTATACAGCCTAACATCCTTCTGGCTACGGCCACCTCCTTGTCATACTGTTTCATTGCCTTCAGATCCTCGGATACTATTACTCCAAGGTCCCTCTCCTTGTTTGTGCATATCAGTCTCTCACTTCCTAGCACATATGGTTCCCTTGGATTTCTACTCCCTAAGTGCACCACTCTGCACTTCTTTGCATTGAATTTTAATTACCAAACATTAGACCATTCTTCTAACTTTTGCAGATCCTTTTTCATGTTTTATTATGTATGTTTGATTGTACTATGCTGAGAATAGTAGATTGAACAGGTTATAAATTTGTAAATAAAGACAGGAACAGAAAAAAAAACAAAAAACTACTTGCTTCTTAAAGTTCTGTTATTCTAGCCTTGCTTCTGATATATCATAGCTATAGAATTGTCTACACCCATGAATGTTTTTCACATTTTGCTGTGCCACAGATATGCATGCACTTAAAATGAAATTTCTGCACTAATTAGCACAGCATACTCCACATTTTTCATGACAAAAAATATGTTTTGGGGGTTTTATTGGGGGGGGGGGGGGGGGGGGGGGGAGTGTACACAAAAAAATTTAAAAACCCTAAAATGCAACCATTGGATAAGTCTCCACCACTCAGTCTCTACTTTGTGGAAGCAACCTTTTACAAAAATTATAGCTATGAGCATGTTGGGATAGGTTGCAACCAAAATTGCATGTCTTTATTTACCTATGTTTAGGCCGTTCACAAAACTGTTCAAATTCTGGTAAGCTCCTTGGGCAGCACTAATGGACTGCAATCTTTTCAACTGGACTAAGCTGGAGATTTAAGTCTTTGCTCCTTAGACAGTTCACTTGACATTCTGAAAGGTGATAACTATCCCAATTTCAGCTTTCTTGTAAAGAGAGCAGGGATTTTTTTCAAGGACTTTTCTGGAGTGTGTTAAGGTTCAATTGGAGGGTAGTATTTTTAAAATTTTAAATTTTTAACTGACCTATTTTACTTTAATACTGAGGCAGAAAGGCCTAGGAGTTTGTCTGACATATCTGTCTCTGATGGAAAAAGTCAGCTCTGCTGTTGGGCTGCCTTTGATAAGAAATTGTCAAAGGGCAACGCCCCTGTTTTGAGGGTGCAAACAGGTCACCCTGCAGAAGAACCACCTGTTTATCCTCAAAATATGAAAAACAAAAACAAACTTGTTTTTGCCATTTGTCACTGTGATTTGCATATTCTGGGCAGGTTCAAACATGTAAACAGGCAGCATATATAAGTGGGTACCATTGGAAGAGGTAGCCAGGTTGCAGAATAAGGGATAGAGCAGAACCTAGTGTTTCTGATTGGTAGGAGTACCAATCGGAGGCTAGCAGAACCTCTTGCCTTTGAAAACCTTGGCTACTACCCTAATTCCATCCCATAGCCTCTGCCCTAATATCCGAGCTTGCTTAATACCAATATAAACCTGGAAGCTTTTCCAGGGCAGCTTGATTAGTTGTGGGTTTCTTATCTAAGTGAGGCAAAAAGAGAGGGTCATATGGGACAGTAAGGGCATGTGGTCAAGTTAAAAATCCAGCTCAGGAAAGCTGAAGACACGACAAGAAGGAAAGGTTTAAACCTAACTCTCTGGTTGGCTGGGAATATACAGGGCTGAACCCCATTTGTTCATGAGCAGGCCCCCTGATTTATCCTAACTGAAAGAAGTGAGGTATTGGCTTGGGGAAAGTTCAAGCCATAACCAGCAGCCCCCTTGCTTACCTAGACTCATGGCTACTCTCACCCCCCCTTCTTATTACTTATGATTCTTTTCCTCTTCCTAGCAAGCAGTGTTTGTGAAAGCTTCTTTCTGGGGACACAGTGAAAGGACTGTAAGAGTTGTGTCTGTGTGATGTCAGTCTGAAACAGACATTTTATTTATTTTTATTTGTTACATTTGTATCCCACATTTTCCCAACTATTTGCAGGCTCAATGTGGCTTACATTGTACCGCGTCAGCTTTCACCAGCCGACAGACGGGGAGGGAGGGAGGAAAGAGCTAATGAGGGGAAAGTTATAACTGCTAGAGTTTAACAGAACATCCAGAAGCTGATTCTTTGTATGACACATGGAAAAGACAATTCTGTGAGTATTGCCTATGTATGAGAATTGCTATGCAATAAGTGTATACTCATAAGTGTTTATCTGCTGTGATAGTAAATTAGCATTCTTATTACATTTAATGCTTTCTAAGAATATATATATATATATATATATATATATATATATATATATATATATATATATATATATATATATATATATATATATATAATAAATGGGATATATTTTCCAATAGACTGTCATATGCAGAATATGAACAGCATCTTGCTGAAAAGAGAATAAATCTCCCCTCTGAATAAGACATTCACTAACTGTTTACAAGTGGTGTAGAAAGGGTAAAAGTAAATCAATTTTTCACTCTTTCAAAAAGTACAAACAGTAGGGGACACTCAAGGAAGTTACATGGTACTACTTAAAAAAAAAAAACCAAACAGGAGAAAATGTGTTTTCACGCAACGAATAGTTAAGCACTAGAACTTGTTGCCAGAAGGTGTGGTATCAGCGGTTAGTGTATCTGGGTTTAAAAAAGGTTTGGACAAGTTCCTGGAGGAAAAGTCCATAGTCTGCTATTGAGATACACATGGGGAAGCCACTTATTGTCTTTGGGATGAGTAGCATGAATCTTGTTACTATTTGGGATTCTGTCAGTTACTTGTGAACTGAATTGGCCACTACTGGGAGCAGGATACTGGGCTAGATTGACCATTGTCTGACCCAGTATGGCTATTCTTACGTTCTTACCTGTCTGAAGGTCAAAGTATGCACATGAATGATAGGCATATACACATCTGTACCCCAGACTGCAGAAAAATTACATGCAGAGAAATCAGGAACACATTTTTTCACATAATTTTTTTCTTAGGCAATCATGAAGTTAAAGCATCTGCATATTTCTGCTTTAGTAACTGGAACAAACCCCACAAGTAAAAGCATCCATGGAGTCTGCAGCAATGAACCCTCATTTGATGATTTCTCTCTGTTCCTATCACATTATAACGTACAGTGCTACCAATTGCTGCTGCAAACCGCAACAGTGCCAATGAGTGTTATTAGACCATACTTCACATACTCTGACTTAGGAGCAAGTTTCATTATTTATATGGTATGTGCAAAACTAACCCATTTGGAGACACTACTCCCAAGAGAAGCTTTTATCGAAAAAAGATCACACTGTAGCTGATCCATGGTAATACTAAAGAATGTGGTGCACTTGTTACAGACTAGGTTATCATTGGTGTTTCCACAGCAAACACTAACCCTTTAGATGATATTGAGCATTTTCTGTACACTGTATTTTATTACCTGCAGTTTATCTTCATGGTTTGTGTGAGTGTTTGATAGATGCCTAAACTCTTGGGTCAAACGGAAGCAATGTTTTACATGTTCTGGAGAGACAAAATCTTCTGCTACTTTTATACAGCTGTACAGATTATGCACCTTAAAACAATAAAACAAATGAGAAGGGTTTGTGAAGTACAGTAATGCAAATTCAATAAACAAAATCCTCTACATTCTATTCAGTTCTGTCCAACCCCTCCCCCTCCCCAAAAGAACCCTTTCTGCACATGCATTTCTGTTCAATTCCTTCTTCTTCTAACTGCTAATAATACACTTGTAGCAGAAATGCACAAGATTTGAGAATACCTTCCATTTATCACCTGGACTGACAAATACTGAAGAGATCATAGCTACATACCTGATGAGGGGCTCCTGCTGGAATAAAGACAGCATCTCCTAGGAATTGCACAATGGCCCAGCCCTGAACTCCATATTCCTCATACAAACGCTTGCGCAAGATCTGATCAAGGTACCAGCTTTGGTCATGGATTGGATCATGGTCTGGAGGGTTCTCTTGTCCCTGCTCTTCTCCAACCTAAATAAAACAAACAAACAAAAACAAAACAAAAAAAAACTGGTTTATACTACAATCCCAAACAGACCAATTCACAGTTGCTTCACATCCCGAAGGACTGGAGAAGAGCACATTGGTCCCTCTCCATAAAAGTGGAAGCAAGCAAGAGGTTGGGAACTACAGGCCGGTAAGTCTGGCTTCAATGGTAAGTAAATTAATGGAAACACTGTTAAAACTGAGAAAAGGAAAGTTTTTGGAACCTGTGGCAACATGGTTTCACTAGAGGCAGGTCTTGTCTGACAAATCTGCTTAATTGAGAGAGATGAATCAAGGGAGAAGTGCTAGATGTGGTTGATTTAGATTTTCGCAAAGCCTTTGACATGGTTCCGCATAATGATGTCTGTATGATGTTTGTTTATTGAGATTGGTATGGATTGATTTTATGTAACATGTCTTTATTGTATATTTTAAAACTTGAATCACATTATGTATGTTGGAAATGTAAGCCACCTAGAACTTTCTGTGATGCTGCAGAACATAAAATTTTAAATACATAACGAATAAATAAACCGAATGCCCTCAGTATGGGCCCTAAAGTGAATGACTGGGTTGGGAGCTGGTTCAGTGGAAGGCGACAGAGGATAGTGGTAAATGGAGCTCATTCTGAGGAAAAGGATATTACCAGTAGTTTGCCACAAGGTTTGGTTCTTGGGCCAATTCTTTTTTGTAAGTGATACTGCTGAAGGGCTATCTGGTAAGGTTTGACTCTTTGCGGATGACACCAACATCTTCAATAGGGTAGACACCCCTGATGGTGTAGATAACATGAGGAAGGACTTAGCGAAGTTAAAAGAACGATCTGGAATTTGGCAGCTAAAATTTAATGCTAAAAAAAAAAAAGGGTCATGTACTTGGGCTGCAAAAATCCAAGGGAACGGTACAGTTTAGGGTGTGAAGAATTTTTGTGCATGACAGAGGAGAGGGACTTGGGTGTGATTGTATGTGATAATCTTAAGGTGGCCAAACAGGTAAAAAAAAGGCAATGATGAAAAATAGAAGGGTGCATAGAGAGAGGAATGGCCAATAGGAAAAAGGAGGTGATGATGCCCCTGTATAAGACTCTGGTGAACTTCCAACTCGTAAATAATCTACTAAATACCACACCGGTTACCTCTAATAACAAAGATACCCCATCAGCAGACAACCTTGCGAATTACTTCAGGGAGAAAATTATAAAGATACAAACTATGACACCCAGCAACACAATTGATTATGCAAACCTCCTGGAGTGTCTAGATCCAATACATGGAGAATATCCAGCAGACCGATCATGGATCAACTTTGACTCACTATCGATCGAAAATATCTCCCAATCACTCAAAAGATACGCCAAGTCGCAATGCAAATTAGACATCTGTCCTAGTAATATTATAAGATCTGCCCCTCAACAATTCATAACAGACCTCACGAGATATCTAAACTACATGCTACAACGAGGTCTCTTCCCAAAGGATAAAGGAAATATTCTACTCACTCCTCTACCTAAGGACGCAAAGAAAAGTACAAGTGACCTAACCAACTATTGACCAGAAGCATCTATTCCGTTGATAACAAAACTTATGGAAGGAGTAATGACGAAACAGCTCACTAACCACCTAAATAAACACTCAATTCTGCATGAATCTCAATCAGGATTTCGATCGAACTACAGCACAGAAACAGTACTAGTAACTTTGATGAACAAATTTAAACAAACAATTGCAACTGGCAACAACATACTCCTCCTACAATTTGACATGTCCAGTGCCTTCGATATGGTCAACCATAGAATATTATTACATATCCTGGAATACTTTGGAGTTGGAGGGAACGTTCTTAACTGGTTTAGAGGATTCCTGACAACAAGATCATACCAAGTAACAACTAACACGGCGATATCAACCCCATGGATACCTGAATGCGGAGTTCCCCAAGGATCCTCTCACCAACCCTCTTTAACCTAATGATGATACCCCTAGCCAAGCTATTAGACAATCAAAATCTCAACCCATACATATATGCAGATGATGTTACGATTTACATCCCATTCAAACATAACCTAAAGGAAATCACAGATGAACTCAACCAAAGCTTCCAAATCATGCACTCCTGGGCGGATGCATTTCAACTAAAACTCAACGCAGAAAAAACACAATGTCTTATACTCACCTCACAACACAACTGAATTCACCACCATAGCCACCCCAAACTTTTCCCTCCCCGTCTCAAACAATCTGAAAATTCTGGGAGTTACCATTGGTCGAAATCTCACACTTGAAATTCACGTGAAGAATACAACTAAGAAAATGTTCCACTCCATGTGGAAACTCAAGAGAGTAAAATCTTACTTCCCAAGGGCCATCTTTCGGAACCTGGTACAGTCAATGGTATTAAGTCACCTGGACTATTGCAATGCACTTTATGTTGGCTGTAAAGAACAGACTATCAAAAAACTTCAAACAGCCCAGAATACCGCAGCCAGACTCATATTTGGAAAAACAAAATATGAAAGTGCAAAACCCCTGAGAAAGAAACTACACTGGCTCCCTCTTAAAGAATGCATCGCGTTCAAGATTTGCACGATTGTTCATAAAATCATTTATGGAGATGCCCTGACTTACATGCTAGACCTCGTGGATCTGCCACCCAGAAATGCTAAAAGATCCTCCTGAACCTTTTTCAACCTACACTTCCCCAGCTTTTCCTATATGAGTACGCAGCTGTGGAATGCACTTCCAACTCACTTGAAAACGATCAACGAACTAAGTGACTTCCGCAAATCTCTGAAAACCTCTCTCTTTAACAAGGCCTACCACGAAAACCCATAACTAACTAAAACACAACACCTATCCTCCTTTATCAGAATGTATCTTTCCACAACTGCTTGACCAACTCCTTTTGTTTCCTTGACTTCTTTGTAACACCAATTGTATTCTCTACCCTGGTATGGTGATGCCATATCAGGTCTTTGTAAGCCACATTGAGCCTGCAAATAGGTGGGAAAATGTGGGATACAAGTGCAATAAATAAATATTGTATATAATCCTGCAGACTACACCTTCAAAAAGCTATAAACAGGATGGAGTCAGTCCAGAGGGCGCCTACTAAAATAGTCAATGGTCTTTGTTATAAAGCATACAGGGACAGACTTAAAAATGTCAATATGTATATACCTTGAAAGAAAGGCGGGAGAGGAGAGATATGATACAGACATTTAAATACCTATGCGGAACAGGGGGGGCATAAGATGAAGGTTAAAAGGGATAGACTCGGAAGTAACCTGAGGAAATACTTCTTCACTGAAAAGGTGGTGAATTTGTGGAATGGCCTCTCAGTGGAAGTGGTCGAGACAAAAACAGTTTCTGAAGTCAACAGAGTTTGGGACAAGTACATAGGATCTCTAAGGGAGTGATAGGGAGAGTAGATGGCATGGATAGGCAGACTGGATAAGGCCATATGGTCTTTATGTGCCTACATTTTTATGTGTTTCTGTCAACAAACTGAGTAAAAAAAGTAGCCTGTTTGATGAATCAATGAAGATTTTAGGTATCACCTTTGATGCTAACTTAACTTTCAAAAGCCAAATAGATACTGTAATGCAGTTGGCCTTCTTGCTTTACACAGAATTCAGGTGGTAAAGCCTCTTTTGCCCCTCTCTCTCATCAGGACTTTGATCTTATCTTTGGTTATTTATTTATTGCATTTATATCCCACATTTTCCCACCTCTTTGCAGGCTCAATGTGGCTTACAATACATCATGAATGGTGGAAATATATAAGAAAATAGACATTTAGTATTACAGAAGGATCTTGGGTAACATTATAATGATAAAACATGATAGTAGTATAACAAGCAGATATTATAAGACAATTCTGGATGTATGTGGAGGAGTTCACATTTGTTGATCTTTGTGGTATACCTTGTTAAAGAGATGGGTCTTCAGTAGTGTGCAGAAGTTAGTTAATTCATAAATCGTTTTTAAGTTGCGCGGCAGCGCGTTCCAGAATTGTGTGCTCAGGTATGAAAAGGTTGACGCATGTGTTAGTTTGTATTTTAGACCTTTACAGTTGGGGAAGTGAAGATTAAGGAATGTGCGGGATGATTTTTTAGCATTCCTGGGTGGTAAGTCTATCAGGTCTGACATGTAGGCTGGGGCATCTCCGTGAATGATTTTGTGAACTAGGGATCATATTTTGAACGTGATGCGTTCTTTAAGTGGGAGCCAGTGTAGCTTTTCTCGTAGGAGCTTAGCACTTTCATATTTTGTTTTACCGAATATGAGTCTAGCTGCAGTGTTCTGGGCTGTCTGAAGTTTTTTGATTATTTGCTCTTTGCAGCCAGCGTAGAGTGCGTTGCAGTAGTCTAGATGACTGAGTACCATTGATTGTACCAGGTTACGGAAGACGGTCCTTGGAAAGAAAGGTCTTATTCTTTTTAATTTCCACATTGAGTGGAACATCTTCTTGGTTGTGTTTTTCGCATGGTTCTCAAGTGTTAGGTGTCGATCAATGGTAACTCCAAGAATTTTTAGGGTGTCCGAGATTGGAAGATTCAGTTTTGGTGTGTTAATGGTGGTGAATTTGTTCGTGTTATGTTGAGAGGTGAGTATTAGGCATTGGGTTTTTTCTGCATTGAGTTTCAGCTGAAATGCCCATGTATGCATGATATGTAGACTGGTTGATGTCATTGGAAATTTCCATTAGATCTTGTTTAAATGGGATGTAGATCGTTACGTCGTCTGCGTATATGTATGGGTTGAGGTTTTGGTTTGATAGTAGTTTGGCCAAGGGTATCATCATTAAGTTGAATAGAGTCGGTGAGAGGGGGGATCCCTGTGGAACTCTGCTTTCAGGTATCCATGTGGCTGATGTAGTCGAATTAGAAGTCACTTGGTATGATTGTGTGATTAGGAACCCCTTGAACTAATTGAGAACGTTGCCTCCAATTCTGAAGTACTCGAGGATATGTAGTAATATTCCATGATCAACCATGTTGAAGGCGCTAGACATGTCAAATTGTAGAAGTAGTATGTTCTTGCCAGTTGCAATCATTTGTTTGAATTTAGTCATGAGAGTAAGCTGCTTTAAGACACCTTCTGCACTGCCTGCTCCTTTGCTTGATACGCTGCATATCTATTTCTGGAAGGAATAGGGAAGTGACATGGTAAACAGATCCTGTCCTTTTGGGATCACAGATAGTAGAAAAGATGTGCATATCTTCTGGCTCTTTCTCAGGCTGTTTGCTGCCATGTGGGGCCTAGGATAAAGAGGATTCTTTGCAGATATCTGTAAAAGAAGAACACTTTCAGAGAGGTGATCTGAAGACTCCATCTCTCTACAAGACACCAAGGAAATCCAGAGATTTACTACGCTTTGCTCCAATCTGGATAGTTGTACTGGCGGCTGGAGCTGGGTCCCTCACCTGGTATTTTCTAGGTGACGAATCTGGTCCAGTCCTCAGCGCTGTCTTCCTTTTTCAATTCTTCTACAGTCTATGCATTTGGAACTTGTAGGCAGTTGTGCCCATCGATCAACAGCGTGTTCCAGTCCGCCTGATCCCAGTTTGTTCCGGCCCGCCTGATCCCAGCTTGTTCCGGCCCGCCTGATCCCAGCTTATTCCAGTCCGCCGATCCAGCTTCCCCCTGCTCGTTCCAGTCCATCTGCGCCAGCCTGCTTGCTCCGGTCCAAATGCTCTAGTGTGTTCCAATCTGCCTGATCCGCCCGCTCCAAGCTCGTTCCAGTCTGCATGATCCAGCTTCCCCTTGCTTGCTCCAGTCCATCTTCCCCAGCCTGCTTGTTCCAGTCCAGATCCTCTAGTGTGTTCCAGTCCGCCTGATCCGCCTGCTCCAAGCTCGTCCAAGCAAGTCCGCCAGATCCCAGCTTGTTCCAGTCCACCGATCCAGCTTCCCATGCTTGCTCCAGTGTTCCAGTCCACCTGTTCCAGCTTCTCCCTGTTTGTTCCAGTCCATCTGCTCTAGCCTACTTGCTCCGGTACACCTGCCCAGCCTGCCTGCTCCAGTACAACTGCTCCAGTCCGCCTGATCTGCTGCGAGCCTCTCAGCCATTGACTTACCTGCCTGCCTGCTGCTACCTTGTCAACCATTGACTTACCTGCTCGCCTGCCTGCCTGCGAGCCTCTCATCCATTGACTTACCTGCCTGCCGCTGCTAGCTTGTCAACTATTAACTTACCAGTCCATCAATTCCAAACCTCCAACCCAGCTCTCCATTCTATCTACCTGCTTAACACCTTAGTCACCACACAATCACCTGCTACACCTCAGTCACTACGTATGGCTCCTATCCACATTCTCTTCCTTGCCCTGTCCCTTCCTAATCTCTTCTCCTCCCCACCCCCACTGTCCACCATTGGAACTCGTTGCCCTCCCGCCTGGCCCGCCATGGCAATACCCTTTTTACCCCCATCCCTCACCACCCCTCTTGTCCCCCTCCTCCATCCTAGCTCTCAACCTTCAACACTTCCTTCCTGCTATTAACCCATCCCCATTCCTCCTAAGTGCACCCCGCCTTCGTAGCCCGTCCTCCCCCTCCCTCCTCCGCTCTCTCTTGCTCCTCCTCCTACTATCTGCGGGAAACATTAACCCTAATCCAGGTCCCCCTCATCTGTCCCCGTCCTATCCACGCGGACGATCCCGGGACGTCTCCAATCTCGTCTCTATTCCCCTCCTCCCCCTTCTTCCCTCCCCTTCTCTTGCGCCTTGTGGAATGCCCACTCAGTCTGCAACAAACTGCCCTTCACCCACGATCTCTTCATCTCCGACTCCCTTCAACTGCTCGCCCTAACCGAAACCTGGATCTCCCCGGACGACTCTGCCTCAGTCGCAGCCCTTTGCCATGGTGGTTACCTCTTCTCACACACTCCCCGCCCTGGCCGCGGTGGAGGCGTTGGGTTACTACTCTCGCCCTCCCGTAGTTTCCAACCCCTCCTCCTACCGCAGTCTCACAGTTTCTCATCCTTTGAAGCCCACTCCATCCGGCTATTCAACCTGCTACCACTCAGAGTGGCAGTCATCTACCGCCCCCCTGAAAAAATTCTTCTCTTCCTTCCTTACCGATTTCGATGCCTGGCTCTCTGTTTTTCTTGAACCCTCATCTCCGTCTCTCATTCTCAGAGACTTTAATATACATGCTGATGACCCATCCGACCCTCACGCTTCTAAGTTCCTCACCCTAACTTCCTCCTTCAACTTCCAGCTGTGCTCTACCACCCCTACTCACCGTGACGGCCATTGTCTTGACCTCATCCTTTCCTCATCCGGCTCACCCTCCAATTTCTAAGCTTCAGCTCTTCCTCTCTCCGATCACCACCTGATCACATTCACACTTCTTCACCCCCCCCTGCCCCACCCAACCTTAACCACCACCTCCAGGAATCTCCAGGCCATTGACCCCCTCACCTTATCCACTAGTATCTCTAATCTCCTCCCATCCATCATGTCCTCTGAGACTGTCGACAAAGCGGTCTCCGCTTACAATGCCGCTCTCTCCTCTGCTCGACACCCTCGCACCATTCACCTCCCGTCCCACAAAGCGTACTGATCCCCAGCCTTGGCTGACCCCTTGCATCCATTACCTTCGCTCCTGCGCAAGATCTGCCGAACGCCTCTGGAGGAAATCTCGTACTCATTCAGACTTCCTTCACTATAAATTCATGCTATCCTCCTTCCACTCCTCCCTATTCCTTGCAAAACAGGACTATTACACCCAATTGACCAATTCTCTCAGCTCCAACCCTCGTCGTCTCTTCGTCACCCTTAACTCTCTCCTCAAGGTGCCCCCCGCTCCCACTCCCCCCTCACTCTCTCCTCAATCACTGGCTGATTACTTCCACGACAAAGTGCAAAAGATCAACCTTTTCACTACCAAGCCATCACCCCCCACCCCCCCCTTCACCCATTAACCCTCTCCCTCAACCAACCAACCAACCCAGGCCTCCTTCTCCTCCTTTCCTGAGATCACCGAGGATGAAACCTCCCGCCTTCTTTCCTCCTCGAAATGCACCACCTGTTCCTCTGATCCCATCCCCACCAACCTACTTAACACCATCGCCCATACTGTCAACCCCTCCATCTGTCGCATCCTTAACCTCTCTCTCTCCACCGCAACTGTCCCTGACACCTTCAAGCACGCCGTAGTCACACCTCTCCTCAAAAAACCATCACTTGACCCTTCCTGCCCCTCCAACTATCGCCCCATCTCTCTCCTACCCTTCCTCTCCAAAATACTTGAACGCGCCGTTCACAGCCGCTGTCTTGATTTTCTCTCCTCTCATGCCATCCTCGACCCACTCCAGTCCGGTTTCCGCCCTCTCCACTCGACAGAAACAGCACTCTCTAAAGTCTGCAATGACCTGCTCCTGGCCAAATTCAGAGGCCACTACTCCATCCTTATCCTCCTCGATCTTTCTGCCGCTTTTGACACTGTCAATCACGATTTACTTCTCGCCACACTGGCCTCATTTGGGTTCCAGGGCTCTGTCCTCTCCTGGTTCTCCTCCTATCTCTCCCACCGCACATTCAGGGTGCACTCTCATGGATCTTCCATCCCGCTATCTGTTGGAGTTCCCCAGGGATCTGTTCTTGGACCCCTTTCTCTTCTCTATCTACACCTCTTCCCTAGGCTCACTGATCTCATCTCATGGCCTCCAGTATCATCTTTATGCTGATGACACCCAGCTCTATCTCTCCACACCAGACATCACCGCAGAGACCCAGGCCAAGGTATCAGCCTGCCTATCCGACATTGCTGCCTGGATGTCCAACCGCCACCTGAAGCTGAACATGTCCAAGACTGAGCTCCTCGTCTTTCCACCTAAGCCCACTTCTCCTCTTCCCCCACTCTCTATCTCAGTTGATGGCACCCTCATCCTCCCCATCTCATCTGCCCGCAACCTCGGGGTCATCTTCGACTCCTCCGTCTCCTTCTCTGCGCATATCCAGCAGACTGCCAAAACCTATCGCTTCTTCCTTTTCAACATCAACAAAATTCGCCCTTTCCTCACTGAGCACACCACCCGAACTCTCGTCCATGCTCTCATTACCTCTCGCTTCGACTACTGCAACTTGCTCCTCACTGGCCTCCCACTCAGCCATCTATCCCCCTTTCAATCCATTCAGAACTCTGCCGCACGTCTTATATTCCACCAGAACCGATATACTCATATCACCCCTCTCCTCAAGTCGCTTCACTGGCTTCCGATCAGATACCGCATCCAATTCAAGCTTCTCCTCCTTACTTACAAATGCACTCACTCTGCTGCTCCTCACTACCTCTCTACCCTCATCTCCCCCTACGTTCCTGCCCGTAACCTCCGCTCACATGACAAATCCCTCCTCTCAGTACCCTTCTCCACCATTGCCAACTCCAGGCTCCGCTCATTTTGCCTTGCCTCACCCTATGCCTGGAACAATCTTCCTGAATCCCTACGCCAAGCCCCCTCCCTACCCATCTTCAAATCCTTGCTTAAAGCTTACCTCTTCAATGCTGCATTCGGAACCTAACCTTTCGAACATATAGGTTGCCCCTATCTGTCTGACCTATCAGATTAACTGTACATTTGTCTTTTAGATTGTAAGCTCTTCGAGCAGGGACTGTCTTTCCATGTTAAATTGTACAGTGCTGCGTAACCCTAGTAGTCCTTTAGAAATGTTAAGTAGTAGTAGTAGTAGTAGTTTCAGTACTGTGGTAAGATCGAAATCCTGACTGGGAGTCATGCAGTATTGAGAATTTGTTTAAGTAGTTTGTGAGTTGTTTGGTCACCATCCCTTCCGTTAGTTTGGTTATTAAGGGAATGGATGCTACTGGCCTGTAGTTGGTTAGTTCACTAGCACTTTTCTTTGCATCTTTGGGTATGGGGTGAGTAGAATGTTTCCTTTCTCCTTCGGGAAGAGTCCATTTTGTAACATATAGTTCAAGTGATTCGTTAGGTCTGTCATAAATTGTTGAGGGGCAGATGTCATAAGGCTGTTTGGGCATATGTCTAATTTACAATGAGATTTGGCAAATCTTTTGAGCGTTTGGGAGATGATAACCTCCGATAATGTCTCGAAGTTGGTCCAGGTTCTGTCTGCTGGGTGTATACCAGGGTCTGCATCTAGACAGTCAAGGAGTTCAGCGTAGTCGATGGTACTGACAGGTATTTTAAGTCGCAATTGTACGATTTTCTCTTTGAAGTATCGCGCGAGATTGTCTGCTCCTGGTGTATCCTTGGTGTCAGTTGTGACTGGTGTAATATCTAGTAGTTTATTCACGAGTTGGAAGAGTTTATGTGTGTCCTTGTAGTTTGGTCCAATTTCAGTTTTGTAATATAATCTTTTAGTTTGTCTTATGGTATATTTATATTTTCTTTGAAGTTGTTTCTAGGCGTTTAGTGTGGGGTCGTCTTTCTTTTTATTCCACGCTTGTTGCAGTTATACAGTCGACCGCCGTTAAACTTGTTCATGGTGCCCGCAAATTTTATCATATGACTCCACTACTTTTTTCTAAACACTGGCTTCTGGTTTTGGCGCGTATTCAGGTCAAACTCCTTTTCGTATATAAAGCGAATGATACATACCTGTAGCAGGTGTTCTCGGAGGACAGCAGGCTGATTGTTCTCACGACTGGGTTGACATCCACGGCAGCCCCTCAAACCGGAAGAAAAAAATCTTGCGGGAGGTCCCGCACGCGGGGCACGCCCACCGCGCATGCGCGGCCGTCTTCCCGCCCGTGCGCGACCGTTCCCGCTCAGTTAAATGACAAGCAAAGAAACGAGGAAAAAACGCAACTCCAAAGGGGAGGAGGGAGAGTAGGTGAGAACAATCAGCCTGCTGTCTTCGAAGAACACCTGCTACAGGTACGTATCATTCGCTTTCCCCGAGGACAAGCAGGCTGCTTGTTCTCACGACTGGGGTATCCCTAGCTCCCAGGCTCACTCAAAACAACAAACATGGTCAATTGGGCCTTGCAACGGCGAGGGCATAACAGAAATTGACCTACGAGGAACAACTAACTTGGAGTGCAGCCTGAACAGAATAAAACCGGGTCCAGGAGGGTGGAGTTGGATTCAAACACCAAACAGATTCTGCAGCACCGTCTGCCCGAACCGACTGTTGCGTCGGGTATCCTGCTGAAGGCAGTAATGAGATGTGAATGTGTGGACAGATGACCACGTCGCAGCCTTGCAAATCTCTTCAATAGTGGCTAACTTCAAGTGGGCCACTGACACTGCCATGGCTCTAACACTATGAGCCGTGACATGACCCTCAAGAGCCAGCCCAGCCTGGGCGTAAGTGAAGGAAATGCAATCTGCTAGCCAATTGGAGATGGTGCGTTTCCCGACAGCGACTCCCTTCCTATTGGGGTCGAAAGAAACAAACAATTGGGCGGACTGTCTGTGGGGCTGCGTCCGCTCCAGATAGAAGGCCAACGCTCGCTTGCAGTCCAATGTGTGCAACTGGCGTTCAGCAGGGCGGGTATGCGGTCTGGGAAAGAATGTTGGCAAGACGATTGACTGGTTAAGATGGAACTCCAACACCACCTTCGGCAGGAACTTAGGGTAAGTGCGGAGGACTACTCTGTTATGATGAAATTTTGTATAAGGAGCATGAGCTACCAGGGCTTGAAGTTCACTGACTCTACGAGCTGAAGTAACTGCCACCAAGAAAATGACCTTCCAAGTCAAGTACTTCAGATGGCATGAATTCAGTGGCTCAAAAGGAGGTTTCATCAGCTGGGTGAGGACGACATTGAGATCCCATGACACTGCAGGAGGCTTGACAGGGGGCTTTGACAAAAGCAAGCCTCTCATGAATCGAACGACTAAAGGCTCTCAAGAGATGGCTTTTCCCTCTACACGATGATGATAAGCACTAATTGCACTAAGGTGATTCCTTACTGAGTTGGTCTTGAGACCCAACTCTGATAAGTGTAGAAGGTATTCAAGCTGGTTCTGTGCTGGACAAGAACGATGTTCTAGGTCCTTGCTCTCACACCAAACAACAAACCTCCTCCACTTAAAAAAGTAACTCCTTTTAGTGGAATCCTTCCTAGAAGCAAGCAAGACACGGGAGACTCCCTCAGACAGACCCAAAGAAGCAAAATCTACGCCCTCAACATCCAGGCTGTGAGAGCCAGAGAATGAAGGTTGGGGTGCAGAAGCGCTCCGTCGTTCTGCGAAATGAGAGTTGGAAAACACTCCAATCTCCACGGTTCTTTGGAGGACAACTCCAGAAGAAGGGGGAACCAGATCTGACGGGGCCAAAAGGGCGCGATCAGAATCATGGTGCTGCGGTCTTGCTTGAGCTTCAGTAAGGTCTTCCCCACCGAAGGTATGGGAGGATATGCGTACAGGAGACCCTTCCCCCAATGGAGGAGAAAGGCATCCGATGCCAGTCTGCCGTGTGCATGAAGTCTGGAACAGAACTGAGGCAGCTTGTGATTGGTCTGGGAGGCGAAAAGGTCCACTGAGGGAGTGCCCCACACTTGGAAGATCTTGCGTACCACCCGGGAATGGAGCGACCACTCATGCGGTTGCATGAGTCTGCTCAACCAGTCGGCCAGACTGTTGTTTACGCCTGCCAGGTACGTGGCTTGGAGGAGCATGCCGTGCTGGCTTGCCCATCGCCACATCCTGACGGCCTCCTGACACAGAGGGCGAGATCCGGTGCCCCCCTGCTTGTTGATGTAATACATTGCAACCTGATTGTCTGTCCGAATTTGGATAATTTGGGAGGACAGCCAATCCCTGAAGGCCTTCAGTGCATTCCAGACCGCTCGAAGCTCCAGGAGATTGATCTGAAGACTGTGTTCCTGGAGGGACCACACCCCTTGGGTGTGGAGCCCATCGACATGAGCTCCCCACCCCAGGAGCGATGCATCCGTCGTCAGCACTTTTTGAGGCTGAGGAATTTGGAACGGGCGTCCCAGGGTCAAATTGGTCCGAATCGTCCACCAGTGCAGCGAACTGCGACAACTGTTGTGCAGGCGGATGGCATCTTCCAGATTCCCTGTGGCCTGGCACCACTGGGAAGCTAGGGTCCATTGAGCTGATCTCATGTGAAGACGAGCCATGGGAGTCACATGGACTGTAAAGGCCATATGGCTCAGGAGTCTCAACATCTGCCGAGCTGTGAGCTGCTGGGACGCTCTGGCCTGGGAGGTGAGGGACAGAAGGTTCTGAGCCCTCGCCTCGGGAAGATAGACCTGAGCCGTCTGTGAATTCAGCAGAGCTCCTATGAATTCCAGAGATTGGACTGGCTGGAGATGGGACTTCGGGTAAATTATCACAAACCCCAGCAGCTCTAGTAGTTGAATAGTGCACTGCATGGACCGAAGAGCTCCCGCCTCTGAGGTGCTCTTCACTAGCCAATTGTCGAGATACGGGAACACATGCACCCCCAGCTTGCGCAGGTACGCCGCCACCACCACGAGGCACTTGGTAAACACCCGCCGTGCAGAGGCGAGCCCAAAGGGCAGCACACAATACTGGAAGTGACGCGGCTCCAGACGAAATCGCAGATACTGTCTGTGAGCTGGCAGTATCAGGATGCGAGTATAAGCATCCTTTAAATCCAGGGAACAAAGCCAATCGTCTTTCTGAATCATGGGGAGAAGGGTGCCCAAGGAAAGCATGCTGAACTCTTCTTGCATCAGATACCTGTTCATGCATCTCAGGTCTAGGATGGGGCGCATCCCCCCTGTTTTCTTTTTCACAAGGAAGTACCTGGAATAGAATCCCTGCCCGGGTGGCACGGGCTCGACCGCATTGGCGCTGAGAAGGGCAGAGAGTTCCTCTGCAAGTACCTGCTTGTGGTGGGAGCTGAAGGATTGAGCTCCCGATAGACAATTTGGTGGGGTGGAGACCAAATTTAGGGTGTATCCGCACCGCACTATTTGGAGAACCCACTGGTCGGAGGTTATGAGAGCCCACCTTTGGTGAAAAACTGTCAACCTCCCCCCGACCGGCACGGCTATTTTGATGGCGGCTATGTTCCCATGGATCCAGTCAAAAGCCCGTCCCCTGCTTTTGCTGTGGAAGCGCAGGGGGCTGCTTAGGCGCACGCTGTTGACGGGAACGAGCGCGCTGGGACTGTCCCTGTGCCTGAGGAGGCCTTCGGGCTGGTTGGTTGTACCTACGCTTGCTGTAAGCATAAGGTGCAGCCTGCCTGGTCCGGGAAAAACGTCCACCAGTGGGGGCGGATGCTAAAGGCGCCCGGTGGGACAGCTTGTCGAGAGCGGTTTCCCGCTGGTGTAGTTGGTCCACCAACTGCTCGACCTTCTCACCAAAAATGTTATCCCCCCGGCAACGGACATCCGCCAGCCGCTGCTGGGTGCAGTTGTTCAGGTCAGAGGCATGCAGCCATGAGAGTCTGCGCATCACTATACCTTGGGCCGCGGCGCTGGATGCCACATCACAGGTACCCCTGGACAGGAATTTTCTGCACGCCTTCAGCTGCCTGACCACCTCCTGAAAGGGCCTGGACTGCTCCAGGGGGAGCTTGTCAACCAGGTCCGCCAGTTGCCGCACATTGTTCCGCATGTGGATGCTCGTGTAGAGCTGGTATGATTAGATCCTGGTCACGAGCATGGAAGAATGGTAGGCCTTCCTCCCAAACGAGCCCAGAGTGCGAGACTCCCGCCCTGGGGGCGCCGAGGCGGTATCCCTCGAACTCCTCGACCTTTTGAGAGCAGAGCCCACGACCGCTGAGTCATGTGGCAGCTGAGGCCGCATCAACTCCGGGCCTGTATGGACTCTGTATTGGGACTCCGCTTTCTTAGGGATGGTGGGATTAGATAAAGGCTTCAACCAGTTCCGAAGCAGTGTCTCCTTGAGGACATTGTGCAACGGTACCGTGGAAGACTCTCTAGGTGGTGATGGATAGTCGAGGACTTCAAGCATTTCCGCCCTCGGCTCATCCACGGTGACCACTGAGAAGGGAATGCTAATAGACATGTCCCGGACAAAAGAGGCGAAGGAGAGGCTTTCTGGAGGCGAGAGCTTCCACTCTGGTGAAGGCGTAGGGTCGGAGGGAAGGCCCGCAGACTCCTCGGAGGAGAAATATCTGGGGTCTTCCTCTTCCCCCCATGAGGCCTCCTCCTCGGTGTCGGACATGAGCTCTCTCAGCTCAGAGCGCAACCGGGCCCATCTCGACGCCGAGGAACCACGTCCTCGACGATGGTATCGAGGTGGACTCCCGCGCCAGCGGGGACGAAGCTCCCTCCATCGACGTCGAAGACCGCATCACTGGGCCACAGCCAGCCGGGGTTCCATTAACGGCACCGTGGGCGCAAGCACCCCCGGTGCCAGCAAGGCCTGGCGCAGCAGCCCCTCCAGGATCCCTGGGAGGATGGCTCGGAGGCACTCGTCTAGGCCCGCTATCGGGACAGGCTGGGGGACCGGTGAGGGCGTCGGTGCTGGAAGCTGCCCGGGTCCAGGCGATGGTACTGGGGTACCCGACGACCTGCGCATTGACACCTCTTCAATAGAGGGGGAGCGCTCCTCCCGGCGTTGGCGCTTCTTAGGGTTTTAGTCTCTCGACGTCCCGGAGCTGCCAGTCCCATGCGCTGTGGCCGACCGATGACGGTGCTTCTTCGCAGCTTTCTTTCGATGCCCGTCATCGGCGCTCCGCGGTATGGACGAGGAGGAGGAGGTGGAGTCTCCGCGCCCTCTGAGGGTCGGATCCGACAGGGTTCGGTCCCGATGGCCCTGAGCAGCGGGAGCGGCCGGGGCGGACTGCCCACGCGGTCGCTCACCGCCGCCGTCACTGGCAGGTCGTCGGGCCAAGGGAACCTGTACTCCTGGGGTCGGTGCCATAATCGGTGTCAAAGATGTCGACATCGGAACCGGCACTGAAGACCCGGCCGTCGACACCGATGCCGCCGAGGTCGACGTTGAAGTGCCATCGCAAGTTCCAAAAAGACGGTCCCGAAGAACTTGCCTCGCCACCTGCGTCTGCTTTCTCAAGCCGAGACACAAGGTGCACGCCTTGGAATTATGCTCCGGACTGAGGCACTGGAGACACCAAGCGTGAGGATCGGTCTGCGAGATCTGCCGGCCGCACCGACCACACTTCTTGAATCCGCTCGGGACCTTCAAGGACATCGACGGAAAAATTGCATCGGTGAGGTCAAAATCGTCGATGGTGGCGGTAAAACGCAACACCACAAAAGAAAGAACGGATGCATGGCCACAAGGCCACGACGAGGCGAAAGAAAAGGAGAAAACTCGACGAAAAGGAAAGTTTTTTTTAAAGAGGGGGCACGCGAACACGCGGAAAGCGAAGGACAATAAAAGAAACTCGCGGACTAGGCCACAAATCGGTTTTCCGGGGCTGACATGGAGAGGGACGAAGACACGTCTCCAGCGCGGAAATTGAAAAAACTGAGCGGGAACGGTCGCGCACGGGCAGGAAGATGGCCGCGCATGCGTGGTGGGGTGCCCCGCATGCGGGACCTCCCGCGAGATTTTTTCTTCCGGTTTGAGGGGCTGCCGTGGACGTCAACCTAGTCGTGAGAAACAAGCAGCCTGCTTGTCCTCGGAGAAAGGTCTCATTCCAATCTCTCTGGATTACAAATTTATTGATTCCTTATAATTTTGCTCATAACCTATGATCCTGCACCAAGTCTTGTTAGAGATATCTAACTCCTCTATCGTCTGGACCAGACTCATCATACTGCCTTTGGTTATGCTGGCCACCCTGTAGAATTATGAGCACAGGTTATGCACTATGGAATGGGTTAAAAGGCCAGAGATTGATAAGTCTGTATGACTCTGGAATCTATCAGAGGTCGATGAGCCTGCATGACTCTGGAATTTATGATCTCTTGAATTTATGGCCTATTATGATACCCTTAGGGGGCAAGCAGGCCTGGGAAAGAAGCTAGTGTAAACAAACAGGAAGAATGTTGTCTAACAGCTTAAGGAAACCAGATGCTGGAAATCAGATAATAATCTGTGAGAAGGATAGTTTGCAGAAAACGTCTTGTAAATCATTGTCTGAAACAAATGATATAAGTAGCTGAATTAGAATAATATTTTGGAGATGCATACAGAAAACATCTTGTTAAGTAACTGTGTTGATCTCTCATGAGAAACTACTGTATTTGTATCTGGTAAGTGAATAAAATTGACTCTCTCATATGCATGTAGCTTTGGTTTCTTTTACCCCTCCCAGTTGAGAATGGCTTGTTCATGCTAATTTGGGAAAGGATACAAGCAGCCTAAAAACAACACTTAATAAAGACATAGCATTGGAGATCAGACTTGAGCCTTCATGTCAAAAAGCAGAACACCACCTGCCTATTCCAAAATACCTACAATAAAATTAAGTGATCCCCTCCCCTTTCTCTGCCTTTCATGTTCTTTTTCCTTTCTCTTTTAGATTTATTTGAATTATTGTAAACCACTTAACAGACATATTCACATTCTAGCCTATGTATTACAAACATGTCATATGATCAGGATTTTATGCTGTGCTGTTATTAATAATTGTGTGTGTGTGTATATATATATATATATATATATACATACACACACACATTATGGATGTATGTATGGAGGAGTGGCCTAGTGGTTAGGGTGGTGGACTTTGGTCCTGGGGAACTGAGGAACTGAGTTCAATTCCCACTTCAGGCACAGGCAGCTCCCTTGTGACTCTGGGCAAGTCACTTAACCCTCCATTGCCCCACATAAGCCGCATTAAGCCTGCCATGAGTGGGAAAGCGCGGGGTACAAATGTAACAAAAAATTACATACACACACTGTCCTACGTAATCAAAAAACCTTGTTAGTTCTACTTTTGTTATATCGTGAGCCACATTGAACTTGAATCCTATTTGAGATAATGTGGGATATAAATGTCATAAAATAAATATGGTACAATTAACGCTATATCAAGTCTTCATTAAACAAAATAATCATCTCGCTATATCAAACTAATCAAAATACCAGTCTATAACCACCTCACTCTCTCAAAATCATAAAAACACCAACCAACAAGCATCAAAATACTAGTCTACAATCAACCAACAGAATTCAACATTTAATACTTAATATCTAATTTGATCAATCTGTATCAGCTCTAGATGGTGAACACATAACTTAAATAAAGACAGACAACATGAAAAAAACTCTTATTATTGAACAGGACAGAACAGAACAAGTAAACACAAATAATATTCAATCAATCTCGGTCTAAATCTGAACTGCAAGTAAATTCAATGTCTCAACCACTGTTCCCTAACCAATTTCCAAATGTGGCCATGAAAAAATGGGGTTTTAAGAGAACATCTTGAAGTTTTTAAGAAAAAGCTCTGTTTGCAGTGACAATTTGTTCCAGAGCTCTGGGCCCAGCCAAAAGACAGGCTTTTCTCGATCTCTCTATATATGCTCATAACATCTCATCTAGATTATTGTAATTCCATTTATTCCGGACTACCTTTATCTTACTTACATAGACTCCAAACAGTGCAAAATACAGCCATTCAAGCATTTACTTGCACCAAATGTTCTGAGCATGTAATAGTAACAGAGGCGTACTTTCAAAGAACTTAGCCCATAGTAACATAGTAGATGACAGCAGATAAAGACCTGTACAGGCCATCCAGTCTGCCCAACAAGATAAACTCATTACACATGGTATGTCATACTTCATATATATACCTGACCTTGATTTGTCCTTGCCCTTTTCAGGGCACAGACTATAGGAGCCTGCCCAGCACCGTCCTTGTTCTAAAATTTCTGAGGTTAACTCAAAGCCCCTGAAAAATTACACTCCAGCCTATCCAAATGTATTCAGCCAGAATCAGGGCATAGACCATAGAAGTCTGCCCAGCACTGGCTTTGCTTTCCAATTACCAGTGTTGCCACCCAATCTCCGCTAAGCTTCTGTGGATCCATTCCTTTTAAACAGGATTCCTCACTGCAGAAAGGGGGGAAGGGTAGTTCTGGGGGGAGAGGTAATGGTTATTATTATGGGTAGGGGATGGCCCAAGAGTAGTGGCTTCCCTTACAGTTGATGGGTGTATTGTTACAGTTGAAGCAGTTTTGGGTGGAACACCAGTTTAATAGCCACATGGGAGGATACTGTCATTGAGGAAATTTATTGGACTTTAACATTTGTTGATGTTCAAGGTTGGGGGCTGGGGAGGGTTTTAAAATGTGGTAAAAGTTAGTTGGTGTCTTTTTAGTTCCTTTAATGACAATTTTGAAGGTAATTCTTGTTTCCTCTCTGTCATCAACTAAGAATGTTAAGCTAGAAGTGGCTTGGAGGGGGGGGGGGGGGGGGAGGAGTTAGGCTTGTTTTTGTATTCACATTGAAAGCGGGGAGGGGGTTGGTGGGGAGGAATTGGAAGTTGGTCTTGTTTTCCAAAAGTTATGAATATTGAGAATGTATTACGTTTGTACATGGATTACTTTAATAAAAAAGACTGAACATAAACAGGATTCCCTTGTGTTATCTTCGTTTTATTTCCCATCATTGGGCTTCCTGTAATCTACTGAGTGCAATTTAAGATTTTAGTCCTTTTGTTTAAAGCTCTGCATCATGGTACTCCCTCATATATCTTACTGCTTTGTCTGTACCCTACGTGGCCCCTCAGATTCTTCATTCTCTCAATGATTTCTGCTTGCAAATTCCTTCTGCTAGGGTTGCTATGCTAGAAACTTCACCGTCATTATGGAACGCCTTTCCTTCTAACATCTGGCTTGAACGCTCACATCCCAAATTTCGTATTGCATTGAAGACATATATGTTTCAGAACGCATTCAGAGATGTAGTGGTGAATGGCAACTGCGCATTATGGATTCACTGACCTGATTGGATAAATTTTAATTCTGACTTTATTTGCTCTCTCTTTTGCTCTTAAATGCTGCTTGTTGTATGAGTGGTTCTTTACTCTTTTAATAATGGCGTTCTTTTTTTATGAGATTTTATTGTAAACTGCCTTGTGATATTCTCAAGAGGAGGGGTATATGAAATTTTAAATAAACCATACAGAGATAGAAAGAATGAATCAGATGTGAGGCAACGCACACAAAGGATTCCGTAGAAAGCAAATGGCAATAGTGGAATGAGAGCTGTGCAGAACACAAGATCGACAAACTATATGAGCATCTTGACCTCAATGCAAAAGTGAATGGAAAATGAATATTAATAATATGGATTCTCTGCTAGACCTTACGAAGCAGCTCCCGGATTTTTTCTGCATCCTTGGCAGCATAGATGTGCCATAGTGCACCTGGCTTCTCCTTCCCCTCATGGATACGTTGCTTTGTCACTTCATCCACATCTCCTTCTTCAATGGTTCTCAATACCTCTAAGAAGGCAAAAGTAAAACAATAATATGAAGGAAGATGAATAACACAATTACTGATTAAAAAAAACAACTGTTGTTAAAACAAAAGCTTGAGAGGGAAAATTAGGTTCTTACCGTGATAATTTTCTTTCCTTTAGTCCTAGCAGATGCAGCCATTACAGATGGGTTGTGTCCATCAACCAGCAGAGGGAGATAGAGAGCACACTTTTTTCAGTGCCTCATACCAGCTTGCTCCACTGCCTCTCTTCAGTATTTGAAGCTTCCAAAGCAGTATGGCAAACCGCAATGGGAATAGCATGAGCTTTCCTCACAGCGAACGATGGCCCTACAACAAAGGGCATTAACTCAGAATGGAGGGAATGAAACATCCTCCCGAAGGGCATAAACTCATCCTCCACTGAGACATAACTGGAGGGAATAAACTCATCCTCCCGGAGGCAATAAACTCATCCTCCAAAACATGAAACTGGAGGGAATTAAGTCATCCTCCTTTAATTGAACAAGAATCCTGAAGACTGTTTTCCGACTTTCTCCCAAGGACGGAATCTCCAGGAAACATGAACAGAACCTGAAATAGATTTACAGCAGATAGCAATCAGACAGGGAGGGATCATGGCTGCATCTGCTATGACTAAAGGAAAGAAAATTATCACGGTAAGAACCTAATTTTCCCTTCCTTGTCATCAAGCAGATGCAGCCATTACAGATGGGATATATCAAAGCAATCCCTAGATAGGGTGGAAACAAGCCACACCATGTGCTAGCACTTGCGCTCCAAAATGTGCGTCCCTCCTGGCAGCCACATCCAGCCTGTAATGTCGGGCAAAAGAGCTTAGAAGCCCATGCTGCTGCACTACAAATCTCTTGAAGAGAGAGTGCTCCAGTTTCAGCCCAAAAGAGGAAATTCCTCTAGTGGAATGCACCTTAAAGGCATCAGGTGGAGGCCGGCCGGCAAGCAAATAAGCTGAAAAGATAGATTCTTTGAGCCAGCGGGCAATAGTGGCTTTAGACGCTGGAGACCCTCTGCGAGGACCTGATAGCAAAACAAACAGATGATCAGAGGTCCTCAAAGAGTTAGTAACTCGCAGATACTGCAGCAGAGTCCTGCGCACGTCCAACAGGTGCAATTGCCCAAAAGATTCTGGAAACTCCTCCTTGACAAAGGAGGGAAATAAAATAGGTTGGTTTAGGTGAAACACTGAAACCACCTTAGGCACGAAGGAAGGCACGGTCCGAACCGTGACCCCGGACTCTGAAAATTGCAGAAAAGGGTCTCTACAGGACAGCACCTGGAGCTCTGACACCCGTCTCGCTGAAGTAATGGCCACTAAAAAGATGGCCTTCAGTGTCAAATCTGTCTCTGAAGCACGCTGAAGCGGTTCAAAGGGAGCACCCTGAAGGGCTTTCAGCACTAGCCCCAGGTTCCAAGCTGGACAAGGTGCACGCACGGGAGGACGGAGCCGAAGCACCCCTCTAAGAAACCGTGCCACATCTGGATGAGCAGCTAAAGACACGCCTTCAACCTTGCCATGCAGGGAGGCCAACGCTGCCACTTGCACCCGCAGGAAATTATAGGCCAAGCCTTTTTGTACACCATCCTGCAAAAAGTCCAGAATCGGCGAGACAGGAGCCCGCAGGAGTGTGATCTCTTTGGAAGCACACCAGACTTCAAACTGGCGCCAAATCCTGGCATAAGCCACGGAAGTGGAACGCTTGCGGGCTTGCAGGAGAGTGGTAATTACTTTATTGGAATAGCCTTTGTCTCTCAATTGCACCCTCTCATTCGCCAGGCCATAAGACCAAATCGGCTGGCGTCCTCCATGGTCACCGGACCCTGTGACAACAGGTTGGGAACCAGAGGTAACTGAAGGGGATCCTCTATGAGCATCTGTCGGAGGTCCGCATACCAAGGCCTCCTGGGCCAATCCAGGGTGACGAGAACCACTTCTCCTGGATGCAGCCGACTGCGCAGGAGCACTCGCCCTATCAAGGGCCACGGAGGGAGCACATACAGTAGGCCCGGAGGCCAGGGTTGAGCCAAGGCGTCCAACCCCGCCAAGCGAGGATCTCTCTGTCTGCTGAAAAAGCACGGGACTTTGGCATTGATGCTTGTCGCCATTAGATCCATCACAGGCTTGCCCCACTTGGCACATATCTGCAGGAATACTTCGTCTGCAAGTTCCCACTCTGCTGGATCGATCTGATGCCTGCTTAGATAATCGGCTTGCACGTTGCTCTGACCTGCAATGTGAGCTGCCGACAGAAACTGTAGATGCAGCTCGGCCCAGTGGCAAATTTGTTCGGCCTGCGCGGCTAGAGCTCTGCACTGAGTGCCACCTTGTCGATTTATGTAGGCCACTGCTGTCGTGTTATCTGACATCACTCTGACAGCCAATCCTTCCAGGGTCACTTGAAAAGCCAGAAACGCCTGAAACACCGCTTTCAACTCTAGGCGGTTGATGGACCACTCCCTCGGGTGTCCATAGACCCTGGGCATGCTTCCCCTTGCAATGTGCGCCCCAGCCTTTCAGGCTGGCATCTGTCACCACTAGGCACCAATCGGGAAGCGCCAGCGGCATTCCTCGCCGCAGCATGCTGTCTGAGAGCCACCACTCCATGCTGAGTCGGGCCGCAGGGAGCCAAGAGAGTCTGCTTTGATAATCCTGAGATACTGGAGACCATCTTTGGAGTAGAGCATACTGTAGAGGTCTCAGGTGCGCTCTCGCCCAGGGCACCAGTTCCATGGTGGCCGTCATCGATCCAAGCAGCTGGACAATGTCCCAAGCTCGCGGGCGGGGCATCCTCAGGAGCAGACGGACCTGATTCTGAAGCTTGCACCGCCTTTGCTCGGGTAGGTACACATACCCCGAGGCTGTGTCGAACCTGGCCCCCAAGTATTCTAGAGACTGCGAGGGGGTCAGGTGACTTTTGGCCAAATTGACGACCCAGCCCAGAGATTGAAGTACTGAGACCACTCTGGCTGTTACATGCTGACTCTCTGCAGCAGAGTTTGCTCGAATGAGCCAGTCGTTCAGGTACGGGTGAACCCGAATACCCTCTCGCCTTAGAAAGGCAGCTACTACCACCATAACCTTCGAAAAGGTGTGGGGAGCTGTGGCGAGGCCAAAAGGCAAGGCCCGGAACTGGAAATGCTTTCCCATCACCGCAAACCTCAGAAACTTCTGGTGCAGGGGACAGATTGGAATTTGCAAGTAAGCTTCTTTCAGGTCCAGAGATGTGAGAAACTCTCCTGGCTGTACCGCCGCAATGACGGAGCGCAGGGTTTCCATGTGAAAATGCCGCACTCTCAGGGACTTGTTTAATTCTTTTAAGCCCAGAATAGGGCGAAAAGACCCTCCTTTTCGCGGCACCACAAAGTAGATGAAGTAGCGCCCCCAGCCGTGTTCGGCGGGAAGTACCGGGGACACGGCCCCTATTTGAATCAGACCTTGCAAAGTCTCCTCTACCGCCGCCCGTTTGGTGGCAGAACCGCATCGGGACTCCACAAACACGTCTCTTACAGGGGCGTCAAATTCTATTCTGAAACAGTGTCTGATGAGGTCCAAGACCCACTGAACTGAGGAAATGTTGGCCCACTCCTCGGCAAAGACGTCCTCCGATGACAGGACTCGAGGAGAGGGTCGGCGCACCATCATTGAGAGGGTCGCCCCTGAACTCCAGGCCTTGAGCCAGTGGCTGTGGAACATTTGTCCGAGCGAAAGGAGTTCCTCTGCTGAAAACGGGCACGAGAAATGAACCCAGCAGAACGCCCCGGGCAGTACCATCGAGCTTCACGGAAGCGAGGTCTGAAAGAGGAGTGGACCGCCGCACCCTTAGAGGAAGGCCGAGGCCTATCTTCGGGCAAGCGCTGGGGTTTAGCCTCACCCAGGCCCTTCACAATTTTCTCCAACTCCTCACCAAACAGGAGAAGGCCTTGAAAGGGCAACTTCACCAACCTTTGCTTAGAGGCCATGTCCGCCGCCCAATGCCGTAGCCAAAGAAGACGGCGAGCCGCCACTGCTACTGCCATGTGTTTAGCCGAAGCTCTGACAATATCATAAAGGGCGTCAGCAAGAAAGGACAAGGCCGACTCCATCTGCGGAGCCACATCTGAAAAGGGCTCCGCTCCATCACCGGGCTGTTCCACTGCCTGTTGCAACCAAGCCATGCAGGCTCTAGCAGCATAACAACTGCATGCACACACCCGAATAGTGAGACCTGCAATTTCAAATGACCGTTTAAGTGCTGATTCCAGTCTACGGTCTTGAATATCCTTCAGGGCAACACCTCCTTCAACAGGGAGGGTAGTTCTCTTTGTCACAGCTGACTAGGGCATCCACTTTAGGCATAGCAAAGCGAGCCATATGCTCCTCACTCAGAGGGTATAATTGCCCCATAGCCCTGGAAAGCGAATGCTACATACCTGTAGAAGGTATTCTGAGGACAGCAGGCTGATTGTTCTCACTGATGGGTGACGTCCACGGCAGCCCCTCCAATCGGAAAACTTCCTAGCAAAGTCCTTTGCTAGTCCTCGCACGCCGATGCGCACCGCGCATGCACGGCCGTCTTCCCGCCCGAACCGGCTCGTGCCGGCCAGTCTCATATGTAGCAAGACAAAGAGAAGGGAAGACACAACTCCAAAGGGGAGGCGGGCGGGTTTGTGAGAACAATCAGCCTGCTGTCCTCGGAGAATACCTTCTACAGGTATGTAGCATTCACTTTCTCCGAGGACAAGCAGGCTGCTTGTTCTCACTGATGGGGTATCCCTAGCCCCCAGGCTCACTCAAAACAACAACCATGGTCAATTGGGCCTCGCAATGGCGAGGACATAACTGAGATTGACCTAAAAAATTTACCAACTAACTGAGAGTGCAGCCTGGAACAGAACAAACATGGGCCTAGGGGGGTGGAGTTGGATTCTAAACCCCGAACAGATTCTGAAGCACTGACTGCCCGAACCGACTGTCGCGTCGGGTATCCTGCTGCAGGCAGTAATGAGATGTGAATGTGTGGACAGATGACCACGTCGCAGCTTTGCAAATCTCTTCAATAGTGGCTGACTTCAAGTGGGCTACCGACGCTGCCATGGCTCTAACATTATGAGCCGTGACATGACCCTCAAGAGCCAGCCCAGCCTGGGCGTAAGTGAAGGAAATGCAATCTGCTAGCCAATTGGATATGGTGCGTTTTCCTACAGCCACTCCCCTCCTGTTGGGATCAAAAGAAACAAACAATTGAGCGGACTGTCTGTTGGGCTGTGTCCGCTCCAGATAGAAGGCCAATGCTCTCTTGCAGTCCAATGTGTGCAGCTGACGTTCAGCAGGGCAGGAATGAGGACGGGGAAAAAATGTTGGCAAGACAATTGACTGGTTCAGATGGAACTCCGACACAACCTTTGGCAAGAACTTAGGGTGAGTGCGGAGGACTACTCTGTTATGATGAAATTTGGTGTAAGGGGCCTGGGCTACCAGGGCCTGAAGCTGACTCTACGAGCTGAAGTAACTGCCACCAAGAAAATGACCTTCCAGGTCAAGTACTTCAGATGGCAGGAATTCAGTGGCTCAAAAGGAGGTTTCATCAGCTGGGTGAGAACGACATTGAGATCCCATGACACTGTAGGAGGCTTGACAGGGGGCTTTGACAAAAGCAAACCTCTCATGAAGCGAACAACT